>NC_053391.1:258684521-258995832 GCF_905171765.1 Bufo bufo | reverse complement strand
TGTTCTGAGGTTTTAGGTGAGTTTTTTAATGTCTGTTCTGAGTTTGGGGTTCCGTTAGCTATTGAAAAAACTGTTTTTCCATCTTGTTGTATTGAATATTTGGGTATTGTTATAGATTCAGGGATTGGGGAAGTGAGGTTACCAATGGAAAAAGTGCAGAAAGCGGCTGGTTTGATTAAAGGGGTTTTAGTTCGTCATTCTGTTACGGTGAAGGAAGTTCAGTCTTTGTTAGGTTTGCTGACATTTTGTTGTAGGGTCATGCCCATGGGACGTGTATTTTGCAGGCAGCTGTCACAGAGGATTGCTGGCATTAAGAATCCTAGTTTTCATGTGGCATTGGATAATGACGTAAGGGATGACCTTAAGTTATGGTTGGAGTTTCTAGAAAGTTTTAATGGTCGCTCTATGTGGCAGGAGGAGTTTGTGGATGCCCCTCAGATGAATTTGTTTACTGACGCAGCGGGGAGTGTAGGTTTTGGGGCATTTTGGGAGGGGCATTGGTGTTCAGAGGTTTGGCATGAGTCATGGGTAAGGAATGGTGTTTTAAAATTTTTTGTTTTACTTGAGCTTTTTCCGGTTGTTGTTGCTTTGGTTTTATGGGGTAGTTTCTTTAGGAATAAGCGCATTAGGTTGCATACAGATAATAAAGGTGTGATGCTTGCGATTAATTGTCTATCATCTAAGAATCCGTTAGTAGTTAAGCTTTTGAGGCATTTGGTGCTTATCTGTTTGCGTTTGAATATTTGGATAAAAGCAGTGCATATCCCTGGTATTAATCATGACATTGCTGATGCGTTATTCCGTTCGCAGATGCAGTGGTTCTTCAGCTTGGTTCCGTTGGCAGATGCTTTAGGGCAGGCATGCTCAACCTGCGGCCCTCCAGATGTTGCAAAACTACAACTCCCAGCATGCCCTAACAGAGTACAGCTATCAGCCTACAGCAGGGCATTGTGGGAGTTGTAGTTTTACAACAGCTGGAGGGCCGCAGGTTGAGCATGCCTGCTTTAGGGAGTCCCTGTCCGGAGCACCTGTGGGGGCTGATTTGGCGGTAGTTATGAAGCTATTCAGCCGTTCAGTGGTAATTATGCAATGCAGCTAAGTCAGTGTGTTTTGATGATTTTGAAATTGTGTTGTTTAGGACGGCATTTGTTGTAATGTTTTTTTTGTTTTTTTTTTGCAGCCTTGCGGATTGGTGAATTGTTACCCAGGTCAAGGTATAGTGGAGGACGATTGTCACTGAAGAATGTAGTGATTGGTGATTCGTTGTTATTTATTTTTATTAGTAGGTCAAAAACGGATCAGAAGGGTAGGGGTTGCAGGTTGAGAATTGGGGCGATTCAGGAGAAAAGCATATGCCCGGTGGAAGCGGTGAAGTGCTACTTGGCGTGTCGCCCTGATGGGGCAGACGCGTCTTTCTTTGTACATCGGGATTTGTCACCTTTGTCGCAATTTCAATTTAAAGCAGTTCTGTCGAAGTGTTTGAATGTTCTGCATTTGAATGGCAGGTATTTTTCTTCACATTCTTTCCGTATTGGAGCGGCAACTTCGGCGGCACAGGCAGGTTTACATGAATCAGTGATACAGCGAATTGGGAGATGGTCTTCTAAGAGTTATCAATTGTATGTTAGACCGCATTTATTAATCGATTTAATTTTTTCTAATTTAGTTTCTGGTGTTTCGGTTTGGATTCTGGGCCACTCTTTTGTGCACTGGGCGAGTAGGAGGGCTGCAGAGCGTTGTTACGGACTTAATTTGTCACTACACGTAGAAGCTGTCAAGCTGCACTGGAGCGGTGTGCGTGGTCTTTGCTGGTCAGGTTTGTTAGATTTAGTGCTGCATTTGCATGATATTCTTCCCCCACCAGGTATTTTGATAATTCATTTAGGTGGAAATGACATCGGCAAAGAAGATACTATGCATCTTATCTTCCGGATGAAGAAGTCCATGATGGAGCTCAGAAGATTTTTCCCTTTCACTAAGCTAATTTTTTCTGAGATTATTCCAAGGCGGTGCTGGAGGTTATCTCCTGTGCAAAGGTTTAAGGACAAGGTGCGGAAGAGAATAAATAGGGTTATGGCAAGGTTTATGCCGTCAGTTGGGGGTTTTGCATTTAGACATATGGATCTTGAGAGTGGAGAGGCTGGCCTGTTTTTTGGTGATGGCGTTCATTTGTCAGACATCGGTTATGATATTTTTAATTTAAACCTGCAGGCTATGGTCGAAGTAGCTGTGGGTGGGGTGGGGCCCTTGCCACTTCTGTGAAGTGGCTTAGGGCCTGTTGGGTGGTGAGGATAGTCGTCCCCGATATGGGGATGGACTTGTTTATGTGTACATTTGATATTGTACTGCTGAAGTTAAGTCCGAGTCTATGACTGGACTTTGTTATGAGAATGTTTTAAGTTATAATGTTATTTATTAAGTTAATAAACAGGCCATGGCCTTTACCTCCACTCTCTGTCTATGTGTATTATTAAATAAAAATAAATATATGTGTTTAAGGTATGGGTTGTTTTGGTGTAAATGTTATGGGTGATCTATATGGCATATTCTGCCATGAATAGCCCCCGGACCATTAGGAGGGGGACCCATGGCAGAATTGGCATTAAGCCATACTTGAACTTTATATGACCTTAGGTGAGGAGGTTTGTGTTGGTAGGCTAGGAGGGCAGAGAAAGATGGATTTAGGCGGGAAAGTTTCCCGCTGTTTTGGTTAAGGTTTCTGGGCTGATGTGCTCTGCCCAGCAACCTTAAGTTGATTGGTTGGCAAGTGGGCCTGTAAATGCTCTAGGGCTAGGGCAGTTTTTCTGGGCCCTGGAGATAGGGCTCTGACTGGTCATGGGAGTCCTCTGGATTGAATAAGAAGGTGGGAGACACAGGCTGCGGTGCCTTTTGAATTGACCTGCGGCTGTCAAGAGGACCGTTCGTGCCCCGCCCGCCCTCCCAAATTTTTTTTTTGTCGATTATGATAGCGTTGTGATCGGGCCATGGCGCTGTGGGTGGTGAGGATAGTCGTCCCCGATATGGCGATGGACTTGTTTATGTGTACATTTGATATTGTACTGCTGAAGGTAAGTCCGAGTCTATGACTGGACTTTGTTATGAGTATGTTTTAAGTTATAATGTTATTTATTAAGTTAATAAACAGGCCATGGCCTTTACCTCCACTCTCTGTCTATGTGTATTAATAAAAGAAAATAAATATATGTGTTTAAGGTATGGGTTGTTTTGGTGTAAATGTTATGGGTGATCTATATGGCATATTCTGCCATGGCAAACTGTGAAAAAGTTAGGCTTATTGCACACGACAGTATATTTTCACGGTCCGCAAAACGGGGTCCCGTTTTTCCGTGATCCGTGACCGTTTTTTCGTCCGTGGGTCTTCCTTGATTTTTGGAGGATCCTCGGACATGAAAAAAAAGTCTTTTTGGTGTCCGCCTGGCCGTGCGGAGCCAAACGGATCCGTCCTGAATTACAATGCAAGTCAATGGGGACGGATCCGTTTGACGTTGACACAATATGGTGCCATTTCAAACTGATCCGTCCCCATTGACTTTCAATGTAAAGTCTGGAGTCCCTTTTATACCATCGGATCGGAGTTTTCTCCAATCCGATGGTATATTTTAACTTGAAGCGTCCCCATCACCATGGGAACGCCTCTATGTTAGAATATACTGTCGGATATGAGTTAGATCGTGAAACCTCATTTCCGACAGTATATTCTAACACAGAGGCGTTCCCATGGTAATGGGGAAGCTTCTAGTTAGAATATACTACGAACTGTGTACATGAATGCCCCCTGCTGCCTAGCAGTATCCGATCTCTTACAGGGGGCCGTGATCAGCACAATTAACCCCTCAGGTGCCGCACCTGAAGGGGTTAATTGTACTATCATATCCCCCTGTAAGAGATCAGGGCTGCCAGGCAGCAGGGGGCAGACCCCCCCCCCCCTCCCCAGTTTGAATATCATTGGTGGCCAGTGCGCCCCCCCCCTTCCTCCCTCTATTGTAATTATTCTTTGGTGGCACAGTGTGCGCCCCCCCCCCCTTCCTCCCTCTATTGTAATAAATCGTTGGTGGCACAGTGTGCGCCCCCCATCGGCCCCCCCTCCCTCTATAGCATTAACAACATTGGTGGCCAGTGTGCGGCCTCCCATCTCCCCCCCCCCCCCCCGATCATTGGTGGCAGCGGGTTACTAGCAATAGTACAATAGTAAAAGATTCATACTTACCTGGGAGCTGCGATGTTCGTGTCCGGCCGGGAGCTCCTCCTACTGGTAAGTGACAGTTCATTTAGCAATGCGCCGCACAGACCCTGTCACTTACCAGTAGGTGGAGCTCCCGGCCGGACACGAACATCGCAGCAGCCACCAGCAGGTAAGTATGAATCTTCTACTATTGTACTATTGCTAAGTAACCATGGCAACCAGGACTGTAGTAGCGTCCTGGTTGCCATGGTTACCGATCGGAGCCCCAGCAATTAAACTGGGACTCCGATCGGAACTCCGCTGCCACCAATGATGGGGGGGGGGGGAGATGGGAGGCCGCACACTGGCCAACAATGTTGTAATGTTGTTAATGCTATAGAGGGAGGGGGGGCCGATGGGGGGCGCACACTGTGCCACCAACTAATTATTACAATAGAGGGAGGAGGGGGGGGGGGGGCGCACACTGTGCCACCAACGAATAATTACAATAGAGGGAGGGGGGGGCCGCACTGGCCACCAACCTATTATTACAATAGAGGGGGGGGGGCGCACTGGCCACCAATGATATTCAAACTGGGGAGGGGGGGAGGGTCTGCCCCCTGCTGCCTGGCAGCCCTGATCTCTTACAGGGGGATATGATAGTACAATTAACCCATTCAGGGACCGCACCTGAATGGGTTAATTGTGCTGATCACGGCCCCCTGTAAGAGATCGGGTGCTGCCAGCCAGCAGGGGGCAGTCTTGTACACAGTTTGTAGTGTATTCTAACTAGAAGCGTCCCCATCACCATGGGAACGCTTCTGTGTTAGAATATACTGTCGGTTCTGAGTTTTCACGAAGTGAAAACTCAGCTATGAAAAAGCTTTTATGCAGACGGATCTTCGGATCCGTCTGTATAAAAAGTAACCTACGGCCACGGATCACTGACACGGATGCCAATCTTGTGTGCATCCGTGTTCTTTCACGGACCCATTGACTTGAATGGGTCCGTGAACCGTTGGCCGTGAAAAAAATAGGACAGGTCATATTTTTTTCACGGCCAGGAAACACGGATCTCGGATGCGGCTGCAAAACGGTGCATTTTCCGTTTTTTCCACGGACCCATTGAAAGTCATGGGGTCCGCGAAAAAAAACGGAAAACGGCACAACGGCCACGGGTGCACACAACAGTCGTGTGAAAGAGGCCTTAGTCTGATGTTGGGGGCCGCCATGTGATTGTATAGTGAGAAAGTGTTGCATCCCTATTTCCGCTTCTTTCCATAAGGCCTCATGCACACGACGACGGTTTGAGTCCACATCTAAGCCACATTTTTTGCAGGTTGGATGCAGACTCCTTCACTTCAATGGTATCCGTGTTTTTGCTGATCCACAATTTGTGGACCAGCAAAACAGGCGGGGTCATGTGCATGAGGCCTTATTGTGTGAATGTAGCCTAAGACAGTCAGTATTTTGGTCATTATTTTTCATCAGCATTTGTAAGCCAAAACCAGGAGTGGAGCCCACAGAGAAAAATTATAATGGAAAGATTTGTGCCTTTTCATTTGTCTAGACCTACTCCTGGTTTTGGCTTAAAAGTACTCATGACAAAAGCTGAAAAAAACTGTTCATGTGAAAGTGGCTTTATTCTCTCATGCATGTACACTGATGTTTCCATTACGGTACGGCTACAGATAAACATATATAATAATTACCATACGATACATAAATATAAATCTTTATTAGTTCATAATTATCATGATACCAATAAAATTGTAGCAAAATGCATATGCAAAAATTTATAAAAACATAGAAAGACATCTTTCTGGTGGTAGTTATGCAGTATATAATCCAAAAAAGATAAATATAACAAAAAAGGCAAGGGAAAAAAAGGAAGGTACCTAATGATAAAATATATATATATATACCTAACATGAAAAACAGGTATACATATTGGGGGTCATTTAGCATCCGGAATACGTCTATATTAGGCGTATTTCTGGTGCAGAGTGTGTGGCGAAAGCCACTTCGCCACAGTGTTTTGGAGAGGGCTGTTTGCCCGCCTCCTGCCCCAGGATTATGGCCCATACTAACTTTGAAGGAGAAAACAGACCGGCCGCACAGCTTAAATCTGTGGAACTGTTTTGGGCAGGAAAGCCATGCTTGCGCCCGGCCAAATGTGACTTCCATGGAATTCGGGAACCCCTGCTCGTATCTGGGTGATTTTTGGATATGTTGTTCACCCAGATCAGAGCTATCCATGGATATATAAATTATGGGAATATGTGGGGTCTTGGAGTGTGTTCTGTGTTTGGGGGAAAAATGTGTGTTTTCTGCCTGTGAGTGATTAAGTTAGCCCATTACGTTTAGTAATTGTATTTTGTTGATTGAGTCTCAGACAATGCCAGTGTGTTAGTTAATTGCGTCTCAGACAATGCCAGTGTGTTAGTTAAGTGCGTCACAGACAATGCTCATTGTATTTTGTTGATTGCGTTACAGACAGAGGGAAGGGGATTTTGTGTACAATTGCTGGGAAGGTTTCAATACTGTAAATGCATGTGATTGGCTAAAATATAAACTGTCACAGTCTTTTACAAGGGCCCCAGGGGGAGTGTCCCTTTCTAGGAGACCTGCATAAAAGGCTGAAAAATAACCCATTAAAGATTTCTACTTGACCTCAAAATGAAGTTTCATCTCGTTATTGGGGGAATTGGAGTGTAAGCTGATTGTATGCTTTTCCTGTTCAGCTGTTTCCAGTGTTCGTGTGTTTCCTGTTCCGGAGTTGAAGGATTCGTGTAGTTTACAGTTCGGCAGACTGGTGCTTGCAGTAGCTGCCTGTCAATCGGAAAGGAGGATATCGTCTGATATGGTCCGTGTGCTGAACGGTCCGTTACAGAGTGCTGCGCAAAGGTTATTTGCACCACCATCTGCCACTTTTCCCCGCTCACACCAGGTCTAAAAAAGTGGGCATAATGGCAGGGGGATGGGCTGGCAGGCCAGTCTCTTTCATCATTTTCTACGCCTGTTTTAGGTGTAGAAAATAGTCTAAATGTAAGACAGCTAGGAAGTAGAGTTGAGCGAACACCTGGATGTTCGGGTTCGAGAAGTTCGGCCGAACTTCCCGGAAATGTTCGGGTTCGGGATCCGCACCCGACCCGAACTTCGTCCCGAACCCGAACCCCATTGAAGTCAATGGGGACCCGAACTTTTCGGCACTAAAAAGGCTGTAAAACAGCCCAGGAAAGGGCTAGAGAGCTGCAAAAAGCAGCAAAATGTAGTTAAATCCCCTGCAAACAAATGTGGATAGGGAAATGAATTAAAATAAAAAAAAAATAAAGAAAAATTTACCAATATCAATTGGAGAGAGGTCCCATAGCAGAGAATCTGGCTTCATGTCAGCAGAGAATCAGTCTTCATGTCATAGAAGAGAATCAGCCTTCACATCACCCACCACTGTAACAGTCCATTGGTTTTAAGAGAGATCTGTGAAATACATTATGTATCTTCCAAACCCGTGGAAGATCAAGACGGAAGGCAACAGGATTGATGACTGACAAGATTTTATAAGGCCCAATAAACTTGGGACCCAATTTCCAGGAGGGAACCTTCAGTTTAATATTTCTTGTAGACATCCACACCAGATCACCCACATTCAGGTCCGGACCAGGCACACGTCTCTTATCAGCCACACGCTTATACTTCTCACTCATCTTTCTAAGATTACTCTGAATCTTTATCCAAATGGTAGACAAAGACGAGGAAAATCTCTCCTCCTCAGGTAAACCAGAAAGAGCCCCTCCCGAGAATGTCCCAAACTGCGGATGGAACCCATATGCACCAAAGAATGGTGACTTATCAGAAGATTCCTGACGACGGTTGTTCAGAGCAAACTCAGCAAGAGGGAGAAATGAACACCAATCCTCCTGGTTCTCTGCCACAAAACAGCGCAAATATGTCTCCAGATTCTGATTGAGGCGCTCAGTCTGACCATTCGACTGCGGGTGAAAAGCAGAAGAGAAGGACAGCCGAACCCCCAGGCGAGAACAGAAAGCCTTCCAGAACCTGGACACAAACTGCGTGCCTCTATCGGAAACAATATCAGAGGGAATGCCGTGCAATTTAACAATATGGTCGACAAAAGCTTGGGCCAACGTTTTAGCATTGGGTAAACCAGGGAAAGGTACGAAATGAGCCATCTTGCTAAAACGGTCCACCACCACCAGGATCACCGACTTCCCCGAGGAACGAGGAAGATCCGTGATAAAGTCCATGGACAGGTGTGTCCAAGGACGGGAAGGTATGGGTAACGGGAGAAGGGAACCTGAAGGCCGTGAACGAGGGACCTTAGCGCGAGCGCACGTCTCACAAGCAGCCACAAAACCCTCCACCGACTTACGAAGAGCCGGCCACCAAAATCTCTGAGCAATGAGATCTACCGTGGCTCTACTCCCGGGGTGACCAGCAAGAACCGTATCATGATGCTCCTTGAAGAGTTTGTGACGTAGCTCAGGAGGCACAAACAACTTCCCAGAAGGACAACGGGCAGGTGCCTCAGTCTGGGCAGCCTGGACCTCGGCCTCCAAATCGGAATATAGAGCAGAAACAACTACCCCCTCCGCCAAAATGGGACCCGGGTCCTCCTCCCGGAAAACAGCTAGAGAGAGCATCAGCCTTCACATTTTTGATCCCAGGTCGGAATGTAACGACAAAATTGAATCTGGAGAAGAACAGAGACCATCTGGCCTTTCTCGGATTCATACGCCTGGCCGACTCCAAGTATGCCAGATTCTTATGGTCGGTAAAAACGGTGATAGGGTGCCTGGCCCCCTCCAACCAATGGCGCCATTCCTCGAAAGCCAACTTGATGGCCAACAACTCCCTATCTCCCACGTCATAGTTTCTCTCTGCCGGGGAGAGTTTTTTAGAGAAAAAGGCACAGGGTCGCCATTTGGCAGGAGAAGGGCCCTGGGACAAAACTGCACCCACACCCACCTCGGAAGCATCCACCTCAACAATAAAAGGTAAGGAAACATCGGGATGCACCAAGACGGGAGCAGACGCAAAACTCTCTTTAATCTTAGAAAAGGCTGCAAGCGCCTCCTCCGACCAAGAGGAAAAATCCACCCCCTTTTTTGTCATGTCAGTAAGGGGTTTGACAACAGAGGAATAATTAAAAATGAACTTTCTGTAATAGTTCGCAAAACCCAGAAAGCGCATCAATGCCTTCTGATTCTCAGGAAGCTCCCACTCAAGTACAGCACGGACCTTCTCCGGATCCATGCAAAAACCAGAAGCAGAGAGGAGAAAACCCAGAAATTGAATCTCCGATACCATAAAAAGACATTTCTCCAGCTTGGCGTACAATTTATTTTCCCGCAGAATCTGCAGAACCTGAAAAAGATGATCCTGATGGGTCTGAACATCAGGGGAAAAAATCAAAATATCATCAAGATACACCAATACAAATTTCCCCATTAAATGGTAGAAAATACTATTAACAAAATGCTGAAAGACGGCCGGAGCATTCATCAGGCCGAAAGGCATAACGAGATTCTCGAAATGCCCGTTAGGGGTATTAAAGGCCGTTTTCCATTCATCCCCCTCTCTGACCCTGACCAGGTTGTACGCGCCTCTCAAATCCAATTTGGAAAACACCTTGGCCCCAACAATTTGGTTGAAGAGGTCCGGGATCAGAGGAAGGGGATAGGGATCGCGAATCGTGATACGGTTCAGCTCCCTAAAATCTAGGCAAGGTCTCAGAGAGCCATCTTTTTTTTTAACAAAAAAAAAAACCCGCGGCCACAGGTGACTTTGAGGGACGAATATGCCCCTTATCGAGACTCTCGGAGATATAAGTTCGCATTGCGATTCTTTCCGGTTGTGAGAGATTGTAGAGGCGTGCTTTTGGCAGCTTGGCGCCGGGAATGAGGTTAATGGGACAGTCAAACTCCCGGTGAGGAGGTAGCTCCTGAACACCGCTCTCGGAAAACACGTCCGAGAAATCAGAGAGAAATGATGGCACAGTTTTAGTAGACACCTCTGCAAAAGTCGCTGTGAGACAATTCTCTCTACAAAAGTCACTCCACTCATTTATTTGCCTTCCTTGCCAATCAATAGTGGGGTTATGTCTAGTGAGCCAGGGTAACCCCAAAACTAGAGGAGAAGGCAATCCGTTAAGGACAAAACAAGATATATCCTCCACATGAGTGTCACCTACAGCTAGCCGGATATTGTGAACAATGCCCTTCAGAGATCTCTGTGAGAGTGGAGCAGAGTCAATAGCAAAAACAGGTATATCCTTTTCTAATGTGCAAACCTGAAAACCATGCATGGCTACAAATTGAGTGTCAATAAGATTGACGGCCGCTCCACTATCGACAAAAATCTCACAAGAAATGACTTTGCTCTCTAGCGCCACCCTGGCAGACAGGAGAAAACGGGAACTGCAGGTCAGAGGAAAAGCATCAATTCCTACATCAACTTTGCCCAAAGTAGCAGATGAAGCAGAATTTGATGATTTACCCTTTGAGGTTTCTCTCTTATTATCGCTCTTAGTACAGTTCAAGAATCTCCTAGACGGACAAACATTTGCCAAATGACCTATGCCCCCACAACAAAAACACACCATACTCTGAGGACTAAATCCTCTTTTATCAGGGGCAAGTCGACCTAGCTGCATGGGCTCCTCCTCAGAGGGGAGCGAGACAGGATGAGGCCCCTGCACACTGAATGAGTCCGCACCATTGCCCCTAGACTGACAATGGCTGGACAGAGAGGTCTTGTTTCTTTCTCTTAGACGCCTGTCAAGGCGTACCGCCAATGACATGGAAGATTCTAAGGACGTTGGTCTCTCATGGAAAGCAAACGCATCTTTCAATCTCTCTGAGAGACCATGACAGAACTGACTCCGGAGTGCAGCATCATTCCAACCTGAATCAGCTGCCCATCTCCGAAATTCAGAACAATAAAGCTCCGCAGATAGTTTGTTCTGGCATAAAACACGTAAGTTAGATTCGGCCAGAGCAACACGATCCGGGTCATCATATATCTGCCCCAGGGCCACAAAAAATCTTTCCACGGTTTGAAGGGAGGGATCCCCTGATGGCAGCGAAAAAGCCCAAGTCTGAGCATTACCCCTGAGCAGGGAGATGACAATCCTCACCCTCTGCTCCTCCTTACCAGAGGAGTGGGGACACAAGCAAAAATGGAGTTTGCATGCCTCTCTGAAGCGAACAAAATTCTCACTGCCCCCGGAGAACGTTTCCGGAAGTGAGACCTTTGGCTCGCAACAGACTCCATGAGCCGGAGCAGAGCCCAACGCTTGAAGCTGAGTCATAGATTGACGGAGATCCGCTACTTCCAAAGAAAGACCCTGCATGCGGTCAACCAGGCCAGAAAGCGGATCCATGTAAAAAAAGGACGGTTTTGGTGGATTATAATGTCACGGCTGTATGTGAGCAACAAGAGTATACACAGTAAAAAGAGCTACTGACCGGACCCAAACTAGGGAAGATAAAGGGTGACCCCTGTCAGACCCTCAAAGCTCTCCCTATGCTGCTAAAGCACATGCCCGGATCCAAATGGCGGAACGAGGCATGCCCGCGTACCTAAGACTGATGACCACTGTAACCCCTACAATAGTGGAAGGGGCACGGCCACCGGTGCCCTGCTCAGTATATGGAGGGAACCGTGGCCACCTCAGATCCAGTCAGAAGATAACCAGGTACACAACAATGTCTGCACACTTAGCTGAAGGAGCTGCAGCCGCAGGGAAGACGGATCCAAGGACAGCTGGCAATATCCGGAGTGCTTGCTGCAGCAGAACACAGGTCCAGTGAAGATACTCAAGCAAGAGCTACAACTGAAATGAGAAATATAATCCACACCCTACAATAGGAGGAGGGGTGATTTAAAGGCAGGGAAATCAACCGCAGGAGGAACAGCTGGGAGGAAGGAAACAGAAAGTAAAGACTTCATCACAGGGGCGGAGAAACAGAGCAGTGAGAACTCCTCCAAGCTCTAGTAGTGATATCATCACAGGGGTGGAGAAACAGAGCTGTGAGAACGTCTCAAAGCTCTGGTAGTGACATGTGTGCTCTAAGGTAACAATAAGTCTTACCTTGGCCCAGATGATATTTAAAGTAGGTATAGACACAGCATACCTGATTATGCACGGTTTTCGTATTATGTGGATGGGCGCTGAGGTAGCGTGGTCTATGGCGTATTCCTGGCTTGGTCCGCAGCAGAATATCGTGGAGGCTGGTGACCGGACTGTTCGTATCCCAGGACGCCGTGTCTCACGTGATCTGTGACGTACCTCTAGTCCGTGACTGTGTCGAGGTATCGCGAGAGCTGTGCTCGGCGATTTCTATGTAGAAGAAATTTTCTTGCTGGAGTGCTCCAATTTTTGAAGAAATATTCACAGACTTTGTGTCATCTGTAAAAAGGCCTTTAGACAAAGTGCTGCCACTGAAGAAGGGGTAAGAGGTCCCCGAAACGCGTTTGGCATAACCAGCTGATAGCTCCCACTTTGTCTAAAGGCCTTTTTACAGATGACACAAAGTCTGTGAATATTTCTTCAAAAATTGGAGCGCTCCAGCAAGAAAATTTCTTCTACATAGAAACCGCCAAGCACAGCTCTCGCGATACCTCGACACAGTCACAGACTAGAGGTACGTCACAGATCACGTGAGACACGGCGTCCTGGGATACGAACAGTCCGGTCACCAGCCTCCACGATATTCTGCTGCGGACCAAGCCAGGAATACACCATAGACCACGCTACCTCAGCGTCCATCCACATAATACGAAAACCGTGAATAATCAGGTATGCGGTATCTATACCTACTTTAAATATCATCTGGGCCAAGGTAAGACTTATTGTTACCTCAGAGCACACAGCACTTTATCCATTTATTGAATTGGATCACAATCAATTATAAAGCCATTTTGGGAACCTGTTTTTTCAAAGTCCATTTTAGACTACGGACAAAACCTATTACCGCATACTCAAGCAGCATTTCTCTCTACACAGCATTTGAGAGAAAGGACATTTAATCTGCTTTTTTTGTTCTATCAAAAGACCCATATATGTAGGAACACTATTGAACATTATTGTTTCCAAGGACATATTAGGATCATATTTTTATGAACAATCGATTATTGTTATTGCAGTGTGTTATTTTATTTTATATAATATTGCCGTGCAGCGTCTATTTTCTGTGATTATTTTTAGCCATGTTTTTTGGTGATTTTATTGTGATTTGAATTAAATTGTGTGATCACTTTACATTGTATTTTACTCTATTTATATTTAATCGTATTTTATCCATATTACCCCACACATACAGAGTGCCAGCCCAGTTCATTTATCTATTTCCAATATTTTCTCCTGTACGGGTGATACAGTTTCCTGGCCTAGAGCACCTGGTCCTAATCGCATAGGAGTGAGCTATTCCTGTTACTGATTTCTATTAAGTCCATTTAGGCCCAGGCACCCAGGCAGAGGAGAGAGGTCCCATAGCAGAGAATCTGGCTTCATGTCAGCAGAGAATCAGTCTTCCTGTCATAGCAGAGAATCAGGCTTCACGTCACCCAACACTGGAACAGTCCATTGTCAGATATTTAGGCCCCGGCACCGAGGCAGAGAGGTCCCATAACAGAGATTCAGGCATCATGTCAGCAGAGAATCAGTCTTCATGTCATAGCAGAGAATCATGCTTCACGTCACCCAACACTGGAACAGGCCACTGTCAGATATTTTTAGGCCCCGGCACCCAGACAGAGGAGAGGTTCATTCAACTTTGGGTTGCCACGCAATATAATGGTAAAATGAAAATAAAAATAGGATTGAATGAGGAAGTGCTCTGGAGTACAATAATATATGGTTAAGGGGAGGTAGTTAATGTCTAATCTGCACAAGGGATGGACAGGTCCTGTGGGATCCATGCCTGGTTCATTTTTATGAACGTCTGCTTGTCCACATTGGCTGTAGACAGGCGGCTGCGTTTGTCTGTAATGACACCCCCTGCCGTGCTGAATACACGTTCAGACAAAACGCTGGCCGCCGGGCAGGCCAGCACCTCCAAGGCATAAAAGGCTAGCTCTGGCCACGTGGACAATTTGGAGACCCAAAAGTTGAATGGGGCCGAACCATCAGTCAGTACGTGGAGGGGTGTGCACATGTACTGTTCCACCATGTTAGTGAAATGTTGCCTCCTGCTAACACGTTCCATATCAGGTGGTGGTGCAGTTAGCTGTGGCGTGTTGACAAAACTTTTCAACATCTCTGCCATGCTAACCCTGCCCTCAGAGGAGCTGGCCGTGACACAGCTGCGTTGGCGACCTCTTGCTCCTCCTCTGCCTTCGTCTTGGGCTTCCACTTGTTCCCCTGTGACATTTGGGAATGCTCTCAGTAGCGCGTCAACCAATGTGCGCTTGTACTCGCGCATCTTCCTATCACGCTCCAGTGCAGGAAGTAAGGTGGGCACATTGTCTTTGTACCGTGGATCCAGCAGGGTGGCAACCCAGTAGTCTGCACACGTTAAAATGTGGGCAACTCTGCTGTCGTTGCGCAGGCACTGCAGCATGTAGTCGCTCATGTGTGCCAGGCTGCCCAGAGGTAAGGACAAGCTGTCCTCTGTGGGAGGCGTATCGTCATCGTCCTGCGTTTCCCCCCAGCCACGCACCAGTGATGGGCCCGAGCTGCGTTGGGTGCCACCCCGCTGTGAACATGCTTCATCCTCATCCTCCTCCATCTCCTCCTCCTCCTCGTCCTCCAGTAGTGAGCCCTGCCTGGCCACATTTGTACCTGGCCTCTGCTGTTGCAAAAAACCTCCTATGAGTCACTTCTAAGAGACTGGCCTGAAAGTGTTAAAAATGACCCCTCTTCCTCCTCCTCCTCCTCCTGGGCCACCTCCTCTTCCATCATCGCCCTAAGTGTTTTCTCAAGGAGACATAGAAGTGGTATTGTAACGCTGATAACGGCGTTATCGCCACTGGCCATGTTGGTGGAGTACTCGAAACAGCGCAACAGGGCACACAGGTCTCGCATGGAGGCCCAGTCATTGGTGGTGAAATGGTGCTGTTCCGCAGTGCGACTGACCTGTGCGTGCTGCAGCTGAAACTCCACTATGGCCTGCTGCTGCTCGCACAGTCTGTCCAGCATGTGCAAGGTGGAGTTCCACCTGGTGGGCACGTCGCATATGAGGCGGTGAGCGGGAAGGCCGAAGTTACCCTGTAGCGCAGACAGGCGAGCAGCGGCAGGATGTGAACGCCGGAAGCGCGCACAGATGGCCCGCACTTTATGCAGCAGCTCTGACATGTCGGGGTAGTTGTGAATGAACTTCTGCACCACCAAATTCAGCACATGCGCCAGGCAAGGGATGTACGTCAAACCGGCTAGTCCCAGAGCTGCAACGAGATTTAGCCCATTATCGCACACCACCAGGCCGGGCTTGAGGCTCACCAGCAGCAACCACTCGTCAGTCTGTTGTTCTATACACCGCCACAACTCCTGCGCGGTGTGGGGCCTGTCCCCCAAAGATATGAGTTTCAGAATGGCCTGCTGATGTTTACCCCGGGCTGTGCTGAAGTTGGTGGTGAAGGTGTGTGGCTGACTGGATGAGCAGGTGGGAGAAGAGCAGGAGGAAGTCGAATAGGAGGAGGAGGCAACAGGAGGCAAAGAATGTTGACCTGCGGTCCTTGGCGGCGGAAGGACGTGCGCCAAACAGCTCTTCGCCTGGGGCCCAGCCGCCACTACATTTACCCAGTGTGCAGTTAGGGAGATATAGCGTCCCTGGCCGTGCTTACTGGTCCACGTATCTGTGGTTAGGTGGACCTTGCCACAGATGGCGTTGCGCAGTGCACACTTGATTTTATCGGATACTTGGTTGTGCAGGGAAGGCACGGCTCTCTTGGAGAAGTAGTGGCGGCTGGGAACAACATACTGTGGGACAGCAAGTGACATGAGCTGTTTGAAGCTGTCTGTGTCCACCAGCCTGAATGACAGCATTTTATAGGCCAGTAGTTTAGAAATGCTGGCATTCAGGGCCAGGGATCGAGGGTGGCTAGGTGGGAATTTATGCTTTCTCTCAAATGTTTGTGAGATGGAGAGCTGAACGCTGCCGTGTGACATGGTTGAGATGCTTGGTGACGAAGGTGGTGGTGGTGTTGGTGGTACATCCTCTGTTTGCTGGGCGGCAGGTGCCAACGTTCCTCCAGAGGCGGAGGAAGAGGCCGAGGCGGCAGCAGCATAAGAGGTAGCAGGGGGAGCCTGAGTGAGTTCCTTGTTTTTAAGGTGTTTACTCCACTGCAGTTCATGCTTTGCATGCAGGTGCCTGGTCATGCAGGTTGTGCTAAGGTTCAGAACGTTAATGCCTCGCTTCAGGCTCTGATGGCACAGCGTGCAAACCACTCGGGTCTTGTCGTCAGCACATTGTTTGATGAACTGCTATGCCAGGGAACTCCTTGAAGCTGCCTTTAGGGTGCTGGGTCCCAGATGGCGGTGGCCAGTAGCAGACGGACTCTCTTGGCGGAGGGTGTTCTGCTTTTGCCCACTGCTCCCTCTATTGCTACGCTGTTGGCTCGGTCTCACCACTGCCTCTTCCTCCAAATTCTGAAAGTCAGTGGCACGACCTTCATTCCATGTGGGGTCTAGGACCTCATCGTCCCCTGCATCGTCTTCCACCCAGTCTTCCTCCCTGACACACTGCAGAAAGACGCAGCAGTTGGCACCTGTGTTTCGTCATCATCAGAGACGTGCTGAGGTGGTATTCCCATGTCCTCATCATTAGGAAACATAAGTGGTTGTGCGTTAGTGCATTCTATCTCTTCCACCCCTGGGGAAGAGCTAGGTGGATGCCCTTAGAAAACCCTGCCAGCAGAGTATTCAAACAGAATAAGAGACTGCTGCATAACTTGAGGCTCAGACAGTTTCCCTGATATGCATGGGGGTGATGTGACAGACTGATGGGCTTGGTTTTCATACGCCATCTGTGCGCTTTCTGCAGAAGACTGGGTGGGAGATAATGTGAACGTGCTGGATCCACTGTCGGCCACCCAATTGACTAATGCCTGTACCTGCTCAGGCCTTACCATCCTTAGAACGGCATTGGGCCCCACGAAATATTGCTGTAAATTCTGCTGGCTACTGGGACCTGAAGTAGTTGGTTCACTAGGACGTGTGGCTGTGGCAGAACGGCCACGTCCTCTCCCAGCACCAGAGGGTCCACTAACACCATCACGACCATGTCCGCGTCCGCGTCCCTTACTAGATGTTTTCCTCATTGTTACCGTTCACCACAATAAGAAAAGAATAATTTGGCCCAATGTATTGAATTCAAATTCAGGCCTTTTTTTTACAGGCACCTAACACTATCTGGCTATCTATTTAGGTACCGTATTACACTAATACAGGCACAACAGTAACGACAGATTTAGCTGAATATAAATTGTAGGCCTAGTATTTAGGCGCTGGGTGACAGGTATACGTTTACGGACAGAATTATTTAAACTTGGAAATGCACGGTAGCGTGTGAAGTTATTGAGGATGACACTATCCGCACCTTCAATCTAATATACCCTTTTATGGATCAATTTAAACTTGGCCTGATACAGCAGAAAAAATATATTTAGTGAATTGCTAAGTTGGGAATTGTATTCAACCCAGAACAAAAATTGGGCTTTGGCGGACACTAAATAAATTGACCAGCCTCAGCAATAAACATAGATTTAGCTGAATATAAATTTGAGGCCTATTATTTAGGCACTGGGTGACAGGTATACGTTTACGGACAGAATTAGATTTGGAAATGCACGGTAGAGTGTGTGTGAAGTTATTGAGAATGACCCTATCTGCACATTCAATCTAATATACCCTTTTATGGATAGATTTAAAGTAGGCCTGATACAGCAGAAACCACTGATTTAGGGAATTGCTAAGTTGGGAATTGTATTCAACCCAGAACAAAAACTGTGCTTTGGCGGACACTAAATAAATTGACCAGCCTCAGCAATAAACATAGATTTAGCTGAATATAAATTTGAGGCCTATTATTTAGGCGCTAGGTGACAGGTATACGTTTACGGACACAATTATTTAAACTTGGAAATGCACGGTAGCGTGTGAAGTTATTGAGGATGACACTATCCGCACCTTCAATCTAATATACCCTTTTATGGATCCATTTAAACTTGGCCTGATACAGCAGAAAAAATATATTTAGGGGATTGCTAAGTTGGGAATTGTATTCAACCCAGAACAAAAACTGTGCTTTGGCGGACACTAAATAAATTGACCAGCCTCAGCAATAAACACAGATTGAGCTGAATATAAATTTTAGGCCTATTATTTAGGCGCTGGGTGACAGGTATACGTTTACGGACAGAATTATTTAAACTTGGAAATGCACGGTAGTGTGTGAAGTTATTGAGGATGACACTATCCGCACCTTCAATCTAATATACCCTTTTATGGATCAATTTAAACTTGGCCTGATACAGCAGAAAAAATATATTTAGGGGATTGCTAAGTTGGGAATTGTATTCAACCCAGAACAAAAACTGTGCTTCGGCAGACAGCAGACAGTATTACAATTGGCTAGCCACAGCTGAAACACCAGATTTAGGGTACTGCTATTTTGGCCAATTGTATTTTACCCCTCAATAAAATAGCAAGCACAGCCAAGCCCCTGATGTAGGATATAGCAAAAAAATAACCACACTATTGATGGTTAAATGGACTTGGTGGCAGCTTGTGCTGGCGCACCACAAGACACAAAATGGCCGCCGATCACTCAAGAAAAAAGTGACATAAAAAACGCTCTGGGCAGCCTAAAAACAGTGAGCAATTAAATAGCAGCAGTTCAATGATCCACAGCTGTAGATCGATCACTGAATTAAGTGTTTTTGCTGAGTAAATCCCTGCCTAATCTCTCCCTAACAGCAGCAGCATCCTCTCCCTAAACCAGTGCTTCTCAATTATTTTCTGTCATGCCCCCCCCCTAGGAAGAAGAAAACATTTCGCGCCCCCCGCGCGACTGTAAATAGTATCATTTGTCTATAAAATTGTTATAAGTACACCTCTGCATAACACTGTATCCTTATTAACGTATAAGAGAATAAAAAAAGAAAGAAATGTGGATCGGACACACACTTATGGGGGGATCTGTGGATGACGGACACTTATGGGGGGATCTGTGGATGACGGACACTTATGGGGGGATCTGTGGATGACGGACACTTATGGGGGGGATCTGTGGCTGGCACTGTTACAGGGGGATCTGTGGCTGGCACTGTTATATATGTGCCATCCACAGACCCCCCACCCCATAACAGTGCCATCCACAGTGCCCCCCAGCCCATAACAGTGCCATCCACAGACCCCCACCCCTTAACTGTGCCATCCACAGATTCCGTGTGCCCGCCGCCGCCGTTTAAAGTTATTACACATGCCCCCCTCACTCCTAATAGTACCGTATATCCGAATTTCTTCTGTATAATGCCGGCAGGCGGGCCGGGCGGCCGGCGCGTCCCTCAGTGACGTCACTTGTCTGCGCCGCCTGCTTCATTCATAAAGCAGGCGGCGCAGGCACGTGACATCCCTGAGGGACGCGCCGGCCGCCTGGCCTGCCTGCCGGCATTATACAGAAGAAATTCGGATATACGGTACTATTAGGAGTGAGGGGGGGCATGTTTAATAACTTTTAATTCAATAATACATTTTATATTAGTATACCGGAGGGAGCGGTGGGGCGGGGCTATAGTACAGTGACTGCACTGCCCCACTGCTATTGCCGGCCCCCAGCTCCTCCTCCCAGTACCTCCCCCGGCCCCCGCTCCGTACATCGCGTCCAGCGCCTGCGCCGGCCTCTGATCAGACGGGAGATGAGCGCTTCCACAATGGAAGCGCTCATCTCCCTTCCGCATATTACACTGCGAGCTGTCGGCCGCCCGGCGCCCCTGTTGCTATGGCGCCCTGTGCAGCCCCACAGCCCGCACACCCCAAAGGCCGGCCCTGAACGAGCCCCCCACTATTTGAGACGCACTGCCCTAAACTGATCATAGCAGAGTGACGTGCGGCGCTACGTGACTCCAGCTTAAATAGAGGCTGGGTCACATGCTGCACTGGCCAATCACAGCCATGCCAATAGTAGGCATGGCTGTGATGGCCTCTTGGGGCAAGTAGTATGACGCTTGTTGATTGGCTGCTTTGCAGCCTTTCAAAAAGCGCCAAGAAAGCACTGAACCCCGAACCCGGACTTTTACGAAAAATTCGGTACACAATACAGTTCGGGTTCGCTCATCCCTACTAGGAAGCTGTCTTACATTTAGACCAGCGCTGGATACACCAAATTTATCTATAGAGCCCAGCGTCGCTACCTAACTTTGGCGGATCCACCGCCAGTGCAGGGGCTTATTAAGATCAGCGTAAAAAATGCCGGTCTTAATAAATGACCCCCATTGTCTAGCCGCTCACATGTAAAGCCCACATATCATAAAAATCTAAACATATTACCAACCAGGGAGGAAGAAAACTCTGATGTACATTTCGCCATAACTTCTTCTGGGAGAGTATGTGCTACAGGTGGCATAAATGCTGTAGTTTTTCTGCAGCAGAATTAGATACTGAAAATATTTAGTGTAAAAACAACTTGCAGCGTAAACTGACTTGTGCTGTGGGCCATGTCAATTTAGGCCTCATGCACATGGCCTTAGCTGTTTTTGAGATCAGTAAATTGTGGCTCTGCAAAACACGGGCTACGTGAACTCTGTATTTAGGTGTGGACTACTGACTTGAATGGGTCCAATCTTTTGTGGTGCAGAGGCACAGACCCGAAAGCTCTCGGAAGGCCTTCCAAGTGTTTCCGTGGACTTCTGATCCGTGCCTCCGTACCACAAAAGATAGGACATGTCCTGTCTTTTGCGGTATCTTGTGGATTGCACACCCATTCAAGGCAATGGGTCAGCACCTGCAATGTGGAGTTCACACAGCCGGTGCCCATGTTTTGCGGATGGGTTGTTTGCAGTATGCAACAGGGCACGGCAGCCATATGGTCATGCGAATCAGCCCTAACAGAGAGTCCAACTGGTTATAATAAACTGTATGTCTGTACATGCTTTATCTCCAAAATTCATACAAAATTTGGGTCTATTCACACGTCCGTAGAATGGGTCCTGATCCGCTCAGCAACATTGCAAAATGAATCCGGACCTATTCATTCTCTATGGGGCCAGAAGAGATGCGGACAGCACACAGTGTGCTGTCCGCATCCGCATTTCCGGAGTGCGGTCTTGATCTTCTGGTCTGTGGCTCCCGAAAAATTGCAATTGTGGACAAGAATAGGCAGTTCTATGGGGGTGCCGGCTGGGTGTATTGCGGATCCGCAATACACTACGGACGTGTGAATGGACCCTTAGGGTAGATTTATGAAAGTAGCAGAAAGTATATGCAATTTAACCCAGCAATCAAGATGAATACAGCTACAGTTAATCCACGGATGTGCTATTAACCAACTGAAAAGGCTACTGAGGACAAATGCCATCACAGCTGAACAATGGAACGCCCTCAAGACCCCCATCAATCACTCACATAACCTGTCTTTGCCCAGCATGTCAGACCGATAGCTGCTATACCCAGAGGCTTGTGTTACATTGTTTTGCATCAGCATTGGCAGGTCAGGAAGCAGAAGTGCCTTTTGAGAGAACAGATCTCTTTTAGACAAAGTAGCACTGAGATGCTAAAAGCAATGTAGACAGGGTGACATTTATGATAATTCTATTCTACTCACTGTTTGATCTAGTAATGAATAAAATACAAAAAGTGACTGTAGTTTTCATCTTGAATTTACACCTCTAGCTTTGTGTCCCAATTGCCTGCACTGCTTTAGGACGGCGGCAAAATTTCACCAGAAGGAATTAATCTGTAAACAATTTTTATATGTATCATTAATTCTGAAACGTTCTCAGCAGAAAAGTAGTTGAAGAATAAGTATGTGTTTCTAATGTGGTGTACAGTGTGGCAATCTTGAAATAGACTTTTCTCACCAGATGACCTGTTAAGAACCAGAGATAGACAATCTGCGCTCTTCATTTTACGTTTCAGTGCTGGAAAAGAAAGTTGAGCAATCCTAGCCAGTTCCTTGTAGAAATCAACAGAACTGTGAATGCAGCTCTGGAGTATAAGGTCATGGATTTTGTCCGGATGCGTTACGGGTGCATTGCAGGAAACCATTGCGAGTGCGCACGCAATTTCAGTCAGTTTTGTATGTGATTGCGTTGCGTTTGTTCCGTTTTTTTTCCGCGCGAGTGCAAAGCATTTTAATGCGCTTTGCACTTGCATGATAAAAAACTGAATGTGGTACCCAGACCCGAACCCGGACTTCTTCACTGAAGATAGGGCTTGGGATCGGTGTTCTGTAGATTTTATTATTTTCCATTATAACATGGTTATAATGGAAAATAATAGCATTCTGAATACAGAATGTAAAGTTAAATGTCACGTGGTGAGCGCGGTGACGTCAGCGCAGGTCCTGCTGAATGAAGATGGAAGACGATAACAGGATAACGGCTGCGCGATCAAGTGGATGAGGTGAGTAACTTTTTTATTATTTTTTAACCCTCAAGGGACATTTTACTTCTGTATTAAAGAATGCTATTATTTTCCATTATAACCATGTTATAATGGAAAATAATAAAGTGAATGGACCTCCACATCATCTCCTAGCAACCATCCGTGAAAATCGCATAGCATCCGCACTTTCTTGAGGATGCTATGCGATTTTCATGCAGCTGCTTGCAGCATTTTGGTGTCCGTCTGATGAAACTGAGCCAAACGGATCTGTCCTGGCACACAGTGTAAGTCAATGGGAACGGGTCGACACAATCTGGCACAATAGAAAACTTGGCTAGAAGTCTTGGCTATGTTAAAGATAATACAAACGGATCCGTTCTGAACGGATGCAGACGGTTGTATTATCTGAACGGATCCGTCCATGATGGATCTGCACAAAACGCGAGTGTGAAAGTAGCCTTATGCCCCTTTCACATGAGCGAGTATTCCGCACGAGTGCAATGCGCGATGCGAACACATTGCACCCGCACAGAATCCGGACCAATTCATTTCAATGGGGCTGTGTACATGTGCGTTGGTTTTCACGCATCACTTGTGCGTTGCGTGAAAATCGCACCATGTTCTATATTCTGTGATTTTCATGCAACTCTGGCCCCATAGAAGTGAATGGAGCTGCGGATCCTTGCTAAGAGATGTTGTTTGTATATATTCAGTTTTTTATCACGTGCATGCAAAACGCATCAAAACGCATTGCACCCGCGCAATAAAAACTGAACAACTGAATGTGATCGCAGGCAAAACTCAATGACTTTGCCTGCGAAATCGCGCATTTTTCACTGAAGGCATTCGCAATACATCGGGACCTAATCCGGACACGTTCGTCTGCAAGGGGCCTTAAGGGAACAATACTAATACTAGCAGCATATTAAAGAACTAATGTATATTCATTTCTCTAATAAGCAGTTATCTAGTATATATCCAGTGTCGGTCGGTGCACAACTAGAAGCGTCCATACATAAACATGAGCCTGCTGTTTCCAAGGTCATGAAGCATGTGTGGCAAAATCTGCCTCATCCCATGGATACACACAGTGGCTTCTGATTGGCTGAAGAGAACACTAAGTGATAGTAAGCAAATAGGAGACGTCTGCAGTGTGCTTTGTTACAATGTGGTTTGTGTACCAACCATAAAGCTTGCTTGAGATCAATACAAAAGATTATTCACAAAGGCTTCAAGTACTTCTTAACAGAGCAGAGATGGTAGAATTAATCTGCAAGGTTAAATCTTTCCGGAGAATGAGACTGGTTTATTATAAATTTGAGGATTCCTGTAAAAAATAGAAGTTACTTGAATAAGACACCTCCACCCACTCCCAAAATATAGATTGTTGGGGGAGGGTCTGGTCCTACAAAAGTTCTGAAAATCAATGTCTGATAAAGAAGCAGCGACAAGCCATTTTTCAAAACTTGACCATACACACTTCAGAGTCAGATTTCATCTCAAAAACCTGTTGGCCATGTTGGAATTTTTTGTCTGAGGATGGAATAGGTTGTATGAGTATGGGTCACTCGAGTGACTACAGACTGATAGGTGTGTAATACCAACCTACAAATGCAGGGTATTTTGATTGGACCTACATACAAATACTTTTTAAAAGAACCTTACAGATTTGTTTAATTTATTCCTGAAAATGTATTTTTGCACTACATTATAAATCAGAAATATTTCATATATAGTATATACTGCACCAAAACCATCTGAAATGTGTACTTTGATATTTCAGATGAAGAATTGTAAGGCTTTGACAAGATGTGAGCCTAGTAGATAAGGCTGAAGCTCAGCCTGCGTTTGTGGGAGGGGCGAAGGAGGTCTATTTTACACCGCCCCGCTCATTCTAGTGGACGTCGCACACTCACCCCTCCCCCTCTCTACTTCTCTCACCATTAGGGCATGCCCCTCATTTAGCTCGCACACGGCCATGGCTCCCGGTACACCTCAGCCATTGATAGTTGATAGTTCAGGTCACTTGTCCTAACCTGGTTATCCACTCTGTGCTCCCGGTACACCTCAGCCATTGATAGTTGATAGTTCAGGTCACTTGTCCTAACCTGGTTATCCACTCTGTTTACAACCGTAGCCAGGACCACAACAGTTAATAGCATGATGCTTTCTCCAGTCACGTAGGTCCCCTGTCTGGGGGTAAAATTTGATTCTGCCCTGTCTTTTAAGCCACACATCCAAACTCTCACCTCCACCTGCCACTTTCAACTCAAGAACATCTATTCTATTCACTCCTTCGTTACCCCTGATTCAACTAAAATGCTAGTGCTTGCCCTCATCTCCCACCTGGACTACAGCAACAATCTCCTTTGTGGCCTCCCATCTAGAACTCTTGCTCCCTTCCAATCTATTCTTAACTACCTCTGCCAATCCCTTCATTGGCTCCTCATTGCCCAGCGAATTCAATTTCAAATACTAACTACATATAATGATGTCCATAACCTGTCCCCTCCTTACATCTCTCACCTGCTTCCCCGATACATCCCCACACGTAATCTCTGATCATCACAGGATGTCCTTTGTTCTCTTCTCATCTCATCTGTTCTTCACACAATTGACTACAAGATTTCTCAAATGCCTGTCCCCAGCTCTGGAACTCACTACCCCAGTAAATCAGACAAAGTCAAAAGTACCCTGAAAACCCACCTCTTCAGGAAAGCCTATCACCTACAATGAGCATGCTGCCACCCACAGCCAGATAAGCAGCCTTTACCTTCACCTACTAAGTTCTTCACCCTTCCCTTGTAGACTGTAAGCTCTTTCAGGCAGGGTTCTCCTCCTCTCTGTACCAGTTTGTTAAAAGTTTATTGTTTATTGTATTTTTTAATTATGTATGTGTAACCCCTCTTTCTGCAAAAGTGCTTTCATGGCGTATTAAAATTTTTACTTGGCTACTAGAAGGGCATTACAGAAGGCACTATGAGGACCACTTTATCTGAGGCATTATTTTTTTATGTAGTATAGCATTTGAGGGTACTGGAGTGCACAGCAGGCACAGTATTGGAGGTGGCAGCATGTGACACAGTTAGAGCACCAGGATGGGCAATTTGTGTTAAGAAGGAGGGGATGAAAATAGAAACTGCAGAGAGAAGACATGGCTGAAATAAGTTGTCATGGTGGTCTGGACAGAATGCAGAAGATGAGTAAAGAAAACATCTACTTCAGTGGAGACATCAATAGATGTACAGTGGTGCTTGAAAGTTTATGAACCCTTCAGAATTTTCTATATTTCTGCCTAAATTTGACCTTAAACTACATCCGATTTTCACAAAAGTCCTAAGAGTAGATAAAGACAACCAAATCAAATTAGTCAAACATATTAGACTTGGTCCTTTATGTATTGAGGAAAATGATCCAATATCATGATATCAGTGAGTGAGGACACACTGTGCCAACCAACAGGTTTGTCTTTGGGCTAAACCCTAAAAGGCGTTAATCCGGTGCGCCCCTGGTATTCATGCTTTAACCCCTGTATAGGGATCTGGCCTTCGCTGCAGGGGAGTAACCGGAATGCAATCTCCAGGTATCATCTGAACAGTCACTAAGACTTGAACGCAGGTTTCTGAGATCTAGACGGCACACTTGAACCATAGATGGTGGGAGACACATGATAAAAAGGTGGGCAGAGTGAATAATTGGCAGGAGTGAATAATTGGCAGGAACAGAGACAAGGGAGATGGACAGGGCAGCTCTTTAGCTCAGTGTTGTGAAGTAACTTGTCCTTTTACATGATTAGGACAGGTTTTGTGTGTACTAATAGGACAGCGGTCATTTTATTTCTCCTAATGATTGCTCCCTAGTCAAAATGAGACAATGAAAGGTATTTGAAAATATATTTATAATAAAGTAATATTTAAAGGGAACCTGTCACCTAGAAAATGTATATTAAGCCGCCAGCAGTACCTTATTGCAGCCTGTAGCATGATTATAAAGGTGTCTGTGTCTTTTCAGTACAATGCTCCAATAGTCTGAAAAAAGACTTTTATTCAACTGGCCACGCTATTTAAACGAAAGTCTTGAAGTCAAGGGGGCAGCGGCTTTCTCACCTGAAATCAAGCACGCCCAGCCCCCTTTCCTACCTCTTAGCGTTTGATTGATAGGATTTCCAATTCCTTCACCACTGGACGCTCAAACGTAGTCTTGCGCATGCGCTGTATCCCTCCAGTGTCGGCGCCTGCGCACTGTTCCACTCCGCTGTGAGGTAGGATCAATGACCAGGCGGCACTCACACATGAGAGCCTGCGCATGCACAAGACTACGCTCAAGGGCCGGCAGTGAAGGAATTGGACATCCTATCAATCAAATACTAAAGGGTGGCGCGATTGACTTCAGGCGAGAAAGCCTCTTCCCCCTTGACTTCAAAACTATCATTTACATAGCGTGGCAAGTTGAATAAAAGTCTTTTTTCAGACTTTTGGCTCATTGTACAGAAAAGACACAGACACCTTTATAATCATGCTACAGGCTGCAATAAGGTACTGCTGGCAGTTTAATATGCATTTTCTAGGTGACAGGTTCCCTTTAAGAATTTTCATTTTTTTTTAATTCCTGGAGAACCCCCTTAAACATAAACAGAACTGAAACTGGAAGAGCTGAAACACAGACAGGAACAAACGCAGGATAAAGAATCGTGAGTCCCAATAACACAAGACTATTAGAACACCTTTGCTGGTCACCAAGGAACCTAAAGATCAGACATCTTCTGCATGGAGAGGGCACCTTAAAGGGAACCTGTCATCAACTTTATGCTGCCCATACTAACGTTACATAAAGTAGAGACAGGCGAGTTGATTTTAGCGGTCTGTCATTTATAAGTTAAAAATAAGTGGTTGCCGAGAACCAACATCACAATCATTGCACACTAGGCCTGGAAAAGAGTCACGGCTACCTGAGAAGAGTCATGGTTATTTATAATTTCCTGCTCTCCCTGCTGATAGTCTTCTACCTAGTTTTCTCCCTTTCTCTCTAGTAGAGAACTGCCAATCATCAGCAGATGGGTGATAGTCCAGGAGATTATGTATAACCATGACTGTTCTCAGGTAGATTTGACTCTTTTTAAGACCTGCGCTGCAAAGATTATCAGCATTTCTGTCACAAATTTATGCTGCCCTCAGTGAGGTCAGCATAAAATTGATGACAGGTTGCCTTTAAATAACCAGGAACCCTCAGCCATTGGCTGGGTAAGGATTTACTAGTGCACACACTGGCTCTTTAAGAGGCTGGAGGGGAGAGTACACACACATCATATGTTTGTGAGTGGCAAAAGTATGTGAATCTTTAGGATTAGCAGAAGATATGAAGGAGAAATTATGTGTTTTCAATTAATAGGATAACAATCCGATGTGAGTAGGCAACCTGTTTTACCGTATTTTTCGCCTTATAAGACGCACTTCCCCCCCAAAAAGTGGGGGGGAAATAGCAGTGCGTCTTATGTGGCGAATGCTGCATTTTGCCGAATTTTCAATGATACGCGCGGCGGGTGTATCAGCTGAGAGGGAGTTGGGGCTGGGGCCCGGCATCTGCTTTTATAATGACAGCGGGGCCCGTGCAGTAACTGTATTCTACTACACGGACCCCGCTCACTGTATATAATCGTATCTGTAATTGTTAATTGTTATGTATATAATCGTGTAATCAGTGCCTGTATACTTACAAGCGCTCGGTAGCAGAGAGGAGGGAGGAGGCAGGCCGGGAGGACGGGCGCTGGCAGCGTGAGTCACTACGTCACGTGCCTGCGCCGCCCACTTTATGAATGGGCGCATGACGTAGTGACTCACGCTGCCAGCGCCCGTCCTCCCTCCTCTCTGCTACCGAGCGCTTGTAAGTATACAGGCGCTGATTACCCGATTATATACATAACAATTAACAATTACAGATACGATTATATACAGTGAGCGGGGCCCATGTAGTAGAATACAGTCACTGCACGGGCCCCGCTGTCATTATAAAAGCAGATGCGACCCCCACCCCCTGTATTGGGGGTCATTCACACTACAGGGACACTGTTATGGAGGGGATCCGTGGATGACACAGCATAAGATGCTATATATGTATCATCCACAGATCCCCCCCATAACAGTGTCATCCACAGATCCCCATAACAGTGCCATCCAGAGATCCCCATAACAGTGTCACCCACAGATCCCCCATAAGGCTACTTTCACACTAGCGTTTGGGTGTCCGCTTGTGAGCTCCGTTTGAAGGCTCTCACAAGCGGCCCCAAACGGATCCGTCCAGCCCTATAGGAGCGGATCCGTCTGTGCAGATACCAGACGGACCCGCTCTGAACGCAAGTGTGAAAGTAGCCTAACAGTGTCATCCACAGATCCCCCATAACAGTGCACCATCCACAGACCCCATAACAGTGCATCATCCACAGATCCCCCATAATAGTGTCATCCACAGACCACCATTAGTTAAAAAACACACCAAAAGAACATTTTCTGGTTCAAAATATTTTTTTTCTTATTTTCCTCCTCAAAAACCTAGGTGCGTCTTATGGGCCGGTGCGTCTTATAGGGTCGAAAAATACGGCATTTAAAGTGTAACTCTTTTTTTTATTTTATTATTTGCTAGTTTATTAGAGCTAGGCATGTATACATGAGTTAGTCTGTCAATGATTGCCAAAAGATCTGTAATTGCCTTATAATAACAGCTTTTATTAATGTCTCCTGTCCCTTTTCCCCTAAGGAGCTTGCCATTTTTCACCTTAAAGAGGACCTTTCATCTGTTTAGCCCTAGTCTAATTAGGGTCTTACCTTACAGGGCGGCCCCCACTGATATCATCACACTTTTTTTTCTTCAAAGAGCTCATTCTCCCTGGCTATGAGCGGTGCGTTCTTATTGGATGTGTTCACAGCCAGGGAGAAGAGAACTGCTCCAGTCTCCGCCTAGTATAACCAAGTCAGCTAATTAGAATATAAGGCGCCAAAATCAACGGGGGACAACAGCGGACGAAAAAATAAATATAAAGTACGATGACATCAGTGGGGGCCGCCCTATAAGGTAAGACCCTAATTAGACTAGGGTTTAACAGATGAAAGGTCCTCTGTAAGGACTAGGCCATTTTTTTGCAAATCTGACATGTGTCACTTTATGTGGTGACAACTTTAAAACGCTTTTACTTATCCAAGCCATTCTGAGAATGTTTTCTCGTCATGTATTGTACTTTATGACAGTGGTAAATTTGAATCAAAATATAAAATTTTTATTTATAAATTTACAAATAACACAAAAAAATTCGCAATTTTTTTAAATTTCTATTTCTCAGCTTTTAAAACAGATAATGATACCTTTCCTATATGTCTACCTCATGTTTGGATCATTTTGTAAATTACATTTTCTTTTTTTGGGACATTAGAAGGCTCAGAAGTTTAGAAGCAAATCTTGAAATTTTTCAGAAAATTTCCAAAACCCACTTTTTAATGACCAGTTCAGGTCTGAAGTCACTTTGTGGGGCTTACATAATAGAAACCGCCCATAAATTGCCCCATTTTAGCAACTACACCCCTGAAGGTATTCAAAACTGATTTTACAAACTTTGTTAACCCTTTAGGTGTTCCACAAGAATTAAATGAAGATGGAGATGAAATTTCAGAATGTCACTTTTTTGGAAGATTTTCCATTTTAATAAATTTTTTCCAGTAACCAAGCAAGGGTTAACAGCCAAACAAAACTCAATATTTATTACCCTGATTCTGTAGTTTACAGAAATACCCCATATATGGTCGTAAACTGCTGTACGGGCACAAGGCAGGGCGCAGAAGGAAATGAATGCCATATGGTTTTTGGAAGGCAGATTTCACTGGGATAATTTTAAGTTGCAATGTCACATTTGAAGACCCCCTGATGCACCCCTAGAGTAGAAACTCCAAAAAAAAGACCCCATTTTGGAAACTATGGGATAAGGTGGCAGTTTTGTTGGTACTATGTTAGGGTACATAAAAGGGAATGATCCTCCTGCGCTCCTATTGTTTAGATGTGTCAATCTACCTGTGAGGGAAGATTCCGCCGCTCGGTGTCTGACAAGGAGCTGTTGTTCTCCTACAGTAAATACATAAGAATAATGTATCACCCGTGGGTGATGTGAGACATCAGCGCTGGCAGACAAAACTAAACAGCTAATCCCATTCAAAGTTGCTCAATCAGTTGATGTTGGCCTAAAAAACGAGAGGCTAGTCTCAAAGGTCAGCTGTGCTAGGATAAATGTATATTCTTATCTTGATTGGAAATCAAGCGGTGGAAGCAAGCAAAAGGATAAATGTATGTACTATATTGGTCCTAATGTCTACTTTTTTTGTTTATTTTTACACAATAATATAATTTTTTAAACAAAAAAAAAAACATGTTTTAGTGTCTCCATATTCTGAGAGCCATAGTTTTATTTTTATTTTTTGGCGATTGTCTTTGGTAGGGTCTCTTTTTGCGGGATGAGATGACGGTTTGAGTGGTATGATTTTGGGGTGCGTATGACTTTTTTATCGCTTGGTATTACACTTTTTCTGGTGTAAGGTGACAAAAAAAATGGCTTTTTTGACAGTTTTTATTTTTTACGGTGTTCACTTCAGGCATGGAGATGGATCATGTGACGGACCATGTGATGAGCTAAGTGAGGGCATCAAAGAAGAAGACAGAAAAGAAGCCGGGCTGCGCAAACAAGTGGATGAGGTGGGTTAAATTATTATTATATTTTAACCCCTCCATCCCTATTTTCCTAAGCATTCTGTATTAAGAATGCTATTATTTTCCCTTATAACCATGTTATAAGGGAAAATAATAATGATCGGGTCTCCATCCCGATCATCTCCTAGCAACCATGCATGAAAATCGCAGCGCATCTGCACTTGCTTGCGATTTTTACGCATCCCCATTCACTTCTATGGGGCCTGCGTTGCGTGAAAAAAACACAATATAGAGCATGCTGCAATTTTCACGCAACGCACAAGTGATGCGCAAAAATCACCGCTCATGTGCACAGCCCCATACAAAATGAATGGGTCCGGATTCAGTGCGGGTGCAATGCGTTCACCTCACGCATTGTACCCACGCGGAAATCTCGCCCGTGTGAAAGAGGCCTTAGTGTCTCCATATTCTGAGCTATAGGCCATTTTTTTGGGCGATTGTCTTAGGTAGGATCTCATTTATTGCTGATGAGATGACGTTTGATTGGTACAATTTTGGGGTGCGTATGACTTTGATCGCTTGGTATTACACTTTGTTATGTAAGGTGACAAAATGGCTTTTTTGACAGTTTTTATTTTATTATATTTACAGTGTTCAACTGAGTGTCGTGGTGTTTTTATAGAGCAGGTTGTTACATATGTGGCGATACCTAATAGGCCTGTTTTTTTATATGTCTCTTTACAGGAAAAACTTACTTTTTTTATTGAAATTTAATTTTTTTTTATTGTTAAACTTTGTTTTTCACTTTTATTAATTTTTATTTTTGTCCCAGTATGGGACTTCAACATTACAGGGTCTGATCCCTGTTTCAATGCAGCACAACACATCTTTATAGTACTGCATTGACTATTAGTGTATTACACTGATAGTTTGCCTATGAGACCCAGCCTGGGGGCTGGGCCTCATTGGCCTCCGTATACGCCGGGCCCCAAGGCCTTGGAATGGCTTGGGGCTGCCATCGGGTCCCCGATGGCTAAGGAGAGGGAGCGCAAACCTCCCATATGCTGTAGTCAGCGTGGGTTAATCCACCGGCATTATCACTGATGCTGGTGTATGCAGCTGTCAGTAAACGCCAAACTCCTGCCGCTAATTGCAGCACTGCACGTGGGGGAAAAGGAGGACCGCATCTGTATGGACAGCACTGTATACCATTTGCTTAGCACAGCATGCTGTCAGATTTGTACTTTGCGCTGGGGTTCCACTCTTTGGGCCATCTGCACATGATTTTTCTACAGAAAAACCATAGTATAGGCCAGTGATGGCGAACCTATGGCACGGGTGCCAGAGGCGGCACTCAGAGCCCTCTCTCTGGGCACCCGCGCCTTGGAAAAAGTCTATGGCGTACCAATATGCTTTAGACTTTTCCTGTTATTCATCAGCACAGGACGCACTATGAACCGCACAGGCAGCACACTGAATATAGGCTATTAAGCTATTATAGCTAAATGATAAAGTACATGGAAGATATACCCAGGGCTCCAGATGGCGACCAAAATGGTCGCCAATGCGACTTGGAATTGCAAAATGGCGACAAGACTTTGTAGTCTTGTCGCCATTTGCGCCTAAACCCTCCGCTGCTCTGCCGCTAAGAAAAAAAGGCTTTCATCCAGCAGAGACACGCTGCAGCCGTCTGCTGGATGAAGATCCGCTCGCTCACACTACCCGGCATAGACGGTGGGCGTGGCTTGGGTTCCCGCATCTTGTGCTTCCGCTTCCAGCAGTCTGCTTCTGAATTCACACGTCTGTGAGATCCCGGCCCGGAGTCCTGCTGAGTGCAGGAGCGCACGGCGTCATTGGTTGCTATGACGCCGTGCGCTTCCTGCTGCCGTCGCAGTACAGTAATACACTGGCAGTGTATTACTGTACTGCGGCGGCAGCAGGAAGTGCACGGCGTCATAGCAACCAATGACGCCGTGCGCTCCTGCACTCAGCAGGACTCCGGGCCGGGATCTCACAGACGTGTGAATTCAGCACTCCTACATCGCAAATCCCGTCAAGCTCCCAGCAGACCTTGGACTCCAGTTTTCCCTCACAACAAACTGATGTGACTAACAAGTCTCAAACTTTGCCGCTTATCCCCTCGCTGCCTGGCATCCCCTCATTGGTGATGCCAGCATGTGCAGCAGGTGACCATAGACTCACATCATGTGAATGTACAGCACAAGAAAATAAGGCAGGATCAGTGCAGGAGTGATGTGGGATTCAACTGTTGAGAGTTTTTTTTTATTATTATTATCATCTAACCTATTGCTGTCCCTTTAACTACTGAGTACAAAATGTTTAAAGGGATTGTCCAGTGCAGTGCAAAATTTTAGTAAAGTGTTTGGAGTGGTTTTATATTAAAGAATCAAAACTCACCATCCCTCAATCCCTGATGTTCCCGTTCCAACTGGGTTTCCACTGGTCTCTACTTAATGGTCCAGTCTCCACAAGCAGGAAATGCCAGGAGAAGCCTGCTCAGCCAATCACTAGCCATGGCGCTATACTTTTCTCGGCCAGTGATTGACTGAGCTGCCGAGACCAGTGGAGATCAGTGGTGGTGAGTATTGATTCTTTTTAAACCATCCTGAGCACTGTACTAAAAATTTTGCCTCCCTTGTTAACTCCTTTAATATTTTTCCAAATCAGCACTAAATGACATATGGACAGTTGCTGTCTGATTTCTAGTGTGCTCCTGGTTTAAGCTGTCCATGCACTAATGATTGACAGCCGTGACACCTTTTTTTTTTTCTGGCACCTATAACAGGAGTTAGATTATTTTCAGTCATTTCAGATGGCCTAGTAAAAAAGTAAATTAAAAGCTCATGGTACGGTACTGTTCACAGACCTGCCTCATTGGGCATGTGCCAGCTGACTTAATCAACATGAACTGATTAAAGGGGTTATTGTGTCCTCTCAGACTTAGGCCTCTTGCACACAACTGTATGCATTTTGCTGTCTGCAAAAAATGGTTCTGCATAAAATGCGGATGACATCCGTGTGCATTGTGCGGAACGTAACAGCTGGCCCCTAATAGAACAGTCCTATCCTTGTCCGTAATGCGGACAATAATAGGACATGTTCTATTTTTTTGCGGAACAGAAGTAAAGACATACAGAAACAGAATGCACACGGAGTAATTTCCGTTTATTTTCCGGACCCGCTGAAATGAATGGTTCCGTATACAACCCGCAAAAAAAAAACGGAATGGACATGGAAAGAATATACACGTTCGTGTGCATGAGGCCTTAGATGGCTTATATGCTCCTAAGCATCCCAGCTATATTATATATATTTTAAAGTTGGCGACTAAAAATTTCATTTGGCTCCTAAATTTTTCAGGTTAGGAGCCAAGGGCTCCTTCATATTTTTTTTAGTCTGGAGCACTGTATACTATATTGGTATTCAGGTTAAATTGCCGTGTTGGCACTTTGCGATAAATAAGTGGGTATATGGTTGCAGTTTGGGCACTCAGTCCCTAAAAGGTTCACCATCACTGGTATAGGCGATTACACAAGTCTCATCTTTGCATATTGTTTTCATGTGGAAACTGGCCTGCGTTGTGGATTTCCAAATCTGCAGCATGTCACTTATGTGACAAGATCAGCAAAACTATCTAATCTACAATTCTAAATTTCAGATTTTGGTGCAGGTATGCTGCAGAAACACAAATTTGCATGGCTCTTATGTGCACTCACCCACGCTCGTGTGCAGATGACCCTAAGCAATAACACAAGTCTGTAGTTTGCGAAGGACGCCTACACCTGCCTTTATTGCGGCCCGCAATCTATGGGCCCCGCCTGTGTGCACTGTATAACAAATGCAGACCCATTCACTTGAGGAGAGGGCCACAGAAGCAATATGGAGCGCTTCAAGGCCTTTCAGTCTGTGCCTCTGCACCACAAAACTTTTTTGCAATGCGGACAGATCGCGGATCCTTTCAAGTTGAATGGGTCTGTATCTTTCAGTGCAGGGCACTAGAGTTCATGTGCATTGGGTCTTAAAATGGTTCAAGGTTTATATCAAGAAAACAAAAACCACACTGACTCAATTTCTCTTTTATTACAAAAGTAACAACTGTACAGTACCCAGTAACAAAATATTCACAGTGACTGCTAAGCAGCACAACTAGACGCAGATGAAACACAGGCAGTTTACAAAGCGACACTGTTGGTGGTATTACACTGCCGAATCTTCAGGCAGTACAAGCACAGCTGGATGAGAGCACATGAATCAGTGCTCACTTGCAATGGCCTGATTACACAGGCCAATACAAACTGAATGAAGGACAGCTTACCCTCATTCTGTTCTATCCATTATCGGCAGCACATCCCGATTACACAGGGACATGTGCTCCCGATAATTGGGCATCTCATTGGGATGAAAGATGCCCATCAGCAATTGAACAAGCTTTCACTCGGTCGATTTGGGCCAATTATCAGGAACAAGCATTCCTATGAAAGCTTGTTCTTGATAAGCATGCAGTTTAATAGGTCCTTTACACACAGACCACACATAGGTATTGTGCAAATATTTAAGGGCCACAGTTTGGCTCTGTAAGACACTTTGTGCAGCATGAGAAAGGCACCAAGTTGTTTGCAGCTGCTACTGAATATGCACCGCACATTCGGACAGTTGTCTGGCAGAGTCCTGACAAGTAGGTGTCTGGAATCACCATTAAAGAGCATTCAGTACTTATTCATACTTTGCACATTACTTCTGTTTTTTCCATAGTTTTCTGTTACACTCTTTCCACAGACTTTAGCAATGAGGCCCATCACAGCCATAAAAACAGTTCCTCCAGCTAAAGCCACCTATAGTAACATTGTTTGGGCTCTGAATCGCACTACAAGGCAAGTGTGAATTAGTCCTTAACCCATTAAAGATGCGGCCACATGGTCAGGTTTCCAGATGCAGATTTGGAAGCCAAAATAAGGAATGGGTCATAAAAAAGGAGAGAAACCACTTCTCTTTCATTTACTCCTGCTTTTAGCTTCCAAAACTGCATCTGGGAACCTGACTTCGTAGTTGTACCCTAATTATTCCAAGTTGTAATAGGAACCTAGGAGACATCTCAGATTATTCCAGCACAGGACAAGAAAAACTAAATCTAATGGGCCATTTATTGCCTACCAGTAGCTCAGCCTGCAGCAGTATTACCTGTGTATTAATGGGCAGAAGACCATAAGCTTAGGGGGCAGTGACTTGCATCACACAAAGTCCACCTTCATCCATGCTGTAGGGGGAAGGGACTACTTAAACAGACGTCACATACCCTACATAATAAAGCCCGGCTCTCAGGATTATGTGCACGATAGAGCATGCAGAGTGAAAACCTGTTCTGTGGAGTCAGCAATAAGCTGGGTCTTCTAGCAGCAAGCACCCGGATCAGTTAAAGCACTTTTAAAGCAGAGAATAAAGTGCAAAGTAGCCAAACTGAACCAATAAAAATCCCATAAGTGTACATAGTATATAGTCCTCATATGTTGCAGTGTGCATTATAGTGGATATGTTTGCAATGGGCTGTACATGTTGTACTAGTGCATTAGTGTATTATAAGATAATTAAAAAATACTAGATATGACCACTTCATTTTCTCCAAATAAAAATCATTTAAAAATATAAATAGATCTTCATAAAAAAAAACAAAAAACAAAAAAAAACACCACGTCGCTCTCAGAGCGAGGCATTTACACATATAAAAGCAGCAGAGGTGGCGATCCATGGATCAGGTTAGCTGCCCACCGTCATCAGGTACTGGTTTGGTGCACTGGAGCGGCCTAGGAGCTCACTCTTACAGTTTAAGAGTCCTCGGGGTACAGGAGCAGATGCCTCGTATAGGACACAGATGGAACCATCCTCACCAATCCTGTAGGAAACTTCATAAGGATCCACCCAGAGGGTGAGCTCTTTGGGCAAGAGACAGAGTAGATAACTCATCTTTATACGAGCTGCAACTTTGCTGATGATTGGGTCCATTTTATGGTTGATCCGGATGCAGCGGTAGCCAGAACCCTTAGCAGGCTTGTCTGGAAACCAATGGTGCCTATAGTGATCTGTAAAAAAAAGCCACAGTCAGTGCTCTGCCTGATCCAGCGATGCACTCCTCCCCCCATATACTGCCTACCATCCTGTAGGAGTAACGTGTAACCACATGCGTTTACAGGGGAGTCACTGAGCCGCGAACTGCCCTAATCCTGCTGATGCGTTACCGTAACAGTTACTGATTAACCCCCCGGCATAGTCCCCGAGCTCTCACCGATCAGCGTGTCCTGCAGCGCTCCGCTGAAGCCTTGTAGTTGCTGTTCATTGAGCCGGCTGCGCAGGAGGCTGGATAGAAAACTGACGGCCGCCGTGATCTCCGGTAACGTCTCCGTGAGGCCGTCTTGTGAAGACACGATGGACATGGCTGCTAGGGTGAGGTCACGGCGTAAGCTACGGAAGGAAGCACGTACTGATATGATGTTAATGCAGACAAGCCGTGCAACCCCGCCGCTCCACAGACTAACGAAAGAGGAACAGCGAGCTCTCTCTTTTATAGCAAACCCCCCCCCTCACGTCACCGCAGACAGCAGTCCACCAATCATGCGGCAGCCTCGTCCTCTATGCTAATAAAGCTGATGACGTCACGAGATACGTGCTAAGAAAAGAATGTGGCTGGAGACGGCCAAGTGTGTTGACACAGAGGTGAGGGAGGAACGAGGGGCATTGTGGGTAGAAGAACCAACTGCGGAAATGAAAACAAAGCTGCATGTGGCTGTGCTTTATGTCCCCAGAGACCGCATTGCCTATAGTATAATGAAATAAAAAGCATCCAGTTTAAATATGGAGTTATGTTGACTCCTTAGTGACCAGTCACCAGACTGTTTTGGGGCATCGTGACTAGTGTTGATCGAGCATCAAAGTGCTCGGGTCGAACCTGCTCTGTTGTCCGAGTAGTAGGCCACTTTTACAGACTGACAATAATACGCACAAAACCGAAGATAAAATCAGGTTTTTTTTGGAGGAAAAATTATTAGGAAACATTCTTTCTTGTATATTTACTTGTATATAAAGTGCAAGTGCTGCCAAAAATTACAAGGAAGAGGAACTCCGATACAACCTGTATATCACATAAAGGAGGGCCTCATTCACATTGTGGTACAATTGTTCAGGTAGTGGGACTCCTGCACTAAGTGAAAGGGCTGTCAAAAATTACAAGGAACCGGCGCTACAATACACCCTTTATTACACATAAAGGAGGGCATCATACACACCCTTGAAAAATTATGATTGAAATATTAGGGGCGAGGGCCTGCTGCTGAGCTGACCATCTAAAACATTAGGGGTGAGGGTCTGCTGCTGAGCTGACCATCTAAAACATTAGGGGTGAGGGTCTGCTGCAGAGCTGACTCTCTAAAACATTAGGGGCAAGTGCCTGCTGCTTAGCTAACCATTGAAAAAATTATGGGCGAGGGCCTGCTGGTGAGCTGACCCTGTAAAACTTTATGGGTGAGGGCCTGCTGGTGAGCTGACCCTCAAAAACATAATTATATGTGAGGGCCTGCTGGTGAGCTGAACCTGTAAGATATTAAGATTGAGGGCCTGTTGGTGAGCTGACCCTCAAAAATATTATATGCGAGGGTCTACAGGTGAGCTGACCCTCTAAAAGATTGTAGGTGAGGGCCTGCTGGTGAGCTGACCCTCTAAAACATTATATGCGAGGGCCTGCAGGTGAGCTGACCCTCTAAAAGATTGTAGGTGAGGGCTTGCTGGCGAGCTGACCCTCTAAAACATTACCGTATATGATAGGGCCTGCTGGTGAGCTGGCCCTCTAAAAGATTGTAGGTGAGGGCCTGCTGGTGAGCTGACCCTCTACAACATTAGGAGCGAGGGCAGACTAATAAGCATTTTGATATGATGGAAGGGGAGGAGGACTAGAAAAGGAAGATTAATCCATATACCCTTTTTTGTGGTGGAAGGGGTGCATGGGAATACAGTGTATTCAGTACATTATAAAAAAAAAAACATTTAAAGTGCCTTTATGTTTAGCCGCTTTCCTCTGGTGGAGTCGAGAAGTCATGGTCAATCCAGGCCTTGCTCATTTTTCTAAGATGAAATAGAATACAGCGGCTCACCCCTGTCTCGTATGGATAGGTGCTCACCCTCCGGTCCTACCCTCAGGACCTAGAAAGGGTAATGAAGTGTGTGCAAAAATGAGGGGGCACACTCAAGAGGGAAACACTAGGTGGATGATTAATTAATATTTTAATACTCTAAAAACAAACCCCTAAAATATATATAATATGTAACATGCAGCAAACCTACACAATGATATATAGCTGTAGGTGCGATATAGCAGCGCAAAATTCGTGCAAACAATGTCCCAATTAGACTCTTATGGTAGTGGTACTATGACCAAATGTCCCGATCAGTAGTCTTAATTATACAGTACCAATGTATAGATATGGCACTGCAGCCAATTATGTTGGGGCAATGATGTAATAACAGCACTATGGCCAAATCCGATAGAGCAGTAGTGATGGTTATGTACCAGTGTCCGGTATTATAAATGTACAGAGATGCGTACAAGTTGTACACGCTGAGATTGGCCTCCGGTTACTTACAGTATCTTGCCGCTTGTGATATCCCGGTCTTACCCCTCCTTGCTGCCTGACCGCAGCGCTGGCTTCCCAGGTGGCCGTACGCGGCCGAGCGTGGCGTCCCACGTGACCTGGTTGTCTGGGGTTCCGGACGGACGCTTAAGTGACGTCACTGCTGTGCGGCTGTAACTCCGGTTCTAGAGGTAAATCTCATACGCTTGGAACTTCTGGTATCCGGCTTCTTTGTTCTTTTTTATGAATCCACGCTCACTCTGTAATGCCAGACGCGTTTCAGGGTCTTACGCCCCTTCCTCAGTGGCCACCGAGTGAGTGGATTCTCACTCCTTATAAATGGTGTTGTCCCACCCACAATTGCACTTTTTTGTGCTTATCCCAATATGTGGAGTGGATTTGATTGCTACTGACTTTGTGTTACAATTCATAGTTAAAACATACTTAAATGAAGATAATAATCATAGATATTGCTTCCCATATAGCTAATACACATTAAAAACAGTTCTTGGAGAAGACTGCAAGGTCAGAACATCATTCTGAAGGAAACCGCATGGTACTGTATAATTAAGACTACTGATCGGGACATTTGGTCATAGTACCACTACCATAAGAGTCTAATTGGGACATTGTTTGCACGAATTTTGCGCTGCTATATCGCACCTACAGCTATATATCATTGTGTAGGTTTGCTGCATGTTACATATTATATGTATTTTGATGTATGTTTTATATATATTTTAGGGGTTTGTTTTTAGAGTATTATAATATTAATTAATCATCCACCTAGTGTTTCCCTCTTGAGTGTGCCCCCTCATTTTTGCACACACTTCATTTTTCTAAGAGTCAACCTGTCAGCATTTTCAGTTGACAGGCAGATGCGATTATCAGTTATTATGCCCCCAGCAGCACTAAATACACGCTCTGACAAAACAATGGCGGCAGGGCAGGCCAGCACCTCCAATGCTTAGAGTGCAAGTTCTTGCCGTGTGTCCAGCTTGGACACCGAGTAGTTGAAAGGCACAGAGGGATCATTGAGGATGCTGACACGGTCTGCTACGTACTCCTTCACCATCTTCCAAAATTTTTCCCTCCTTGTGACACTAGGCCACTGTCACGAGGGTGTCAAGAACCACGCCTGACTCAGTTATACCCGGGGTCAGGAAGTTGCAGCGGTTGGCTGCGCGCTATATGTAAGATAGGGCTGTTTCCTTATGGTAGCTCTCTGGGTTTGCTTTGCAACCCTTTTTGGCTCACTCAGGGATCCGTAGCTCCTTCTCCTCAGCTGTTCCTTGTCCAGCACTCCCAACCTCCTTATATTCCCCTCTCACACTTCTCTGGTTGCCAGATATAGAGCTTCCTGCCTGGACATCTATTCTGACCCTCTGGAGCTGTGTTGCTGCGTTCTCTGGTTGTTGGTCCAGAACGCTACCCTCCGGATCCCTGTTGGACCTTTGTGGTCTGCTGTGGTCGCCCACCTGGGTGTATGTGTTTGTCTGTTTTGTCTGTCCTCTCCCTGGTGTTTCCCTCTTAGTGTCAGTGGTGCGGACTAGCGATCCCACTTGAGTCAGGGGTCACCACCCGTTCACTATCTAGGGCTCATTTTAGGGAAAGCCAGGGTTTAGGCACGTGATCGCTGCACGGGTGAGGAACCCGTCTAGGGACGTCAGGGCAGTCAGGTGCCAGCCGCAAGGTGAGTCAGGGGTCACCACCTTTCCCTCTCCCTTGGGCAGGGCTTTCCCTTTTCCCTCCCTGTGCGTGAAGCCGGTCATTACATTATATCTGGCCCTTATTTTGTGTAGATAAAAAAATAAAAATAAATTTTTTGTTTTGTCTGTCCTCTCCCTGGTGTTTCCCTCTTAGTGTCAGTGGTGCGGACTAGCGATCCCACTTGAGTCAGGGGTCACCACCCGTTCACTATCTAGGGCTCATTTTAGGGAAAGCCAGGGTTTAGGCACGTGATCGCTGCACGGGTGAGGAACCCGTCTAGGGACGTCAGGGCAGTCAGGTGCCAGCCGCAAGGTGAGTCAGGGGTCACCACCTTTCCCTCTCCCTTGGGCAGGGCTTTCCCTTTTCCCTCCCTGTGCGTGAAGCCGGTCATTACATTATATCTGGCCCTTATTTTGTGTAGATAAAAAAATAAAAATAAATTTTTTACCTACTTAGAATCCAGTATGGATCAAATTGCTGCTCTGTCCAAACAATTTCATGGCCTGTCTTTGGAGGTGGCAGGATTGAAGGCGTCGGTCCTCCAGCAACAGCAGCAATTAAAACTGACCCGAAGCCCAGCGGTTGCTACTGGTAACCAGGTTGTTGCGGAACCCAAGGTCCCTCTCCCTGACAGATTTTCTGGGGGAAGGGACAAGTTTTTGACATTCCGTGAGGCCTGTAAATTATATTTTAAACTGCGCCCTTACTCCTCTGGTAATGAAGAACAGTGGGTGGGGGTTATTTCCCTGCTGCAGGGGGACCCGTAGTCCTGGGCGTTCTCTTTACCCACTGATTCCCAGGATCTTCGGGCAGTGGATGAGTTTTTCGGGGCCTTGGGTCTCATATATGACGACCCTGACCGAGTCGCACTGGCTGAATCAAGATTACGGAAACTCCTACAAGGAGAGCGGCCGGTAGAGGAGTATTGCTCTGACTTCCGTAGGTGGGCTACGGATACCCAATGGAACGACCCGGCTCTCAGGAGTCAGTTCTGCTCTGGGTTATCCGAAAGGGTTAAGGATGCGCTTGCATTATATGAGACCCCCTTTTCCCTTGATGCGGTTATGTCCCTTTCTATCCGTATAGATAGACGCCTTAGGGACAGGTTGAAAAAACCGGAGCAATTGGTAACCCCTCCCAAGCAGCAGTTAGTCTGTACGGACTTAGACGAGCCTATGCAGCTAGGAGGAACTACTCGTCAGGTCCGTCCTCCTGAGGCTCGCCGTAGGCGTAGGGTTTTTTTTTTTTGTGGGCAGAGGGGTCATTTCATTAATGTCTGTCCCTCTTTCCTCAGAAACAAAAGACCGTCGGAAAACTACTAACCCCAGGCTGTGTGGAGGATGTCAGCCGGGGGGTATACGTTTCCTCCATACGGACATCGCAATTTGTGTTGCCAGCGGTTATTGTTTTTGGTGTTAAGATGGAGACTATTTCTTTCTTTCTAGACAGTGGAGCAGGGCTAAATTTGATAGATGCCCATTTTGCCCGCACTATGGGTTTGTCTCTCTGTACGCTACAGAGACCTATTCCCATATTCGCTATTGATTCTGCTCCTCTGTCTCAGAGAAACCTCACCCACATTGTTCATAATTTACACCTTCGGGTAGGGGACCACCATAACGAGATGCTTTTATGTTATGTTCTGGAGGGGCTTCCCACTCCGGTAGTGCTGGGTCTTCCCTGATTGGTAGCGCACAATCCAGTGGTGGATTGGCAGGCCAGGGAGATATTGGAGTGGAGTGAGCAGTGCAGAGAAAATTGCTTAAATAGCAATTGCTTAGTCGCCTCCACAACTACCCTACCTACATTTATTTTGGATTTTGAGGACGTTTTTTCTGAAAAGGGTTGTCAGAAGTTACCACCTCATCGTCCTTATGATTGCCCGGTTAACCTTATTCCCGGCGCAAAATTACCCAAGACCAGGTTATATAATCTTTCGGGTCCAGAGAGACAAGCCATGAAAGATTATATCTCCGAGAGCTTGGCTAAGGGACACATCAGACCCTCTTCTTCACCCGTGGCTGCAGGGTTTTTCTTCGTTAAAAAGAAAGATGGAGGCCTGCGTCCTTGCCTAGATTTTCGCGAATTAAATCGGATAACCATCCGAGACCAATACCCTCTTCCTCTCATTCCTGACCTGTTTAACCAGATTGCGGGTGCTAGGTGGTTCTCCAAACTTGATTTTAGGGGGGCCTACAATCTGATTCGTATTAAGGAGGGGGATGAGTGGAAGACAGCTTTTAACACCCCAGAGGGGCATTATGAAAATCTAGTTATGCCTTTCGGTCTGACAAATGCTCCTGCCGTCTTTCAACATTTCGTTAATGACATTTTTAGTCATCTAATTGGCAGGTTTGTGGTAATATACCTAGATGATATTTTAATTTATTCGTCTTATCTGAGAACACATGAGGTGCATGTCAGACAAGTACTGCAGGTCCTACGGACGAATAAATTATATGCTAAAATTGAAAAATGTGTCTTCGCCGTTCAGGAGATACAATTCCTAGGTTATTTTTTATCTGCTTCAGGTTTCCGTATGGATCCTAGGAAGGTCCAGGCAATTTTAGATTGGGATCTTCCTGAGAACCTCAAAGCACTGCAATGGTTCTTGGGCTTCGCGAATTTCTATAGGAAATTCATTAAAAATTATTCACTTATTGTAAAACCCCTTACTGACATGACTAGGAAGGGGACTGATTTTTCTAAATGGTCTGACGCCGCTAAAGTTGCTTTTTCCTCTCTAAAAGAGAGGTTTACCTCGGCACCTGTACTAGTCCAACCTGATGTCTCTCAGCCTTTTATTGTTGAAGTCGATGCGTCAGAGGTGGGAGTGGGGGCAGTGCTGTCTCAGGGTCCGTCTCCTGGCAAATGGCGTCCTTGTGCTTTCTTTTCTAAAAAACTATCTGCAGCAGAAAAGAACTACGATATTGGCAATAAGGAACTATTAGCTATTAAACTAGCTTTTGAAGAATGGCGTCACTTTTTAGAGGGGGCAGTCCACCCTGTCACTGTGATTACGGACCACAAAAATCTTCTGTACCTCGAATCAGCTAAGCGTCTCACCCCTAGACAAGCTAGGTGGTCGCTATTTTTTACCAGGTTTAACTTTGTGATTACCTATCGTCCTGGGGCAAAGAATACCAAGGCTGATGCACTATCTCGTTGTTTCCCTGGAGGGGGTAATGTGAGTGATCCGGTGCCCATTCTTCAAAGAGGAGTGGTTGTTTCTGCGGTACACTCTGTTCTGGAGGGGAAGGTGTAAGAGGCCCAGGGGGACGCCCCGGTCTCTTGCCCCTCAGAATAATTGTTTGTACCGTTGTACCTGCGTTTCAAATTATTAAAGGAACATCATAATTCGGCACTTGCTGGGTACCCGGGTAGTAAAGCAACCTTGTAGCTATTGTCTCGTCGTTTTTGGTGGCCAAGGTTGCGTCAGGATGTATTGGATTTTGTGTCTTCTTGTTCTACCTGTGCGCGCGCAAAAGTTTCACATACACGTCCTGCAGGGTCTCTATTACCACTCGTCATTCCCAATAGACCATGGACACATCTGTCAATGGATTTTATCACTGACTTACCTTTGTCTGCGGGTAAAACAGTTATTTTGGTAGTAGTGGACAGGTTTAGCAAAATAGTACACTTCATTGCGTTACCCGCACTACCTAATGCTAAGACTCTTGCTCAGGTATTCGTCAGTGAAATCGTGAAGCTTCACGGGGTCCCCTCCGATGTTGTTTCGGATCGGGGTACCCAGTTTATTTCTAAATTTTGGAAAGCTTTTTGTTCCCGTTTGGGGGTACACTTGTCCTTTTCCTCAGCTTTCCATCCTCAGTCGAATGGACAGACTGAGCGTACCAACCAAAACCTGGAGACATATCTAAGATGTTTTGTGTCTGAAAACCAAGAGTTGTGGTCATCATATTTACCGTTAGCTGAGTTTGCCATAAATAATCGTCGTCAGGAATCCACTGGCAAGTCACCATTTCTTGGTGCATATGGTTTTCATCCCCAATTCTGTACTTTCGGGTTCCCGAAGAGGAACGGTTTTCGTCATCTCTTTCATCGGTATGGCAGAAGGTGCAAGCTAACTTGAAAAATATGGGAGGTAAATACAAATGCATGGCTGATAAGAGACGGTCGCCAGGTCCGGACCTAGGAGTGAATGACTATGTGTGGTTGTCTACTAGGAATATTAAATTGAAGGTTCCCTCTTGGAAACTGGGTCCTAGGTTTATTGGCCCTTACAAAATTGTAGCCATCATCAACCCCGTGGCTTTTCGCCTGGAGTTACCTCAGACTTTTAAAATCCATAATGTCTTTCATAAGTCGTTACTCAAAAAATATGTTCCACCTCTAGAACCGTCACCGCTGCCACCCCCTCCTGTTGTTGTGGATGGTAATCTAGAGTTTCAGATATCCAAAATTGTTAATTCTCATCGGGTCCGCCGCTCTCTTCAATATCTGGTGCATTGGAGAGGTTACGGTCCCGAGGAAAGAATGTGGGTTCCTGCGTCTGAGGTAAACGCCGACAGGCTAGTTCGGGTTTTTCATGCCTCTCATCCTGAGAGACCTGGTCCTGAGTGTCCGGAGGCCCCTCGTAGAGAGGGGGGTACTGTCACGAGGGTGTCAAGAACCACGCCTAACTCCGTTATACCTGGGGTCAGGAAGTCGCAGCGGTTGGCTGCGCGCTATATGTAAGATAGGGCTGTTTCCTTATGGTAGCTTTCTGGGTTTGCTTTGCAACCCTTTTTGGCTCACTCAGGGATCCGTAGCTCCTTCTCCTCAGCTGTTCCTTGTCCAGCACTCCCAACCTCCTTATACTCCCCTCTCACACTTCTCTGGTTGCCAGATATAGAGCTTCCTGCCTGGACATCTATTCTGACCCTCTGGAGCTGTGTTGCTGCGTTCTCTGGTTGTTGGTCCAGAACGCTACCCTCCGGATTCCTGTTGGACCTTTGTGGTCTGCTGTGGTCGCCCACCTGGGTGTATGTGTTTTTCTGTATTGTATGTCCTCTCCCTGGTGTTTCCCTCTTAGTGTCAGTGGTGCGGACAAGCGATCCCACCGGCCCGTTCACTATCTAGGGCTCATTTTAGGGAAAGCCAGGGTTTAGGCACGTGATCGCTGCACGGGTGAGGAACCCGTCTAGGGACGTCAGGGCAGTCAGGTGCCAGCCGCAAGGTGAGTCAGGGGTCACCACCTTTCCCTCTCCCTTGGGCAGGGCTTTCCCTTTTCCCTCCCTGTGCGTGACGCCGGTCATTACAGCCACACATCAGGTTGCTGGCGGGGTGTCATGAAACTGTCCCAGGCTTTGGAGAGTGTTGCCCTGCCTCTGTTGGAACTGCTGTGTGTTCCCCTTGTCTCCCCAAGGAACTACGTACTCTGCCGCCAGCGTTGTCAGCTGGAAATTTTTGGAGCAATTTTTCTACAAGGACCTTTTAATATTTCACCATTTTGCTCGTCCTCTCCACCACAGGAATGATAGATGAGAAGTTCTCTTTGTAGCAGGGGTCGAGAAGGGTGAACAACCAGTAATCGGTGTTGTCCAAAATACGTAAAACGCGCGGGTCACGGGAAAGGCAGCCTAACATAAAGTCAGCCATGTGTGCCAAAGTCCCATCAGGCAAGACTTCGCTATCATCATCAGGAGGATATCTCTCAATCTCCTCTTCCTCCTCTTCTGCCCATCCACGCTGAACAGATGGAATTAAACTTCCATGGGTATTACCCTCTGTAGCGGAGGCAACCGTCTCCTGCTCCTTCTCAAACTCATCATCCAATTTGCACTGAGAAGATGAACTGAGGGTGGTCTGGCTATCACCCTGTGTAATGTCTTTCCCCATTTCCACCTCTTCCACATGCAAAGCGTCGGCCTTAATTGTGAGCAGCGAGCGTTTGAGTAGACACAGAAGTGGGATGGTGACGCTGATAATAGACATCTGTGTTGATTCCTCACAGTTAGAGTTGAGCGGACACCTGGATGTTCGGGTTCGACCGAACGTCACAAAAAAGTTTGAGTTCGAGACCCTAACCCGAACCCCATTGAAGTCAATGGTTACCCGAACTTTTGAGCACTAAAATGGCTCTAAAAAAGTAATGGAAAGGGCTAGAGGATGCAAATGGCATCAAAATGTGGTTAAGAGCATGTCAAGTGCTCTACAAACAAATGTGGAGAGGGAAATTACTTAAAATAACATAAAATCCGTAAAAATAAAAAATAATAATCTTGATCTAGGAGGAGGAGGTCCATATGGAGTAGGAGGTTGAGGAGGCGGTGGATGTGGCGGTGTAGGTGGAAGCGGCGATGGAGAAGGAGGAGGTAGCCAACACTGGTTTTTGGTTTAAATTTTCAATTTTTTTGTTTAAATTAGGGTACACCCCAAAACATTGGGAAATATAACCTGTGATAACCCCCTCCAGCCGTGCTAAAACAAACGTTCAGACAATACACTGGCTGGGCCAGCACCTCCAAGGTGTAAAGGGCAAGCTCAGGCCATGTGCCCAATTTGGAGACCCAGAAGTTGAAGGGGGCAGACCCATCAGTCAGTACGTGTAGGTGTGTGCACACATACTGCTCAACCATGTTGCACATCCCCGTGACGTCCACGATCCAATTGGATATCTTCTCTATCAACTTTCAATGTCCTTTTTTGCGCCTACCATAGTGATCACGGGTAGCGGGGAATCAGGGTTCCAGGCCGGAGAGGGAGCCTGAGAAAGGGATACCACATCCAAGGGAGGTCAATGGATGAAATTAAATGTGATCGAGCGGAAATGTGGCACAAATTATCGAAGCAGAAGCTTCCAAGTAAAGGAGGGGGCATACGGCAATTACCCACTCCCGACTCGAGGAGGTAGTGACGATAAATAACAATACAGGACTCTTAAGATGCCCTGTTATTGGAATGATTAATAAAAAATTACAGGGAATGTCTTTCTGGGGTATTTTGGATTTGGAAACATTAGACAGGAGAGGCCCTGCTGATGCTTTGTTGACTCTAGATAACTTCTGCCTGATCGCATGTCCCCGTGGCGTCCACAATCCAATTGGATATCTTCTCTATCAACTTTCTATGTTCTTTTCTGCACCTACCATGGTGATCACGGGTAGCAGGGAATCAGGGTTCCACGCCGGAGAGGTAACGTGAGAAAGGGATAACACATCCAAGGGAGGTCAATGGCTTAAATGTGATCAAGTGGAAATGTTGGACAAGTTGTTAAAGTGGAAGGATTGAATGAAAGGAGGTGGCGCGCGTCAATTAAAGACGAATTTTAGAAATTTAAGTCCTTGTCACCTATGCAGAGCAGGGTTTTTTCATCAGCAAAAATGGGTTAATGTCACCCACCAATTCAACAGATGATTTTGCAAAAATTAGGTCCCGTGCACCTATGCAGAGCAGGGGTTTGTATACGTCAAAATTGGTAAAATGTTACCTGACAATGTAATAGATGATTTTTTGAAATTTAAGTCCCTATCACCTATACAGAGCAGGGGTTTATTCACGGCAAAATTGGTAAAATGTCACCCAACAATGTAACAGACGCTTTTGCACCCTGCTCCCTCTTTTGCTGTGCTGGTGCCTCTGTGCGACCACCGCCTCTTCCTCCGAACTAGACAGGTCACTCGCATGACCTTAATTCCATGTTGGGTCTAGTACCTCATCATCCTCCACATCATCTTACTGAAAACATAAGTGGTTGGGCATCGGTGCACTCAATCTCTTCCACTTCTGGGGCAGGGCAATGTGTATGGGCCTGGGAAACCCTGCTAGCAGTCATCAAAAAGGAGAAGAGACTGCTGCATGACTTGGGGCTCAGACTGCTTGGCTGATTTGCGAGGGGGTGAGGTGAAAGACTCATGGCCATGGGCTGCAGGTGCCAACTGTGGTCTTTCAGCAGGAGACTGGGTGGGAGACAATTTGAAGGAACTGTAGGCACTGTCAGCCACCAAATCTACTACCACTTGTACTTGTTCAGGCCTCACCATTCGTAGAGCAGCATTCGGCCCTACCAAATAATGCTGAAGGTTCTGTCGTCTACTCGCACCTGAGGAAGGGGTTTCACTTGTGCGTGTAGCTGGCATAGATCGACCACGTCCTCTCCCTGCAACAGGAGCTCCACCAGCAGCACGTCCCTTATTTGACGCTCTCCTCATTCTTTGCGTTCACCCACCAAACTAACAGATGGTTTATGTCAGACGACAATGTAACAGGCAATAGTCAACAATTAAGTTCACTGAGAGTAAGGCATTGCCGGTGTCATAAAGAGGAAACAACAGTGTGACAGGTGAATTTTATACAATTACTTCACGGTCCCAAAATATTTTAATTTGTATTGACTGGTTGTATTTGACTGTGACAAATGCAGCAAAGGCCCCAGATGTAGTGTCTTGCACAAAATGGGTGTTTTTTTTAAACCCAGAATACAACTGCAGTATTTAAAGTTTGTATTTGACTGTCACAAATGCAACAAAGGCCGCAAATGTATTATCTTGCCCAAAATGGGTGTTTTTTTAATACCAGAATATAACAGCAGTATCTAAGGCCTCTTTCACACGGGCGTTGCGGGAAAATGTGCGGGTGCGTTGCAGGAACACGCACGATTTTTCTGCGCGAGTGCAAAACATTGTAATGCGTTTTGCACTCGCGTGAGAAAAATCGTGCATGTTTGGTACCCAAACCCGAACGCTTGGGATCGGTGTTCTGTAGATTGTATTATTTTCCCTTATAACATGGTTATAAGGGAAAATAATAGCATTCTGAATACAGAATGCATAGTACAATAGCGCTGGAGGGGTTAAAAAAATAAAATAAAAATTTAACTCACCTTAGTCCACTTGATCGCGCTGCCGGCATCTCCTTCTGTCTCCTTCTTTGCTGATTGTAGGAACAGGACCTGTGGTGACGTCACTCCGGTCGTCACATGGTCCATCACATGATCCATCACCATGGTAAAAGATCATGTGATGGATCATGTGATGACCGGAGTGACGTCACCACAGGTCCTGTTTCTACAATCAGCAAAGAAGCAGACAGAAGGAGATTATTATTTATAATGATAGGGTCTCCATCCCGATGGTCTCCTAGCAACCGTGCGTGAAAATCACACCACATCCGCACTTGCTTTCGATCATTATTTTCACGCAACCCCATTCACTTCTATGGGGCCTGCGTTGCGTGAAAAACGCAGAATATAGAGCATGCTGTGATTTTCACGCAACGCACAAGTGATGCGTGAAAATCACCGCTCATGTGAGCAGCCCCATAGAAATGAATGGGTCAGTATTCAGTGCGGGTGCAATGCGTTCAAGTCACGCATCGCATCCGCGCGGAATACTCGCCCGTGTGAAAGGGGCCTAACAGTTCTATTTGACTGTCACAAATGCAGCAAAGGCCCCGTAAATGTAGGGTCTTGCAAAAAATGGGTATTTTTTTTAAACCCAGAATATAACTGCAGTATTTGCAGCTTGTATTTGACTGTCACAAATTTAGCAAAGGACCCAAAATATATTATCTTGCAAGAAAATTGTGTTTTTTTTAAACCCTGGATATAACTGCATTATTTAAACCTTGTATTTGACTGTCACAAATGCACACATGCTGTGCTGATGCACTGAACTAGCACAAAATGGCCGCCGATGCCCACCTAACTAACAGTCGGATAAAATTATTTTTCTGTGTCACTGGGCTCAGGGCAGGGTACAAATATGGTGCACTGCACCCGCAAAACAAAATCGCTGTAGATTTCAGAGTTAACAAGCACTTCTGATAACAGATTCTTTCCTATTCTCTCCCTCACAGCAGTAGCATCCTATCTCTACACTAGTAAGAGCAGAGTGACGTGCAGCGCTACGTGACTCCAGCTTATATAGAGGCTGGGTCGCATGCTGCACTGGCCAATCACAGCCATGCCATTAGTAGGCATGGCTGTGGTGGCTTCTAAGGGCACACAAGTTACAACGCTTGCTGATTGGCTGCTCTGCAGCATTTCAAAAAGCGCCATTAAATCGCCGAACACCGAACTTGTCACAGCCAGACAGTTGAGAAGCGCTCACAGGAGCTTTTCAGATCCTCCTCCTTGAATTTCTTTGTTTTGGTTTAGTTTCTCATCTCGTTAGTCTATCTCAGCTGTCATGCAGTCGGACTGATTGCTTCCCTTTAAATTCCTCCCCATAATGCAGTAGTGTGCGGCTGATACAACTTCCTGGAGTGCGCGCGCATGCTGTTCCCAGTCGTCTGTCGTCTGCAAGTTAAGTGCTGTTTATGTATTTATGATTTTCTCTTTTCTGGATCCAGGTGACCCTGACTCCCTCCGTGTCAGTGTAGGGAGCCGGTGGTCGTGTCCCCTCACTATTGTAGGGTCTTCAGGTATTAGATAGCCGAGGAACGTGGATATGCGTCCATCCACCTTTGGGGTGTTCGCATAGGCTGAGCAGTGAGGGAGAGCGGCAGGTCTATTGCAGGGGTCTCCCTTTGTTCCTTAGTTGTGGATCCAGAGAGACATTGTTATATGGTATTGTCTTGTTTCCTGTACACCATCCGTGACATTATCAGCCGCCAAAACCGTCTCAAGCATGGATCCGGTTTCACTTTTGGCTGAACGCTTTCAGGGTCTTGCTTTGGAGGTAGCTGATCTCCGTAAGACTTTTTCTCAGTTTCAAGTGACCGGTTCAGCTTGCGTTCATGGAGTTTGTGCTGAGCCTAAGATTTCGCTCCCGGATACGTTCTCTGGGGGTAGTGAGAATTTTGTGCGTTTTAGAGAGGCTTGCAAACTCCATTTTCGCCTTCTTCCCCATTCTTCTGGTGATGAAGAACGGAGGGTGGGGATCATTATATCGCTGCTCAGGGGTAACGCTCAGTCCTGGGCCTTTTCGCTGCCGGAGGGGGCACGGCCCCTCCGTTCAGTGGATGAATTCTTTTTAGCCCTGGGTCAGATATATGATGATCCGGATCGTATTGCTCTGGCTGAGTCTAGACTACGTCTGTTATGCCAGGGTAAACAATCCGCAGAGATATACTGCTCAGAATTTCGGAGATGGGCAGCAGATACGGGTTGGAATGATGCTGCACTCCGAAGTCAATTTTGCTATGGTCTTTCAGAGGGATTGAGAGATGCATTTGCCTTTCATGAAAGACCTACCTGCTTGGATTCTGCTATGTCTCAGGCTGTTCGTATTGACAGGCGTCTTAGAGAGAGAGGAGAGATCTCTCCTTCCTGTCATACTCAGTCCCGGGACAGTGCAGCAGTCTCATTCTGTGCACAGGGGTCTCAGTCGCTGTCAGCCCCTTCTGAGCAGGAGCCCATGCAGCTGGGGTTGATTGCCTCTGACAATAGAAGATTCAGCCCGCAGGGGAGGGTTTGTTTTTGTTGTGGAGGTTTAAATCATCTGGCAAATGTTTGTCCCTCTAGGAGATTCAGGCAGTTTTCTGGGAGTAATAAAGAGACAAAAAGGAAAAAACCTTTAAAAATGTTCCGTCTGTTACTATTGGCAGGGTTGAGGCGGAAATTGAAGGTTTCCCTTTTGCTTGTAGTTCCCATTTTGTCCTGCCTGCTAGGGTGGCGCTAGAGAGCAAGAGCATTTTTTGTGAGATTTTTGTGGATAGTGGAGCAGCTGTCAACCTCATTGATAATCAATTTGCAATAACTCATCGTTTCCAGGTATGCACTTTGGGAAAAGATATTCCTGTTTTTGCTATTGATTCAGCTCCACTTTCTCAGAAATCATTAAAGGGCATAGTTCACAATATCCGTTTAATTGTGAGTGATGCTCATGTTGAGGATGTGTCATGTTTCGTCCTTAGCGATTTGCCTACTCCTCTAGTGTTGGGGCTACTCTGGCTCACTAAACATAACCCCACCATTGATTGGCAAGCGAGGCAAATAAATGGTTGGAGTAACTTTTGCAGAGAGAATTGCCTCATAACATCTGTTTCTGAGGTTTCTACTAAGACTGTACCACCTTTCCTCTCTGAATTTTTGGATGTCTTCTCTGAGAGTGGAGTTCAGGGTTTACCTCCGCACAAGGAGTATGATTGCCCTATTAATCTCATCCCAGGCGCCAAGCTGCCTAAATCTCGTTTATACAATCTCTCCCAACCTGAGAGGGTCGCTATGCGTGCTTATATCTCTGAGAGTCTGAGAAAAGGACACATACGACCCTCGAAGTCACCTGTTGCCGCTGGTTTTTTCTTTGTTAAGAAAAAAGATGGTTCTTTAAGATCTTGTCTGGATTTCAGGGAGCTGAACAGTATCACTATTCGTGATCCTTATCCGCTTCCTCTGATCCCGGACCTGTTTAACCAGGTTGTTGGGGCTAAAGTCTTTTCCAAATTAGACCTAAGAGGGGCATACAACCTGGTTAGGGTCAGAGAAGGAGACGAATGGAAGACGGCTTTCAATACCCCTGAGGGCCATTTTGAGAATTTGGTTATGCCTTTTGGTTTGATGAATGCCCCAGCCGTTTTTCAGCATTTCGTCAACAGCATTTTTTATCATTTAATGGGAAAATTTGTATTAGTGTATTTGGATGACATTTTGATTTTTTCTCCTGATTTCAAGACTCATAAGGAACACTTACGTCAGGTCTTGCTCATCCTGCGGGAGAATAAATTATACGCGAAACTGGAAAAATGTGTGTTTGCGGTTCCAGAGATCCAATTTCTGGGGTTTCTTGTCTCCGCTTCTGGTTTTCGCATGGACCCCGAGAAGGTCCGCGCTGTGCTTGAGTGGGAGCTTCCTGAGAATCAGAAGGCGCTGATGCGTTTTTTGGGCTTTGCTAATTATTACAGGAAATTTATTTTGAATTATTCCTGTTGTTAAACCACTCACTGATATGACCAGAAAGGGGGTAGATTTTTCTTCCTGGTCGGTAGAGGCGCGTAAGGCCTTTTCTAATATCAAGGAGAGTTTTGCTTCCGCTCCCATCCTAGTACAACCTGATATTTCGTTACCCTTCATAGTTGAGGTTGATGCTTCTGAAGTAGGGGTGGGTGCGGTCTTGTCTCAGGGTTCCTCTCCTGCCAAATGGCAACCGTGTGCCTTTTTCTCAAAGAAACTCTCCTCCGCAGAGAGAAATTATGATGTGGGAGATAGGGAATTGTTGGCCATCAAGTTGGCTTTTGAGGAATGGCGCCATTGGCTAGAGGGAGCCAGACACCCTATTACCGTGTTTACTGACCATAAAAATCTGGCCTACTTGGAGTCAGCCAAGCGTCTGAACCCGAGACAGGCCAGATGGTCTTTGTTCTTTTCAAGGTTTAATTTTGTTGTTACGTTCCGCCCTGGGGTTAAGAATGTGAAGGCAGATGCCCTATCACGTTGTTTTCCGGGAGGTGGGAATTTTGAAGACCCGGGTCCCATTTTGGCTGAAGGTGTGGTGGTCTCTGCTCTTTTTCCTGAATTGGAGGCAGAGGTGCAGGCAGCCCAGTCAGAAGCTCCTGATCTTTGTCCTCCTGGGAGGTTGTTTGTGCCTCTCGCTTTGAGACACAAGATTTTTAAAGAACACCACGATACGGTCCTTGCTGGGCACCCGGGGGCAAGAGCCACACTGGATCTCATTGCTCGGAGATTCTGGTGGCCTGCGCTTCGTAAGTCGGTTGAGGGTTTTGTGGCAGCTTGCGAGACTTGCGCTCGTGCCAAGTTCCCTCATTCACGGCCATCAGGTCCTCTCCTTCCTTTGCCCATTCCTTCCCGTCCTTGGACACATCTGTCCATGGACTTCATAACGGACTTGCCTTGTTCCTCGGGGAAGTCTGTGATTCTGGTGGTGGTGGACCGTTTTAGCAAAATGGTGCATTTTATCCCTTTTCCTGGTTTGCCCAATGCTAAGACGCTGGCGCAGGCATTTATTGACCACATTGTCAAATTGCATGGGATTCCTTCAGACATAGTCTCTGATAGGGGCACGCAGTTTGTTTCCAGATTCTGGAAGGCTTTCTGTTCTCGCTTGGGGGTTCGGTTGTCATTCTCTTCTGCTTTCCATCCGCAGTCGAATGGCCAGACAGAGCGCGTCAATCAGAATCTGGAGACATATCTGCGCTGTTTTGTGGCGGAGAATCAGGAGGATTGGTGTTCTTTTTTGTCCCTTGCTGAGTTTGCTTTAAATAACCGTCGTCAGGAGTCCTCTGATAAGTCACCATTTTTTGGTGCATATGGGTTTCATCTGCAGTTTGGGACTTTCTCGGGAGAGGGCTCTTCTGGTTTGCCTGATGAGGACAGATTCTCCTCGTCTTTGTCATCTATTTGGCAAAAGATTCAGGATAATCTAAAGAGCATGAGTGAGAGATATAAGCGTGTGGCGGATAAGAGACGTGTGCCTGGTCCGGACCTGAATGTTGGTGATCTGGTGTGGTTGTCTACCAAGAATATCAAATTGAAGGTTCCCTCCTGGAAGTTGGGTCCTAGGTTTATTGGGCCTTACAAGATCCTGTCTGTCATCAATCCTGTTGCCTACCGTCTTGATCTTCCTCAGACTTGGAAGATCCATAATGTTTTTCATAAGTCCTTATTGAAACCTTATGTTCAACCTATTGTACCCTCGCCTTTGCCTCCTCCTCCGATTATGGTTGATGGAAATCTTGAATTTCAGGTCTCTAGGATTGTGGATTCTCGTCTTGTCCGCGGTTCCCTCCAGTACCTCGTTCATTGGGAGGGTTATGGTCCTGAGGAGAGGATGTGGGTCCCAGTGACGGACATTAAGGCCTCTCGTCTCATCAGGGCATTCCATAGGTCCCATCCTGAGAAGGTGGGCTCTGAGTGTCCGGAGTCCACTCCTAGAGGGAGGGGTACTGTCACAGCCAGACAGTTGAGAAGCGCTCACAGGAGCTTTTCAGATCCTCCTCCTTGAATTTCTTTGTTTTGGTTTAGTTTCTCATCTCGTTAGTCTATCTCAGCTGTCATGCAGTCGGACTGATTGCTTCCCTTTAAATTCCTCCCCATAATGCAGTAGTGTGCAGCTGATACAACTTCTTGGAGTGTGTGTGCATGCTGTTCCCAGTTCCCAGTTCCCAGTCCTCAGTCGTCAGTCGTCTGCAAGTTAAGTGCTGTTTATTTATTTATGATTTTCTCTTTTCTGGATCCAGGTGACCCTGACCCTCTCCGTGTCAGTGTAGGGAGCCGGTGGTCGTGTCCCCTCACTATTGTAGGGTCTTCAGGTAATAGATAGCCGAGGAACGTGGATATGCGTCCATCCACCTTTGGGGTGTTCGCATAGGCTGAGCAGTGAGGGAGAGCGGCAGGTCTATTGCAGGGGTCTCCCTTTGTTCCTTAGTTGTGGATCCAGAGAGACATTGTTATATGGTATTGTCTTGTTTCCTGTACACCATCCGTGACAGAACTCGAGCCCGAACTTTTACTGAAAAGTTCAGGTTTGGGTCCGGGGTCCAAAAATCCTAAAGTTCTGTACGAACCCGAAGAGCAGAAGCTGACAGGAAAGGCGACGACATGTTGCAGCTGGTATTCCACTACTGCCCTCTGCTGCTCACTAAGCCTGGCCAACATGTGGAACGTGGAGTTCCAGCACATGCTCACGTCGCACAATAGTTGGTGAGCTGGCAATTGTAAGCGCTGCTGCAGCGTTGACAGACCGGCGAAAGCTGTCGATGACTTGCGGAAATGGGCACACACCCGCCGCACCTTAGGCATGGGATGTGTGCGAGCTTGTCGAGCTCCAAAGCCCAAGTTACGGCCATTTTCAGACACAACCATGCCTGGTTCTAGGTTGAGTGGCGAGAGCCACAGCTCAGTCTGGTCTTTTATCTTCTGCCACAGCTCTGCGGCTGTGTGCTGTTTGTCACCTAAGCAGATCAGCTTAAAGGGAACCTGTCACCAGTTTTATGGTGTCCTAACTAAGGGCAACATAAATAAGTGATTGATTCTCTTAGCACAATGCTGGGTCACTTTCTTTAATTGACCCAGTCAATCTGCCAACATCTTGTATTGAAAAGCTACAGCTGATAATGATGAGTCATGAATATTCATGAGCGCCTGACTCTCCCCACCCACCTGCTGCTGAATGACAGTTTGTTTCCATATGAACCAGCAGCAGGTGGGCAGGGGAGTGGCTATAGCTCTGAATTAAATATACGCTGGACTCAATGACATCACGCCGGACTCCAATCAGCTCATTAGCATGCGGCATCTTTGTGTGTACATTATGAGGTAACCATCTGTCACACCAGTAAGTGAATACATCTAAGGTACTTTTTAGTAGTTAATGATTGTATATAATTAGATTATAATCAAATATCCACATGACAGGTTCCCTTTAAGCACGGCCTGCTGACGTTACCCCACTGCAGTGCTACACTGCTTCCAGCTACCGACTGATGGCTGACTGGTGCTGCAAGAGGATAATTCTGAGGTGGAAGTGGAGGAGGAGGCGGAGGAGGAGAAGTGGAGATTGGAGCCACTAACATAGGTGGTGGCGAAAAAACTGGTGGAATTAGGGCCCGCAATCCTTGGCGTTGGTAGCACCTGTGCCATCCCAGGGTACGACTTGCTCCCAGCCTCCACAACGTTTACCCAGTGTGCCGTCAGGGAATTGTAGCGCCCCTGGCTGAAAGCACTTGTCCATGTGTCAGAAGTTAAGTGGACCTTCCCAGTAACTGCGTTGGTCAGGGCATGGGTGATGTTACGGGACACATGTTGGTGTAAGGCGGGCACGGCACACCGTGAAAAATAGTGGCGGCTGGGGACTACGTAACGAGGGACAGCCGCCGACATCAGGCTGAGGAAGGCCTCAGTATCCACAAGCTTAAATGGCAACATTTCCAGGGCCAGTAATTTGGAAAGTTAGCAATTAGTGCTATGGCCTTTGGGTGGGTGGCTGGGTATTTGCGCTTGCGTTCAAATGCCTGGGGTAATGACATTTGGATGCTGCACTGGGAGAGGGAAGTGGATGTGGTCGCTGATGGTGCTTGCAAAGGTCCAGGTGCAGGGCGGGAGGCATCCGGGCCTGCGCCTTCGACAAGGGATTGGCCAGCACGTAACACAGGGGAAGAGGAGGCAGTGGTGTGACCCGCAGACACAGATTGTGGACTCAGACGTTCGACCCACCTATCAGGGTGCTTTGATGCCATGTCGCGGATCATGCTGGTGCTGGTGAGGTTGCTAGTGTTCACTCCTCTGCTCATTTTTGTATGGCACAGGTTGCAAATGACAATTCTTTTATCGTCCGCACTTTCCTCAAAAAACCGCCAGACTGCGGAACACCTACCCCTTGGCAAGGGAGATTTCCGCAAGGGTGTGCTCCAGGGAACAGTTGCGGGCCTGATTGGTGTGGCCTGCCTTCTCCCTTTTGCCACCCCACTGCCTCTTCCAGCCTGTTGCGGTGCTGCGGATCCCTCCCCCTCTGTACTGCTGTCCTCACTCGGCTTGCCACCTTCCCAGGTTGGGTCAGTGACTTAATCGTCCACCACCTCCTCTTCCACTTCCTCACTCTGCTCATCCTCCTGACTTGTTGACCTAACAACAACCTTAGTTATTGACAACTGTGTCTTCCACCTCGTGAAACACTAATTGCCTGTCACGGCCTATGGTGTGCGCTGTGACACTGTTACACTTGCGGTTGCCTGCGGCAACCTGTTGCTGTGTGTGCATGCAGTGGTAGTGTCTCTGCCTTCTGGGTGATTGCCGTGACATGGTTGCCACGCATGTTGTTGCCTGCGGCAATGTGTAGCTTTTTATGCTTGTGTGTGCACTTCCCCTTTAAGTGGCTTCCTTCCCCTTGTCTGGTGTTGAAAGGGTTAACTCCCTTCCTAGTGTTTTGTTAACACTGGGTTTATGTGGGTGTGGGTGTGGCTGCTTGGGCTATTTAACCTCTGCTGGATGCCTGAAGCGGGGGGTGGGGTACTCCAGCCATGGTGTATGCTGGAGCTATCCTCCTGGTCTTCATATTCCATCTGTCCAGTGAGGGCCACCCTTGTGGTCATAGATGTTCTTATGGTGTCTCACGTTTATTGCAGAGGATTGTGTTGACCAGACTCTTGGCTACTGAGACTGGACTTGGTGGAAAACAGGGTGGTGCTTAACCGACTGGAAGCATTATCTGCTGCAATCCAACCGACCACCTGGTCGCACTGGTCTGACTTCGAGAGCATTGTCCTGCGCCGCCCTGCAAACTGGGACATAAAGGTAGGTATCATGGATGATTGTTTTTCTTGTGCTCTGGCAGTAAGCACAGTTTCAACGCGCCCAGGGCCACGGCCTCTGCGTGGACCATCAGCATCACGGCCACTTCCCCGTCCCTTATAGTGTTTATCACGAATATTCGAATTGCGAATTTTTATCGTGAATATAGGTACTTTCAAAATTCACAAATATTTAGAATATAGTGATATATATTCGTAATTTTGAATATTCGAGATTTTTTAGTAATGCGAAATTTCATCGCAAATTTTTCAATTGCCGAGTAAAAACATGATTCCTCCCTGCTTCTTGCTTGTGGGCCAATGACTCATTGGCCCACAAGCAAGAAGCAGGGAGGAATCATAACTTTAAATGGGAAAAATGATGAATATTCTAAAAAACTAATATATAGCACTATATCGAAAAAATTCGTTTTTTCGAATATTCGTAATATTATAAAACAAGAATATATAGCAAATATTCGAAAAAAACGAATATAGAGCAATTTAGCTAATGTGCTATAATCTTTGTCTAATAGTTGTAATTTTTTTCTCATCTGAAGTTCAGATTGGAAAAAAATTTCAACTATTGAAAAAAAAGATTATAGCACTATATTAGCTAAATTGCTCTATATTCGTTTTTTTTTGAATATTTGCTATATTGCTATATATTCTTGTTTTAGAATATTACGAATATTCGAAAAAATGAATATATTCGTTTTTTTGAATATTCGGAATATTCTAAAACAAGAATATATAGCAATATAGCGAATATTCAAAAAGAAAAAAACGAATATAGAGCAATTTAGCTAATATAGTGCTATAATCTTTGTCTAATAGTTGTAATTTTTTTCTCATCTGAAGTTCAGATTGGAAAAAAATTTCAACTATTGAAAAAAAAGATTATAGCACTATATTAGCTAAATTGCTCTATATTCGTTTTTTTCAAATATTCGCTATATTGCTATATATATACTTGTTTTTGAATATTACGAATATTCGAAAAAACAAATATATTCGATATAGTGCTATGACTCATTGGCCCACCAGCAAGAAGCAGGGAGGAATCATGTTTTTGCTCGGCAATTGAAAAATTTGCGATAAAAATTTGCATTCCAAAAATTCGCATATTACGCGATCATTACCTTGTCGATTTTTCGAGTAAAAAAAATCGTAGAATATAACGAATATTCCAATTCACAAATATTCGGCGAATACTTTACGAAATATCGCAAATTCGAATATGACCCCTTCCGCTCATCACTAGTCCCTTACTGCTCGCCTTCCTCATATAAAATGTTATATATGCTTGAAAGTATGTCACACGTACAGTAGCGTAGGATTTGTAAGTGTATGTGCAAAAAAAATGAAAAAGTGTATTTGGGATGTGGAAACGTGACACAGGAGATATACCGCAGATAATGTCGCTGATGTCACCAGCGGCTAATAAAAATTTACAGGGAATGTCACAGGTATTTGGGATGTGGAAACGTTACACAGGAGATGTAGTGCAGCTAATGTTACTGTTCGCAGTGGACACTGCCTATGGAAAAAGTACACTGGATGTCATAGATATTTTTTGGATACGCACACGTTACACAGGAGATGTAGCGCAGATAATGTCGCTGTCTGCAGCGGTCTAACTATTGCACGCTATTTAGCGCAGGATGCGCTAAAAATAGATATTGCTGCAACACACAATAGTCCTTAAAAGGACTTTTGGGTCTGTAAAGTTTTAGCAATTTAGCGCAGGTTGCGCTAAAAATATATATTGCTGCTGCCACACACAATAGTCCTTAAAAGGACTTTTGGGTCTCTGCACAAGTTTTTCAACTTAAAAAAATATATATTATTCACTCCCTACACTATATTTCCCTTCTTCAGCACAGCTCTCCCTGACTAAGGCCTCATGCACACGGCCTGCTGACAGCAGGAGTGCACGGCGTCATTGGTTGCTATGACGCCATGCGCTTCATGCCGCCACTGCTGTACAGTGATACACTCGTATGACAGCAGCGGCGGCATGAAGCGCGTGGCGTCATAGGAACCGATGACGCCGTGCGCTCCTGCTGTCAGCAGGAATCCCGGCCGGGTTACCATGGACCGCTCTCGGCCGTGGAACATGGCCGTGTGCATGAGGCCTTACACTGAGCCTAACACGTGTCATTGGGTACTATATAGCACTCGATGATGCGTTCCGGCCAGCCAATCACTGTAATGCCAGTAACAAACATGGCTACGGCATTACAGTGAAGGGCAGCACTTACCTGCATGTTTATTGGCTGCTTAGCAGCCAATAAACGTTCGGGGAGGAGACTTGAGTATTGCGCTTGAGCACATGCGGTATTCGGCTATATTTTATATATAGGATAACCCTTTAAATCGTTAGTAAAAGTACTGTTCTACTGTTAAACTGGCCTCATTATTCTCTCACATTTCAGCAAATCATGCCTTACATCTTAAATCTTATTTCTACCAAGGGCATCCCACCTAACATCAGGCAGGAAAACCCCAAAACCAAGGTGTACCCCGAAGTGAAGAAAAGGTGCCCCCATGCCATCACTGCATGGCCCAGGGAAGTGATAGTTAGGACTGCTACCGTAACTACTACCCCAATTATTGCTACCACCATTTCTATCTTCTGTGCTGTCCACTGCATGTGCGCTGGGGACCTGTAGGTGTTGAGTCCCCTATGCCTGGGCTCCTCATGGATCTAAAACCCAATGTAATTATCACATTGTAGAATATTTGTAGAGCATTGTGTGATATTATATCCAACTTTGTCTGACCTCCTTGCAGTTTCTTTCAGTCTTTTATGCCAGAGAGAATACTTTGGCTTTGGCTTGCATCACCGAAGTGAATATACCCATCACTGTATGCTTTTAATACCATTTCCGGGTACTCAAACATAAAGCTCAGAAGATAGCTAAAACAGTGTGAACTACATTTTTTACAGACACATTGGAAAACCATAACAAAAGATGCAGATTGTAATTAATATACGTTTATAGCACGGGCACTAATATGAAGAGGTTACCAGAGGTTTCCATGAGCTATAAATGATTACAATCAAACTCTCCCAGATTTAAACTAAAAAAATAAAATCCACAGGCACTTTTTTTTTTTTTTACAGACAGTAAAAAAAAAAGTGCTGCATATTTACAGACTGTCCAGGAATTTAGGAATAGGTGGCAACCCTGATCTTGTGTCCCTTGTAAAGGGGTTGTACAAGATTTTTATATCATTGGCCTATACCCAGGATAGGTCATCAATATCAAATTCTCTGGGGTATGACATTTCTTTTGATTGGACCGCGCTGCCTCAGAAGTCAAAGAAAATCCACAGTCGAAGCCAGCAAGAAAATCACGGACATGGGGAAGCAAACAGGCCAGTCAAAGCCTCTCCTCCTCTCCTTTCCTGGGGTATGAAAGCCTAAACTCCCATTGGTCAGCTGTTTAGTTGTAGCTGTACTGTGGGAAGTTGGTGCCAAAACTATATAGGTCCGTCCGTTGCATAGTGGATGGAGCTGATAACTGCAGAGCTGCTCTCATTGAAGTGAATAGTAGCAGCAGTGCAGTTAACAACTCCATCCATTACACAATGGGGTGTAATTTTGGCACAGATTTCCAGTAGCAGAGCTACAGCTAAACAACTCATCAGTTGAACCCTCTCCAGTCTTTATTAAATGCTTATCCATAGACCATCAATAGCAAAATCCCAGGCAACCCTTTTAAGTTGCCCATATAGTCCTTGTGTAGACCTATAGAAAATACCAATTTCTGTCCTGCAGATGTAATTGAAAAGGCAGTTAGAGAGTATTAAGGTCACTGTCCAGACCACGGCCAGTTAACCCTAAAATTGCTACCAGCCTTCCAAAACCATTCCAGGTTCTTCACCAGAGCCTGCTGCAAGACCGGATGGACTTTGCTACTAGAGACCCAGGTATGTCTGTGGAGTAAGTAATGAAACTGGTGTGGGTACACTAGTGGCAGACCTTCCAGAATGACCACAGAGGTACAAAGAGAAGTTAGCAAGAAGGGTCAAAACCAGGAGACATATATAAGTAAATTTGAGGCACACAATTTTTTGAGTTGCAAAAAATGGGGCATTTATTCATTTAGCATATAATGCTGTCATCCATAGGCCCAATCTTCTTTAAATCATGCACATATTGGCAGAAACCGTACGTTTCGGTCTCGCAGGACCTTCATCTGCGGTTTTATCTGCTCAGACGGATGTGTGTAAGTGGGGCGCTGGATGCATCCAGCGCCCCACTTACACACATCCGTCTGAGCAGATAAAACCGCAGATGAAGGTCCTGCGAGACCGAAACGTACGGTTTCTGCCAATATGTGCATGATTTAAAAAAGATTGGGCCTATGGATGACAGCATTATATGCTAAATGAATAAATGCCCCATTTTTTGCAACTCAAAAAATTGTGTGCCTCAAATTTACTTATATATTTATTGGCTATCTATAGCCCTTGATTGGCACCTAAACGGAACGAATAGAGTGCGGTTCTCAATTTCTTTCAAAAACCAGGAGACAGACATGGCCAATGCAGTAAAAGAGGGGCACATCCAGAGACAGGCCAAGGTCAGTTAGCAGGCAAGACAATAACAGGAACAGCAGCCAAAGGGTTAATCCAAAAACAAACCAGAAGTCCGTTCACCAGGAATCAGCAGTCTGAAAACCACCACCTAGCTCTGAGATTGGACACAGAGTCAGAAACCTGACACTGTAAACTCAGATACGTTCACACAATAAGCATGGCTCACATAGAGGAAGCGCCAAACCCACAAGTCCATTCTAATGTACGTGTGATTTATTGGCCATGAGAAAGCAAACCTTTTCATATTCAGATAATGTAGCCTTTATTGTACATTTTAAGAATGTCAGAAGTTACCATGAATTTTGAAATCAAAAGTCCAGGCTTTAGATATTGATGACCTATTCTTAGAATATGTCTATAACATTAGATTGGTGCAGGTTTCGACACCTGACGGTTGAGAACAGCTGATCAGTGGGGGTGTTGGACCTCAACCGATCTGATATTGATGACCTATCTAAAGATGCGCCTACCAAGGGGTTTTCAGACTATAACCCAAATTTTACAAATTCTGCCAAATCAGTTATGAGATTAATGTTATTGTTCCCCAAATAATGGTTTTCCATTGCCTGCTCACCAGTTCCCAGTAATTAGTGCACGTGCCGCTTTGTTTTCTTTGGTCTGCAGCATTTCTGGCTCTCTCCTAACCAGACCCATGATGCATTGTACCAACGCTAGAGCCAGAGCTAGTCCCTTCCTGAACACCTCTCTGCTAGAGGGGGAACAACTGGTCAGTGCACATACACCAGGCCTCCACCTTGCCCCTGTAAATGACGGGGGAAGGTGACACTGCTGGAACTGGAAGAGTCCTTCACAGAGTCATGAACCTGATGTAAGCAGAAGGACTTGCTTTTGTAGTGGACGGGGTCACATGTTTGGCATGCCGAGCAGGCAGTATTGACAAAATTAAATGAGAATACCTAAAGATGCATGTACCAACAGATTAAAAGGATACAAACTTAATACATACTGGAATACATCTACTTTTTTTCTCAAAATGAGTTGCCCACTGTTGTGCCAGCCAAAATGTCCCTGACTTAGGGCTCCTTCAAGCATACTTTTTAACAAAATATTATACAGTACACTGGTAAAAAAAAAAAAAAAAAAAAAACTTCAAGTAGTTTTCTTTGAGTTTTCTGTCATTTATTTTTAAAGATGTGTAAACTATCACTCAAATCCACACTAGCTCATAGCTGCCATAGATTTGCATTTCTGGTGCTCGGGCTGTCAGAAGATGCACCAAATTTAAGAAGCATGTCTTTTTTAAAGGGGTCCTCCGGGAATGATTTAAAATGTGAATAGGACAGGTTGCCTCCACTTGCAGAGCTGCCTAGAGGTTGAGTGGCTCAGGTATCACTACACAATGCGTTGTTATGCCTGCATAAATTCCACATCAGTAATGATGCAGTCCTGTGTGTGATACGCTGTCATGGCTGAGCAGCCGGACAAAAACGGAAATTAGGATCACTCTACCGCAGTGGCGTAGCGTGGGTTGCCAGCACCCGGGGCAAGACAAAATTCTTTCAGTCGCTTCTTGTCTCTACAGAGTTTCACAGAAAACAAATTTAGGTTCCTCACTTTACTATCATCCTCTCCTTCCTGGTGTCTCAACACTGTCATCCTGCTGCCCCCCAATGCTGTGCTAGAGCCATACAGATAGTCCCCCATTCCCCATAATATTATTCCCCCTGTATATTATAATGGCCCCCTCTGTATTAGTATTATTATTAATGACCCCCTCTGTATTATTATAATGGCCCCCTCTGTATTATTAATATTAATGACCCCCTCTGTATTATTATTATAATAGCCCCCTCTTTTTTATTAATATAATGGCCCCCTCTTTTTTATTAATATAATGGCCCCCTCTTTTTTATTAATATAATGGCCCCCTCTTTTTTATTAATGGGTTTCTACCACTTCGTTTTTACATATTTAGCTGTCAGACACTAGCGATCCGCTAGTGTCTGCTCTACCAAACCATCCTAATATAATTGCTTTTGGGGCAGCCATTTCGCTAAAAAAAGAACTTTTATTGATATGCTAATGAGCCTCTAGATGCTATGGGGGCGTCATTAGCACCTAGAGGCCCCGTCTACCTTCACAAACTGACTCTGCCCAGGGCGTCCCTCCAGCCCGCCCATCTCCTCCGGAATGCAATCCTCCCTGTGAGCCAGCGGACGAATTTCGCGCATTGGCGCCGTGCGTGTATGTATTCGGCGCATGCGCAGTGAATGTCTGACCGCTTTCTGCACAAACATCTCCACTGCGCCTGTTCCTCGGAGCACTATGACGTCATCGGTGCAGGCGCAGTGGAGATGTCTGAGCAGGGAAGCGGTCAGACATTCACTGCGCATGCGCCGAATACAGACTCGCACGGGGAGGATCGCATTCTGGAGGAGATGGGCGGGCTGGAGAGACGCGCTGGGCGGCGGCAGTTTGTGAAGGTAGACCGAGCCTCTAGGTGCTAATGACGCCCCCATAGCACCTAGAGGCTCATTAGCATATCAATAAAAGTTCTTTTTTTAGCGAAACGGCTGCCCCAAAAGCAATTATATTAGGATGGTTTGGTAGTGGATCGCTAGTGTCTGAAAGCTAATTATGTAAAAACGAAGTGGTAGAAACCCTTTAATATAATGGCCCCCTCTTTATTATTAATATAATGGCCCCCTCTTTATTATTAATATAATGGCCCCCTCTTTATTATTAATATAATGGCCCCCTCTTTATTATTAATATATCCCTTCCTCTGGATCAACTTTGCAGGATAATAGGCTGAACTGGATGGACGGATGTCGTAGTGTATAAGGCTGAAATAAGTTACAGTGTTACTAGAATTACAGAAAGTATGTAAAAAAATAATAATTACAATGCAACGAATACAGTGCCATATGTCTTTTTGCATAACTTGTCAGTGGAAGATATATAACAGATGGATAAGTCCTAAATTTTTCCAGAGACTAGTTTTATAATCCGATTGCTAAAACTATTTTAATTCTACCAAAATCTTAATGATTGGGTTTTCTGTGTTGTTTCAAGCACTTAGAGACATTCTCTGCAGTGTCACAAAAAGCATTGCTATTTTAAAGGCAACTTATCCCTCCCAATTTTTGTCCCTGGCAAAGAGTGTTCAATGGGAAGAATGTAGGGTGGGGAGTAGTAAGATAACACAGGAAGAAACTCCCCACCCTCCTGTATTCACAACAGCCTTGAAATATGCTGCATCAAGAGCGCTGACCTAAATGGAAATTGTTATTATCCCTAATGTGATTAGTCATAAATGTGAGAGTGAAGGAATTATCAAACTCAGTCAAAAAGTAAAAAAAAAAAAAAAAAAAAGTTACAAACAAGTTTATACATTGTTTTCCAATTTAGACAGACTTTGGTCATGGTTCTGCATTTAAAAAGCATACAGTAGATATTCCCAGTAACATCTGTGATCAGATTTGCCATGTATTACACCAGTGCTCCACAGCAATATGCTGCATCAAAATTTTATACTGGGATTCGTTGTGTTATAATTGTTATTATTAAAAGGGGTTTCCATGGTTTAAACATTGAGGACTTATACCTAAGATAGGCCATTAATATCTGATCTCTGAGACCTGGCACCCCCACAATCAACAGTTTGAAGATGCCACAGCGCTTAGGCTTTCCTAAGCCTGTGACATCACATCCATGACCTATGTGTAGCTCAGTCCTATTCAAGTGAATAGGATTGAGATTCTATATCAAGCACAGCCACTATACAATATACTGCAATGTGCTTGGTTTACTGTGAAGAGGCCGCAGCGTTCAGACACGTCAAACAGATGATCAGTGGAAATGTCGGGAGCCAACATCCATAATCAGATACTGATGGCCTATCGTGAGGTTAGGTCATTCATATTTCATTTCTGGAAAATCCTGTTAGCTGGTGGTGGTCATCTGGAATCCCATGTGTACATTCGGTTTCATGGGGGCAGATGCCTATGTCTAAAAGCACACAGTGTAATTGGAATAAGCAGTGGATTATTCTGAACAAGTGGTCTAAAAATGACGCTTTAACAGGGCAGATGCCTGTCCATGTTTATGCACACACAGTGGTATTGGAATAAGCAGTGGCTTGTTTTAAACAAACAGTCCAAAACGTATGCCTTAAAGGCCTAATTGGATGTCCCCTGAGTTCGATCACACTACCGTATAGACACTGCTTTTGACACACTAAAATATGTTTAATTGTGAACTTATAAATGGCAGAAAAATTGCAGCAGGATTTGGGAAATAGCAAAAGACCTGATTGAACCTCCCACTAAAATATGAATTTTTGTGTGAAATCAGAAACGCTATCTCAAAATGGTGTCTGTGCTTCAGAGACAACATATAGCCAGATAGACCAGCCAATATCCTCCCTCCTGATTGTTAGGCCCCTTTTAAACAAGCGAGTATTCCGCGTGGGTTCAATGCGTGATGCGAACGCATTGCGCCTGCATGGAATCCGGACCAATTCATTTCAATGGGGTTGTGTACATGAGCGTTGGTTTTCACGCATCACTTGTGCGTTGCGTGAAAATCACAGCATGTTCTATATTCTGCGATTTTCACGCAACGCTGACCCCATAGAAGTGAAGTGGGTTGCTTGTAAGCATTCCGTTTTTTATTATGTGCGTGCAAAACACATTAAATCACATTGCACCGGCACGATAAAAACTGAACAACTGAATGTGATCGCAAACAAAACTGAATGGACTTGCTTGCGAAATCGCGCAGTTTTCACTGAACGCATCCGCAACGCATCTAGACCAAATCCGGACACGCTCGTCTGCAAGGGGCCTTAGGCTGACTGCAAAGCATTGTGGGCAAGCCCTCTGGCCGGAGACCTGCCTGGGGTCATGTGATAGTCTGTCTTCATACTTCCTGCCCCGTTTCCCTCACTAGTGTACTGAAGTTCAAAAGTAAAATGGCGGGCGCTGATAGGCACGATTTGTCTGAATCGAACCACCAAAACTTCATATTCGTTTGGAAGAAGAATCTTTGTGAAATTTGTGACAAATGCGATTAATTTAGAATTGAAATTAATTCACTCATCTGTAATAGTAACCTACGGTGAAGTGCAATAGTACGTAACATTGCATCTGCACCCTATCCTTAAAAGTTGATTTTTTTGTTCTTGTGGGACAGACACTTTGCCCTACTTTAAGAAACATTTACATCATTTATCCTGTAGCAAAAAATTACCTATCCAGGCTTTCATTTTTATGAGATAAAAAAATGATGTCCATTATTTGTGCATATGAATTACCTGCATACAATTAATTCTTCTGTTTAGACTTTGTCTTTATAACTGGGAGTGGTATCTTTCTCTTTGCTTTTTTCTGTGTGTTTTTCTTATATATGCAGAGCTAGGTTACCTGCCAGTAAGATGTAATCTGATATACTTATTTGTTGGGCATCCTACACACATATCACTAGCTTACAAAAGATGGGAGGGATACGCTTATTTGGTTTCAGATAATGCCTAATCTTCTGACTCCTCTAGCCCTGAAGTGGAGAGATTAGTGTACTGAACTTAAAACAATTCAGTTCAGTCATTTATAAATTCAGTTTGGAGACATCTCAATCAACTCTGAATAATGATGGCATTATTCTTTATTGTGCATTCTTTAACATTTGCTTTATTTTATTTTTGTGTTTTCTAAAAACTTGTATAGTTACATAGGTTGAAAAAAACCTGCCCTTTTCAAATGCTGATATAGCATCTGCTGTTACTACCTCTTGAGGTACTGTAGGTCATTCAATAGTTTGAATATTCTAACTGTATTAATGCCTAAATCACCTTTCCTCCATATGTAATGAACGTCCCCTGGTCCTTTTTAGAACGAATAAATCATTTGCCAGTTCTTTGTATTAACCACACATTTATTTATACATTAACCCCAGCGCTTGTGAACGTGACTTAAGGACCAGCTCCTTCCATAGGCATCGGAGCTTGCCTTCTACAGAAGCCTGTGAGATCCAGCCCAATGCAGTACAATACAGGATGTATTGTAATGCATTGCAAAGGGGATGAAACCCCAGAAGTTGAAGTCACAGAGTGGGACAAAAAAAAAAAGTTTAAAAAAGTTTAAAAGTGTTTTTCATAATAAAAAAAATAAAGTTTCAAGTAAAAAAAAAAATTGAAAAAAAAAAGAAAGCCAGACATATTGGGTATTGCCGTGTCCGTAACGACCGGCTCTACAAAAATATCACATGATCCACCCCCTCACCTGAATGCCATAGAAAAAATAAAATAAAAACTGTGCTAAAAATCTTTTCATCAAAAAGGCGTATGCCCCCCAAAATGGTACCAATCAAACCATCACCTCATCCTGCAAAAAATTAGCCCCTACATAAAATAATCGGGCAAAAAAATAAATAAATATGGCTCTCAGAATATGGAGACACTAAAACATGATTAAAAAAAAAATGCTTTTATTGTGTAAAACTTAATATGTATACTTTTTTTTTTATTTAGGTATTGCCACGTCTGTAACAACTTGCTGTATAAAAATATCACATGAACTAACCCCTCAGGTGAACAGTGTAAAAAAAAAAACCTGTATCAAAAAAGCCACTTGTAACTAAAGTCAAAGATCAAAAAGTCATAAGCAACTCAAAATAGTACCAATCAAACCATCATCTCATCCCACAAAAAAATGAGACCCTAAGACAATCACCCCCCCCCCCCAAAAAAAATGCTTTCAAAATATGGAGACACAAAAATATATTTTTAAAAAATTATTGTAAATTATGTCAAACTGAAACAAACAACCAAAAATACAGTCATATTTGGTATTGTCGCGTCCGTAACAACCTGCTCTATAAAAATACCACATGATCTAACCTGTCAGATGAACATTATAAATAACAAAAAATAAAAAACGGTGCCAAAGCAGCTATTTTTTGTTACCTTGTCTTACAAAAAGTGTAATATAGAGCAACCAAAAATCATATGTACCCTAAAGTAGTACCAACAAAACTGCCACCTTATGCCGTAGTTTCCAAAATGGGGTCTTTTTTGGACTTTCTACTCTAGGGATGCATCAGGGGGTTTTCAAATGTGACATGGTAACAAAAATTTTCCCAGTGAAATCTGCCTTCCAAAAACCATATGGCGTTCCTTTCCATCTGCACCCTGCCATGTGCCCGTACAGCAGTTTACGACCATATATGGGGTGTTTCTGTAAACTACAGAATCGGTGTAATAAACATTGAGTTTTGTTTGACTGTTAACCTTTGCTTTGTTAGTAGAAAAAATGGAAAATCTGCCAAAAAAGTAAAATTCTGAAATTTCAACTCCATTTCACTTTAATTCTTGTGGAACACCTGTAACAAGGGGCCGGTGACGCGCACTTCCTTCGCAGCACCGCCGGCACCCTGCGCAAGGAGAGTGACAGGGATGTAGCCTGCATCCTTGTCTCCATGACAGCAAGCGAGCTGCAGGAGAGCCGAGCGCCGATAATGATGATCTGTGCTTGGCTGAGTTTGGCTGCTGTGAGCCACGTCATGTGGCTCACCAGCCAGGACTATTTAAACTGGCAGCCTGCTGGCCACAGGTTGCCTGTGAATAAGGTATTTTCATTTACCAAGTTCTCTCTATTGGTTTGCATTGTACCTTGACCTCGGCTCTGTTTCCTTGACCCCGCTTCTGCTGTTTCCTCTGTATTGACGTGACCTCCTAGCATTCGGACCTTGGCTTGTGTTTGTTGTGATTTGGTTATTCCTCTGTACTGACGTGACCTCCTGGTACTGACCTCGGCTTGTTTTGACCTTGCTTACTCTTTTATTTGTATCTTTCGTCCTGTATTTTGACCGCTGCTTATATTTGCATTGCTTGTGTATTTACCCCTCCGTGCCTGTCGGTCACTTTGTTTATTATTTTCTCCAGTTTCATTGTTCCCTATAAGGCCCAGCCAGTGGCGAATCCAGAGCCTGGTCTCGGGAGGGGCACTTTCAGATTATTTTCTGTCTGCCGCCACAAAACAATGGTGCTTATAGAACAGACTACATACACAGTGTAGAGGTATACTGTATATTGTGCGGCACAGTGTAGGCTATATGTGTATAACAAACATATTCCACATGAAAACTTACAATTACTTGGCTTGGCCCTTGGGGATCTCGGACGCCACTTTAACACTTGCCCGGGGGCTCGGTGGAGCTGATGTTGTGTTTTATCCTAATGAGAAAGATTTCATAATAAGGATTTGGAGAAGGGGCAGAGGGATAGCAGAGCAGGGAGAGGCTGGTGCTGCTACTAGGGGCTCATACCATGGGGGAGTAATAAAGCCCACCATAATGCCCCCCCAGTAGAAATAATTCTCCTTATAATGTGACAGTGCAAATAATACCCCCTTGTAATGCCCCCAGGTGAGCTAATGTCCCCATAGTGCCCCCATAATGTGCCAGTATAAAATACCCCTATATAGTGCCCCCAGTAAATGCCCCCATAGTGCTCCTCTCCCCCCTTCCTCCTAGTGCCCCCCATAATGTACCAGTATAAAATGCTCCAGTAGATGCCCTCAGTGTCCCCCATAATTTGCAAGTATAAAATACCCCTTCTTAGTGCCCCCCGTAGATGACCTCATAGTACTCCTCTCCCCCCTTCCCCATAGTACCCACCATAATGTGTCCCAGTATAAAATTGTACTGTACAGAGCGCCCCATATAAAATACCCCTTCTTTGTGGCCTCAGTAGATGCCCCTATAGTGCCCCCAATCATGTGCCAGTATTAATAACAGCCCCCCGTGCCAGTATTAATAACAGCCCCCCCTGTGCCAGTATTAATAACAGCCCCCCCCTGTGCCAGTATTAATAACAGCCCCCCCCCCTGTGCTAGTATTAATAACAGCCCCCCCGTGCCAGTAATAACAGCCCCCCCTGTGCCAGTAATAACAGCTCCCCTGTGCCAGTAATAACAGCCCCCCCTGTTAGTAATAGCCCCCCCTGTTAGTAATAGCCCCCCCTGTTAGTAATAGCCCCCCCTGTTAGTAATAGCCCCCCCTGTTAGTAATAGCCCCCCCTGTTAGTAATAGCCCCCCCTGTTAGTAATAGCCCCCCCTGTTAGTAATAGCCCCCCCTGTTAGTAATAGCCCCCCCTGTTAGTAATAACAGCCCCCCTGTGCCAGTATTAACAGCCCCCCTGTGCCAGTATTAACAGCCCCCCTGTGCCAGTATTAACAGCCCCCCTGTGCCAGTGAAAGTATTGTGTATATATATAAAAAAAAAAAAACATACTTACCTCCATGTCAGCGATGCGATGCAGGCCTCTTCCGGCCTGTGTCCCGCGCTGTACGGCTCAGGCGGCGCAATGACGTCATCATGCCGCCTGCGCCGGCCTCTGATAGGCTGCCGGCCTCGTGCCTGCAGCCTATCAGAGGAAGGGAAAGGGACACGCCTCTCCTTCCCCTGCCTCAGCACAGTTATCTGTATCGCTGTCCTGAGGACGGCGATACAGATGACTATGGAAGCGCTCATCTCCCTGTGCCGCCGCCAGCTCGGGGGGGGGGGGGGGGGGTCAATTGCCCCGTTGCCCCCCCCTGGATCCACCACTGGGCCCAGCACGTACTCAGTTTAGGGAACGTCGTTCAGTTGTACACCGTCGCCTAGGGCGGACCGTGCAAGTAGGCAGGGACAGAGGTGTGGGTTGAGCTCAGGGCTGTTCACGCTCTCCCTTTCCTTGACAACACCTAAAGGGTTAACAAAGTTTGTAAAATCAGTTTTGAATACTTTGAGGGGCGTAGTTTCTAAAATGGGGCCATTTATGGGTGGTTTCTATTATGTAAGCCCCACAAAGTGACTTCAGACCTGAACTGGTCCATAAAAATTGGGTTTTGGAAATTCTTAAAAATTAAGATTTGCTTTTAAACTTCTAAGCCTTCTAACGTCCCAAAAAAAGAAAATGTAATTTACAAAATGATCCAGACATGAAGTAGACATATGGGAAATGTAAAGTAATAACTATTTTAGGAGGTATCACTATCTGTTTTAAAAGCAGAGAAATTGGAATTTTGAAAAGTGCGAATTTTTCTAAATTTTTGGTAAATTTTGGTATTTTTTATAAATAAAAATGAAATATTTAGACTCAAATTTACCACTGTCATGAAGTACAATATGTGACGAGAAAACATTCTCAGAATGGCTAAGGTAAGTAAAAGTGTTTTTAAAGTTATCACCACATAAAGTGACACATAAAGTGACATGTCAAATTTGCAAAAAATGGCCTGGTCCTTAAGGTGAAAAATGGTAGGGTCCTTAAGGGGTTAAAGGCTGTTTCACACCTTGGTTATTTATTTCCGTTCTGCTCCATAAATAACATAAGTACCAGATTTGGCACATAACTGACACATAGAGCAAAACAGATTCCACTGACTATACTGGGATCTCTTTAGTTTGCGATTGAAAGAACGCTTTTTTTTTTTTTTTTAACCAAGCAAAAAAGTTCTTTCTTCAGTGTTTTTGACATAATTCTGTGGGGCATGCTCCGAATGGAGTCTCCAGTGCAGATGTGAAATGCCCTATGCAAGATCACCTCTAAGGGCTCTTTCACCGGAACGTTTCCCTTGCAGAATCACGCTGTGTGTGACTGAGGGATTGTGCGGTCTGGACTACAGATGAGCACGGCATTAGGGCTCGTTCACACGAAAGTGTGCTGCCCGTTGCCGTATTGCGGACCTGCAATACACGGGCACCGTTCTGTGTGCATTCTGCATCATGGATGTGGACCCATTCACTTCAATGGGTCTGCAGAACAGAAGCACGGAATGGAACACTACGGAAGCACTACAGAGTGCTTCCTGGGTTTCTGTTCCGTGCCTCCGCACCGCAAAAATATGCATATTCTATCTTTTTGCGGAATGGAGGGATCGCGGACCCATTTAAGTGAATGGGTCCACGATTCCCATGCGGCTGCCCCACGGACAGCATTTTGTGGTCCACTGCATGGGCACGGGCTTCACACGTTCGTGTGAACAAGCCATTATCGTGATTGATAATGCCGTGCTCCTCTGCCTGACCTTTCTGTAACGGAATTAAACTGACAGCTTTGTCAGTATGATCCGTTAAAGAAAGGTCAGACAGAGACACACATTATCGATCACGATAAAGCCTCATGCACACGACCGTCTGTATTTTGCGGTCCTCAACAAATGAATGGAACAGCTGGCCCCTGATAGAACAGTACTATCCTTGTCCGTAATGTGGACAATAATAAGACATGTTCTATTTTTTTGTGGAATGGAAATACGGACAAGCGGAAACGGAATGCACACGGAGTAACTTCAGTTTTTTTGCGGACCCATTGAAATGAATGGTTTCATATACAGGCTGCAAAAAAAAAACGGAACGTACGCAGAAAGAATATACGTTTGTGTGCATGAGGCCTAATGCTGTGTGCTTCTGTACTCCAGACCGCTCGATCCCTCTCTCACACAAAGCACGATTCTCGCAAGAGTACACACTCGTGTGAAAGAACCCTAAAACAGGGGTGCCCAACCTGCGGCCCTCCAGCTGTTGCAAAACTACAACTCCCAGCATGCGCAGACAGCCTACAGCAGGGCATGTTGGGAGTTGTAGTTCTACAACAGCTGGAGGGCCCCAGGTTGAGCATCCCTGCCCTAAAATGTCTTTTTTTTTTTTTTAAGCTGAACAAGCCCAATTTCTTAAGTGTCTCGTTATAAGGCCTCATGCACACGATCGTATTTTGTTTTCGTGTCCGTTCCGTTTTTTTTGCGGATATGATGCGGACCCATTAATTTCAATGGGTCCGCAAAAAATGCGGACAGCACATCGTGTGCTGTCCGCATCAGTATGTCCGTTCCGTTGCTCCGCAAAAAAAATAGTGCATGTCCTATTTTTTTCTAGTTTGCGAACAAGGATAGGCATTATTAAAATGGATGCACAGAAAAAACGGATCCGCCAAAAAAACAGATGCCATACAGAACGTCATCCTTTTTTTTTGCGGATCCGTAATTTGCGGACCGCAAAACACATACGGTCGTGTGCATGTAGCCTAAGGCCTCATGCACACGACTGTTGTGTGCATCAGTGTCCGTTGTTCCGTTTTCCGTGATTTTCTGCGGACCCATTGACTTTCAATGGGTCCGTTGAAAACTCGGAAAATGCACAGTTTTTCATCCGCGTCCGTGATCCGTGTTTCCTGTCCGTCAAAAAAATATGACCTGTCCTATTTTTTTTGATGGACAACGATTCACGGACCCATTCAAGTCAATGGGTCTGTGAAAAAACACTGATGCACACAAGATTGTCATCCGCGTCCGTCATCCGTGTCCGTAAGCTACTTTCACACAGACGGACCCGCTGATCCGTCTGCATAAAAGCTTTTTAGATCTGAGTTTTCACTTCGTGAAAACTCAGATCCGACAGTATATTCTAACACAGAGGCGTTCCCATAGTGATGGGGACGCTTCAAGTTAGAATATACTAAGAACTGTGTACATGACTGCCCCCTGCTGCCTGGCAGCACCCGATCTCTTACAGGGGGCTGTGATCCACACAATTAACCCCTCAGGTGCCGCACCTGATCGGAGTCCCAGTTTAATCGCTGGGGCTCCGATCGGTTACCATGGAAACCAGGATGCTACTGCAGTCCTGGCTGCCATGGTTACTTAGCAATTTTAGAAGCATTATACTCACCTGCGCTGTCTGTGACCGGCCAGGCGCTCCTCCTACTGGTAAGTGACAGGTCTGTGCTATAGGCAATGCGCCGCACAGACCTGTCACTTACCAGTAGGAGGAGCGCCCGACCGGTCACAGACAGCGCAGGTAAGTATAATGCTTCTAAAATTGCTAAGTAACCATGACTGCCAGGACTGCAGTAGCGTCCTGGTTTCCATCGTAACCGATTGGAGCCCCAACGATTAAACTGGGACTCCGATCGGAACTCTCCGCTGCCACCAATGATGGGGGGGTGGGGGGGATTTTAATTAGGGGGGGAGGGGAGGCCGCACTGACCACCAATGAGTTAAATACAGGGGAGGGAGGGGGGGCCGCACTGGCCACCAATGAGTTAAATACAGGGGAGGGGGGACGCACTGGCCACCAATGAATTTGAAACTGGGGAGAGAGGGGGGTCTGCTTCCTCCTGCCTGGGAGCACCTGATCTCTTACAGGGGGCTATGATACGCACAATTAACCCCTCAGGTGCGGCACCTGAGTGGTTAATTGTGCGGATCAAAGCCCCCTGTAAGACATCGGGTGCTGCCAGGCAGCAGTCATGTATACAGTTCTTAGTATATTCTAACTTGAAGCCTCCCCATCACCATGGGAACGCCTCTGTGTTAGAATATACTGTCGGATCTGAGTTTTCACAATATAACTCAAATCCGATGGTATATTTTAACATAGAGGCGTTCCCATGGTGATGGGGACGCTTCAATTTAAAATATACCATCGGATTGGAGAAAACTCAGATCCGATGGTATAATAGGGACTCCTGACTTTACATTGAAAGTCAATGGGGGACGGATCCGTTTGCAATTGCACCATATTGTGTCAACGTCAAACGGATCCGTCCCCATTGACTTGCATTGTAAGTCAGGACGGATCCGTTTGGCTCCGCACGGCCAGGCGGACACCAAAACGACTTTTTCCTTCATGTCCGTGGATCCTCCAAAAATCAAGGAAGACCCACGGAATAAAAAACGGACACGGATCACGGAACTACGGAACCCGTTTTTGCAGGCCGCAAAAAAAAACGGTCGTGTGCATGAGGCCTAAGAGAGACCTTCCATTCCATTTAATAATTTAGTCGTCTTTTCCAGCTCTCCCTTATCCTGTGTGAAGACGTAACCTTACCAGGGATTTATACAAGAATACACATTGTTCTTTTCCTTTGTTTACACTAATATATTAGGGGAATCAATTAAACAGCAGCTTGCTAATATATCCTTGGTATCCATACATACCTACTAAAATGGTTCCCTTTACAAGCAGGAATCATGTGATAAGAAAGCAGGAGCATGAACGTAAAATTTCCAGTTGTTGCACTATGAATGTGCCGTCAGAATGTGTGCTACACTAAATCACATAATTTACATGTATTTCCATTTTTATGCATTAAATGAATCACAGTCTAATATCCCCTTGCTCTGGGAGACATAAATGATGTAGGTTTTCCCTGTTACATCACATACTGTATATTACATGCTTTACTGAAAACAAAATTTGATCCCGAAGAACACATATTTCAACTATGCTTTAAACGTCTGTCCAGTACGTTGCACAGATTCCAGTAAACTACCAGACACATGGCGTATTCCCATAGCTGCACTCCTTTGTCTGTAAACAGACATAGTACAAGAGGCCTTCCTGCTAATGAAATGCTAAGATCATTGTGGCCATAAAAGGACAGAGCTTCCCTTCCCGTCAGCTCTGACGTGCCTATTGCAAGCATCAGCAAATTCTCTTCCCAGCTTCTCTCCAAAACATGTGACGTACACAGCCCTGGGTGGGACACCCAAGACATTAACCCTACAGCTGCCTCAGGCAAATAAAGGTGTGTACTGTCTGTCCTATCAATGATGTAAGCACAGACCTTGTACTATTGTAGTCCTCTTCATTTCTAAGAATGAATTTAACTAGATCTAGGAAAGAGCAGAAACAAGCACACTAAAGAAGCAGAGAAAGATACTGTATGTACCAAATGTGCCAAGGGTTCAATTAAAAGGGTTTTCCGAGATCTTACACCTGATGACCTTTACTCAGAATAGGTCAGCAGTATCTGATCGGTGGGGGCCGGCACCCGGGACCCCCGCGACAAATAGCTGTTTGAGAAGGCAGCGGCACATTTTCGCAGCTTACCAAGCACAGTGATTGCGGCTGCGCTTGGTACGTAGCTCAGCCCCATTCACCTCAATGGGGCTCAGCTGCACCTAGGCCATGTGACCGATTAACATGTCGTCACTCGGCTTAGGCTACTTTCACACTGGCGTTTTGGCTTTCTGTTTATGAGATCTGTTCAGGCTCTCACAAGCGGTCCAAAACTGATCAGTTCTGCCCTAATGCATTCTGAATGGAAAAGGATCTGCTCAGAATGCATCAGTTTGCCTCCGTTCCATCTCCATTCCGCTTTGGAGGCGAACACCAAAATGCTGCTTGCGGTGTTTTGGTGTCCGTCTGACGAAACTGAGCCAAACAGATCCGTCCTGACACACAATGTAAGTCAATGGGGACTGATCCGTTTTCTATGAGACAATTGTCACGAGGGTGTCAAGAGCCACGCCTGACTCCGTTATACCCGGGGTCAGGAAGTCGCAGCGGGTGGCTGCGCGCTCGATGTACAAAGACAGTGCTGTTTCGTAATGGTAGCTTTATGGGTTTGCCTTGCAACCCTTTTTGGCTCACTCTGGGATCCGTAGCTTCTTCTCCTCAGCTGTTTCTTGTCCAGCAATCCCAACCTCCTTATATTCCCATCTCCCACTTCTCTGGTTGCCAGATATAGAGCTTCCTGCCTGGACTTCTATACTGACCCACTGGAGCTGAGTAGTTGTGTTCCCTGGTTGTTGGTCCAGAACGTTACCCTCCGGATCCCTGTTGGGCCTTGGTGGTCTGTTGTTGTCGCCCACCTGGGATTATGTTTGTCTGTATTGTCTGTCCTCTCCTTGGTGTTTTCCTCTTAGTGTCAGTGGTGCGGACTAGTGATCCCACCGCCCCGTTCACTACTCAGGGCTCATCCTAGGGAAAGCCAGGGTTTAGGCACGTGATCGGCTTACGGGTGAGGAACCCGTCTAGGGACGTCAGGGCAGTCAGTCAGGGGTCACCACCTTTCCCTCTCCCTTGGACAGGGCCTTCCCATTTCCCTCCCTTTGCGTGACGCCGGTCATTACAACAATCTGGCACAATAGAAAACGCATCCGTCCTGGCACACAATGTAAGTCAATGGGGACGGATCCGTTTTCACGGACACAATCTGGCACAATAGAAAACCGATCTGTCCTCCATTGACTTTCAATGGTGTTCAAGACGGATCCTTCTTGGCAATGTTACAGGTATAAGCAAGATATTGCTGCATTTGTGGGAGGGGAGACTGATTGCAAGGCTATTCATACGTACCTGTGGGCCCAGGGTACCTCTGAGTCAGCTCTAGGATACAGCAGCATGGTGTGGAGGCTCCTTAAGGCTGGGCGACGGCAGAATGTCTCAGGAGGGCGCTGGTATTCATGGTAGGATCGGAGTTGTTTGCACTGGACCCACGCTGCGGTCCGCGACATGTAGCGCTCTGGGATGAAGCAGAGTTTGGGCGCTAATGGTCGAATGATGGTTGTTAGTATTTGTCCGGCTATTCAGAGGCCTGGTGGGGCCATTGCATACAGTTATTGGGGTAGCATGTGCTTAGAATAGGCATGGCTGTATGTTTTCTGATACCTGGTTTACATGCGGGGCGCATGTCTGCAGTTGGTTCAAGCTATGCATGCTGTATTTAAGTGATGGTAAATGTGGATCAATGGTCAATTTAAAAAAATGCAGCAGCATCGTGCGGAGGCTCGTTCACGCCTGGGCAGCGGCAGAAAGTGCCAGGCGAGTGCTGGTGTTCACAGTAGAATCAGACTTGTTTGCACAAGACCCACATTGCGGTCTGCGCATACGCTGGGACGAAGCAGAGTTGGGCACTAATGGTCAAATGACTGTTAGTATATTTTGTTCGGCTGTTTAGGGGCTTGCTGGGGGCTATTGCATATTGTTATTGGTGTAAGCATGTGCCTAGAATAGGTATGGTTGAATGTTTTCTGATACCTGTTACATACAGAATGCGTGTCTCCATGTTACGCACGCTGTGTTTAAGTGATGGTATTTTATTCATTTAGTTTTGGAAGGGTCGTATCAATGGTTGTAAAAAAACAAAAACAAAAAACGCAGCATTGTGTGGCAGCTCGTTCACGGCTGGGTAAACAGCAAAAAGTGCCAGGCGAATGCTGGCGCTCACGGTAGGATCTCATTTGGTTACACGGTTCGTGACTTGTAGCGCTCTGGGGCGAAGGGGGTTGGGCGCTAATGGTCGAATGATTGGTTAGGATTGTTGCCTTCAAAGCTACGTCCGCGTGTCTGCATTTATATTTTTGTCCCATACGCCAGTCACTACTAGAGCTGCGTTCATGCGTCCGCTGTTGCATTACATTAATACTCTTCTCACTTTCAGATTACATTCATACGGCTGCTTTATACTATGCTCTTCATGCTCATACTTAGAGCTGCCCATACCATGTTTTTATGCACCACTCGCATCCAGAGCTGCATTCACCCACTTGTTCTTACATCATGTGTTATACTCTGCTTCCACTTAAAGCTGAATTTCTTTTCATTGCTACATTATGGTTACTCAGTATTCTTACTAGGGCAATCGGCACACCGCTCTGATACTGCTCTTCCGATAAACATAGCTGCTTTCTCTTCAGACTTACGTCTTTTTCCTTGGTGGTGTTACATTCCATAGGCCTACCTTTTCTGTTCACTTCGAAAAGAAAAAAATGAAAAAAATTTTTTGGGGTGTTCTTTAGTTCTGGTTTGCATTCATTCAGAATGGTCTCCTTTTACTTCTGGTTCGCATTCACTCAGATTGGTGTCCTGCCCAGTTAACCAAATAGCTCCCTAGCGGTCAGTGGGCCAATAGGAGTAAGTTCCTACTATGTTTTCACAGTTGTTCAATCGTTTGTCATGACAAGGGTCTTCTCTTAGCGAACTGCAATGCCCCTGGCTCTTGGTTTTTCTCCCATCTGTTTCAATTTCACGGTTCGCTGTTGGTTTAATGTTTCATTTATGGACGTGGTTTGGATCACTAATGTCTATGCATTTTAAAGCAGCCAATCAACAAGCGTCATACTACTTGCCCCAAGAGGCCATTACAGCCATGCCTACTATTGTCATGGCTGTGATTGGCCAACTGCAGCATGTAACCCAGCCTCTATTTAAGCTGGAGTCATGTAGCGCTGCCCGTCACTCTGCTCAGATTAGTGTAGGGACAGCCTGCAGCTGCTGTGAGGGAGAGATCAGGGAGGAATCTTATGAAGAACTGCTTCTTTACTCAGCGATCTACAGCAAATGTGTTTTGTGGGTGCAGTGCACAATTGTTTTAAGCCTGCCCTGAGCCAACTACTACTGAAAACAACCTTTTTTTCCTTCAGTTAGTCAATACATAATCGGCAGCCATTTTATGCAACGATAGTGCACCAGCACAGGATATCTGCAAGTCCAGAAATACTGCTTTGAGACACTGGGGTTAAAAAAAAAACAACTGTTTCATATAGTGCTCATCTAGGATTATAGGTGCATAAGGGACTGTTCATTTTAGGCCTGAAATACAGCATTCTCATACTGGGGCATACTGGGGTGAAAAAAACAAAACTGTTTCATATAGTGCACATCTGTGATTATAGGTGCATAAGTGAGTGTCACATTTAGGCCAGAAATACGGCTTTCGCATACCGGGGTGGAAAAAACACTGTTTTATATACTGCACATCTGTGATTATAGGTGCATAAGTTACTGTGAAATTTAGGCCACAAATACGGCTTTTGCTTACTAGGTTTAAAAAAAAAAACTCTGATATACTGCACATCTAGGATTAGAGGTGCAGAAGTTACTGTGAAATTTAGGCAAAAAATACCGGTGTCATATAGAGTAAAAAAAAATAAAAATTGAGTGCAATACCCTACATCGGGGTTTTCATTGGCGGATAATTATTTTTAACAGACTCAACCACTTTTTACTTTGCTTGGTGAACGCTACCTATGAGGGAAACATCTAATAAGGGACGCGGTCGTGGTGGTGGTGTTGGTGGAGCCTCTGGTGCAGGGATAGGACGTGGCCGTTCTGCCACAGCTACATGTCCTACTGAACCTACTACCTCAGGTCCCAGTAGCCGCCAGAATCTACAGCAATATTTGGTCGGGCCTAATGTCGTTCTAAGGATGGTAAGGCCTGAGCAAGTACAGGCACTAGTCGATTGGGTGGCCGACAGTGGATCCAGCACGTTCACATTATCTCCCACCCAGTCTTCTGCATAAAGCGCACAGGTGGTGCCTGAAACCCATGCCAATCAGTCTGTCACATCACCCCCGTGCATATCGGGGAACCTGTCTGAGCCTCAAGCCATGCAGCAGTCTCTTATGCTGTTTGAAGACTCTGCTGGCAGGGTTTCCCAAGGGCATCCACCTAGCCCTTCCCCAGGGGTGGAAGACATAGAATGCACTGACGCACAACCACTTATGTTTCCTGATGAGGACATGGGAATACCACCTCAGCACGTCTCTGATGATGATGAAACACAGGTACCAATCGCTGTGTCTTTCTGCAGTGTGCAGACCGAAAAGGAGGTCAGGGAGGAAGACTGGGTGTAAGACCATGCAGAGGACGATGAGGTCCTAGACCCCACATGGAATGAAGGTCGTGCCACTGACTTTCAGAGTTCGTAGGAAGAGGCAGTGGTGAGACCGAGCCAACAGTGTAGCAAAAGAGGGAGCAGGCTGCAAAAGCAGAGCAGCCGTCGCCAAAACAGTTTGTCTGCTACTGGCCACCGCCACCAGGGACCGAGCACACCACAGGCAGCTTCAAGGAGTTCCCTGACATGGCACTTCTTCACACAATGCGCTGACGACAAGACCCGAGTGATTTGCACGCTGTGCCATCAGAGCCTGAAGCGAGGCATTAACGTTCTGAACCTTAGCACAACCTGCATGACCAGGCATCTACATGCGAGACACGGGCTGCAGTGGAGTAAGCACCTTCAAAACCAAGAAAGGGCTCAGGCCCCTCCTGCTCCCTCTTCTGCTGCTGCCTCGGCCTCTTCCTCCGCCTCTGGAGGAACGTTGGCACCTGCCGCCCAGCAAACAGAGGATGTGCCACCAACAACACCACCTCAGTCACCGAGCATCTCCACCATGTCACATGACATGCTGTCATTCCGGCTCGTGTAGACGGACAGCTTCAAACAGCTCATGTCGCTTGCTGTCCCACAGTAAGTCATTCCCTGCCGCCACTACTTCTCCAGGAGAGCCGTGCCCTCCCTACACAACCAAGTATCAGATAAAATCAAGTGTGCACTGCAAAACGCCATCTAGACCAGTAAGCACGGCCAGGGACGCTATATCTCCCTAACTGCACACTGGGTAAATGTAGTGGCGGCTGGGCCTCAGGCGGAGAGCTGTTTTGCGCACGTCCTTTCACCACCAAGGATCGCAGGGCATCATTCTTTGCCTCCTGTTGCCTCCTCTTCCTACTCTGCTTCCTCCTCCTCTTCTACCACCTCCTCATCCGGTCAGCGACAGACTTTCACCACCAACTTCAGCACAGCCAGGAGTAAACGTCAGCAGGCCGTTCTGAAACTGATGTGTTTGGGGGACAGGCCCCACACCGTGCAGGAGTTGTGGCGAGGTATAGAACAACAGACCGACGAGTGGTTGCTGCCAGTGAGCCTCAAGCCCGGCCTGGTGGTGTGCGATAATGGGCGAAATCTCGTTGCAGCTCTGGGACTAGCTTGACGCACATCCCTTTCCTGGCGCATGTGCTGAATTTGGTGGTGCAGAAGTTCATTCACAACTACCCCGACATGTCAGAGCTGCTGCATAAAGTGCGGGCAGTCTGTGCGCGCTTCCAGCGTTTTCATCCTGCTGCTGCTCGGCTGTCTGCTCTATAGCGTAACTTCGGCCTTCCTCACTGCCTCATATGCGACGTGCCCACCAGGTGGAACTCCACCTTGCACATGCTGGAGAGACTGTGCGAGCAGCAGCAGGGCATAGTGGAGTTTCAGCTGCAGCACGCACAGGTAAGTCGCCCTGCGGAACAGCACCACTTCACCACCAATGACTGAGCCTCCATGCGAGACCTGTGTGCCCTATTGCGCTGTTTCGGTTACTCCACCAACATGGCCAGTGGCAATGACGCCGTTATCAGCGTTACAATACCACTTCTATGTCTCCTTGAGAAAACACTTAGGGCAATGATGGAAGAGGATGTGGCCCAGGATGAGGAGGAAGAGGGGTCATTTCTACCACTTTCAGGCCAGTCTTTTAGAAGTGGCTCAGAGGGAGGTTTTTTGCAACAGCAGAGGCCAGGTACAAATTTGGCCAGCCAGGGCCCACTACTAGAGGAGGAGGAGGATGAGGAGGATGAAGCATGTTCACAGCGGGGTGGCACCCAACGCAGCTCGGGCCCATCACTGGTGCGTGGCTGGGGGAATACGGAGGACGCAGACGATACGCATCCCACAGAGGACAGCTTTTCCTTACCTCTGGGCAGCCTGGCACACATGAGCGACTACATGCTGCAGTGCCTGCGCAACGACTGCAGAGTTGCCCACATTTTAAAGTGTGCTCACTACTGGGTGGCCACCCTGCTGGATCCCCGGTACAAAGACAATGTGACGTCCTTTAATTCCCTCACTGGAGCGTGAACGGAAGATGCGCGACTACAGGTGCACGCTGGTAGACGCGCTCCTGAGAGCATTCCCGACTGACGCCGGGGGACAAGTGGAAGCACAAGGCGAAGGCAGGGGAGGAGGAAGAGGTCACCAATGCAGCTGTGTCAGTGCCAGCACCTCAGAAGGCAGGGTTAGCATGGCCGACATGTGGAAAAGCTTTGTCACCTCGCCGCAACAACCGGCCTCAACTGCTGATATGGAGCGTGTTAGCAGGAGGCAGCATTTGAACAACATGGTGGAACAGTACCTGTGCACAGGCCTACACGTACTGACTGATGGTTCTGCCCCATTCAACTTCTGGGTTTCCAAATTGTCCACATGGCCAGAGCTTGCCCTGTATGCCTTGGAGGTGCTGGCCTGCCCTGCAGCCAGTGTACTCTCTGAACGTGTATTTAGCATGGCAGGAGGCGTCATTACAGACAGACGCAGCTGCCTGTCCACAGCCAAGGTGGACAATCTCACGTTCATTAAAATGAACCAGGCCTGGGTCCCACAAGACTTGTCTGTACCTTGTGCAGAATAGACAGGTTCTAACAGCCTCAACCATCCATCCTTGTTCTCAAGTGCACTTATTCCTTTTTTTTTTTTTTTTTTTTTTATATGTCCCAATATTTACCCCTATGTAAAAATGCAAAATAACACACATTTGTGTTGGCTACCTATTCCTCCTTCGCCGCCGCTTCCACCTAGACCGCCACGTGAGCCTACACCACCACATCCACCCATTCACCGCCTCCTCAACCTCTTCCTCGTACATCATTCCTAATTCTAATTTTTTTTAAGGTCCTTTATGTTTTTTAAATTCATTTCCCTATCCACATTTGTTTGCAGAGCATTTGCCATGCTCTTAAGCACATTTTGCTGCCTTTTGCAGCCCTCTAGCTCTTTCCAGGGATATTTTAGAGCCATTTTAGTGGCCAAAAGTTCGGGTCCCCATTGATTTCAATGGGGTTCGGGTCCTGAACCCGAACTTTTTTTTTCAAGTTTGGCCGAACCTGCCGAACCCAAACATCCAGGTGTCCGCTCAACTCTACTCAGGAGATATGCAGCGCCTCATACTGGTGTCCATGAAAGTAAGGTCAGGATGAAGACAGACCAGCAGATGATCAAATTCTTTCATGGACATCCAGCAATAACTTTTGAACTTATTGGGGTCCTGTCGCAGATCATTAAACAAGGTATGGAACTGTCCTTTCTGAAGGCACTGAGCAACAATCGGATGGACCCACTACCGTCTCCTCTTCCTCCCCGGTTCTTCGTCCAGCATTGCTAAACGCTGTCCAAATCGCAGAGTTGAAGTAGTACGTTATCCCTTAGCTCTTCTGCCATCATGATCGTTGATAAAAATCGGAAGAAATCAATGACAGCCAAGCAGAGTTTTCTCACACAGCTCTGAACGACACCAAAAGCAGAATAAAATGGCGCCTGTTCTATCACGTCCTCTGTTTTATTATACATCATTTTTTTTGGTACCCTAGCAACATCTATTCCTTTTTTTGCGGAAAAACAAACCCTGAACGGATGCACTTTTGAAAAAAACTGAAGGATTTTGCCGAAACACGGATCCACAAAATAACGGAACATAAATCTGGAAAAGTAAAATACTGATGTGTGAATGGACCCTTACACCTTTCTTATAATGGGGCAGCCCCTTTAAGGAGACAGATTTTTCATTTGGAGTCAGTGAACTCCCTGAGAAATTTTGTGATATCCATTAACATTCAAAGATACATTTAATTGGTATTGTGTGCAAATGAGGTAGCTATAAATGTACTAACCCTTTGTAAGTGTTTGACTATCACTAACAAGAAGAAAATATTTTGGAGTAATACCCCTAAATTAAGTTTACCTGCTGGATTGCCTGAAAAAACAAAGATCAAATATTAATAATGGATCTAGCAAAAACAGAATTTTCAAAAGGTCCCGCTGATGACCCAGTGAGTGAATTAATCGGGTGAAAGCATTATTATTCATTACATGGCGCTGTACATATGATAAGGTGTACACATACTGTACATAATACAGACAATTGCAAGAAGCATGAACAAGACTAGTTATAATCTGGTACAGAAGAGAGGATCCTGCCCGCGAGGGCTTACAATTACTGATCCGGTCCCCTAAAATGATATTATTTCTAGGCAGCAGATCGTGCTGTCTAAGCAGCAATCTGCTGCTCAGAATTAATAAATGTGTATGGGAACATGTGCAGTACCCCAGAGAAGGGGATCTGCAAATGGTTTGTTCTTTAATACAGTTATTAAGTGTTATGATACATATTGTTATGTCATGTATTGCAACCAGTATAGCCATGTATGGATGGTGCAGCCAAAGGTTAATAATTCCGGCTCAATCCTTGCAAGTTACTAGGTGACGGCTGGCTCCATCTCTAGCTCTAGGAAGTTTATAGTGAGTTTAGAGAGGAATGAAGCTGTACATCATGCTTCCTCTTCTCAGGCCCAAGAACGCTACAGAGACTAATAGATCAACAGAAAGAGAAAGAAGGTGAAAGAAAAAAGGATAGAAAAGGAGAACTTGAAATCTGCATGGCCAAGCATAAGAGTCAGTAAGCCATTCAGACCTTACTGCTGTGAGATAAACTGTTGACACCCTTTACACCTGGACACGTCATGGCCACACGTGCCTTCAAAATCCTGTATCCTGCAGTGGACATTACACCCATTTTTTCCAAGTTAAAGGGATTCTGTCATCTCGTTTTAGCCTATAGAGCTGCGGACATGCACGGCTAGATCGTCGCTAGCATGTCCGCAATATACCTGTCCTATAGAGCTGTGTGCTTTTATTGTGTTTAAAAAATGATTTATAGATATGTAAATTACCCTGGTAAGGAGCCCAAGGGGCTGTACTAACCTTGGAGCCCAGCCACGCCCCCTGTGAAGGAGCACAGCACCACCTATGTCCTCCAAATCTCCTCCTTGCTCAGTTAGATCGCCGTAATCTCGCGATGCGCGAGCTCGCGCATACGTAGTGCCGGCATAGTGTTCCTTCCCTGTGCTGGCATCAGCCTCAGGGAAGGAACTGCGCATGTACGAGCTCACGCATGGCGAGATTACGGCGATCTAACTTTGTGAGCGAGGAGGAGATTCAGAGGACGCAGGCGGTGCTGGGCTCCTACACAGTGGGCGTGGCTGGGCTCCAAGAAGGTTAGTACAGCCCCTTGGGCTCCTTACCAGGCTCATTTACATATCTATAGATCATTTTTTAAACACAATAAAAGCACACAGTGCTAGGGGACAGGTATATTGCGGACATGCTAGCGGCAATCTAGCCGTACATGTCAGCAGCTCTATAACCTAAAACGAGATGACACCTCAGCCCCCTTAGCTTAAACACCCTTAATGACCAGGCCACTTTTTACACTTCTGCACTACACTACTTTCACGGTTTATTGCTCAGTCATGCAACTTACTGTCACGACCATGGTCATGGTCGTGACTCAGGATCCGCATGCAGTTGCCTGCGGTTTGGTTTTATTGTCAACCACATGTTGAGGGCTGCTGGTATGTTGCCTCATGTGTGGTTGCCGCTGGTAACATGGCTACTTGGCAGTATAGCAGCCTGAGCTGTTGCTAGGCAGCTTGCTGTCAAGTGCATGCGGTTACACCTGGTTGGGTGTGTGTGTATGTATGCAATTTGTATGTCTGGTGTGCACGAGGTTTGTTAGGTGTGCACTGTGACACTTCCCTTCACTGTGGCTGCCCGTGGCAACGTTTGGTATTGTGTACATGTGGTGGCAGTGTCTCGGTCTTCTGGCTGACTCCCAGGACATGGTTGCCACGCATGTCGTTGCCGGCGGTAACAGCTGCAGTGTGATGTTCATTTGGACACTTCCCCTTTATGTGGTTTCACTACACTCCCTGGTTATGGAAGGATTAAGTTCCTTTCCTAGTGTGTGTGTGTGTGTGTGTGTGTGTGTGTGTGTGTGTGGCCGTTTGGGTTATTTAGCTTCCTGCTGGATGGCAGAAGCTTGAGGGGTACTCCAGGCATGTTGCTGGAGTTGTCCTCCTGGTATCCTGTTACCATCCTTCCAATAAGGGCCACCCTTCCAGTCATAAATCCAAATCCCTGATGTTTAGTTGATGTCCTATGCTTTTGGTTTTTATTGCAGCTATGGATGTCCTGGTTCCTCTGTGTTCTTATGTGTGTGTGCTGTTTGTCTTATGTTTGTGTGGACAGCGTTTCTGAGCACGGGTTCCAGTCAGCAAGGCTGTGGCAGGTTAGTTTGGAACTGTTTGGTTCACCTGTCATATTCAGTGGCGTCTCTAGCTTTCAAATTTTGGGGGGGCACACTGGGGGCCAGGACAAAAGTAGGGGGTAGCTATAACAACGATACATTTACACAAGTACGCTTAGAAATGCTGCGATACTTTACCCAATACCTAAAACCGCAACAGGGAAGAAAAGTCCAGCTGTCTGTGGATGACACTTTTATAGAGAGGGGGATCTGTGGATGACACTGCTATGGGGGGGATCTGTGGATGCCACATACCGTATATAGCATCTTATGCTATATGTGTCATCCACAGATCCACCCCATGACAGTGTCATCCCCATTTCCCCCTCCATAACAGTGTCATCCACAGATCTCCCTCCCCGCCTCTCACAGGAGTGTACATATATAAAATAAACATATTTCACATGAACACTTACAGTTACTTGGCTTGGCCCTTGGGGATCTCGGACGCTACTTCCACACTTTGGCCGGGGGCTCGGCGGAGCTGATGTTGTGTTTTATCCTAATGAGAAAGATTTTATAATAAGTATTTGGAGAAGGGGCAGAAGGATAGCAGAGCAGGGAGAGGCTGGTGCTGCTACTAGGGTGTCATACCATGGGGGAATAATAAACCCCCCCCCAGTAGAAATAATTCTCCTTATAATGTGCAAAACATACCCCCTTATGCCCCCAGTTGAGCTAATGTCCCCCATAATGTACCAGTATAAAATGCCCCATATATCGTGCCCCAGTAGATTCCCTCAGTGTCCCCCATAATTTGCAAGTATAAAATACCCCTTCTTAGTGCCCCCCGTAGATGACTCCATAGTACTCCTGTCTCCCCTTCTCCATAGTACCTACCATAATGTGTCCCAGTATAAAATGCTACTGTACAGAGCCCCCCATATAAAACACCCCATCTTTGTGGCCTCAGTAGATGCCCCTATAGTGCCCACCAATAATGTGCCAGTAATAAGTGCCCTCAATAACGTGCTACTGCCAGTAACAAGAGCCCCCCAATGTGCCAGTAATAAGCCCCCATCACGTGCCAGTAACAAGAGCCCCCATCACGTGCCAGTAATAAGCCCCCCCATTACGTGCTAGTAATAAGCCCCCCCATCACGTGCCAGTAATAAGCCCCCCATCACGTGGCAGTAATAAGCCCCCCCATCACGTGCCAGTAATAAGCCCCCCCATCACGTGCCAGTAATAAGCCCCCCATCACGTGCCAGTGATAAGCCTCCCATCACGTGCCACTAATAAGCCCCCCATCACGTGCCAGTAATAAGCCCCCATCACGTGCCAGTAATAAGCCCCCCATCACGTGCCAGTAATAAGCCCCCCCATTACGTGCCAGTAATAAGCCCCCCCATTACGTGCCAGTAATAAGCCCCCCCATTACGTGCCAGTAATAAGCCCCCCCATTACGTGCCAGTAATAAGCCCCCCCATTACGTGCCAGTAATAAGCCCCCCCATTACGTGCCAGTAATAAGCCCCCCCATTACGTGCCAGTAATAAGCCCCCCATTACGTGCCAGTAATAAGCCCCCCATTACGTGCCAGTATTAAGCCCCCCCCCCCATCATGTGCCAGTATTAAGCCCCCCCCATCATGTGCCAGTATTAAGCCCCATCATGTTCCAGTATTAAGCCCCCCATCATGTGCCAGTATTAAGCCCCCCATCATGCCAGTATTAAGCCCCCCCAACCTGGAGATTGCGGTGAGGCTGCTGGCCTGGATTCTAAAACCGCGACCCTATTCTGAATGTCCGTGACTGAGCTAACGAGTCTGGTGATGGATGACTGGATCTGGGCTAGAGCCAGCCGGATGGAGTCGCTATTGGACTGCTCAGCCGTCGGACCCGGAGTGGTCATCAGGAGCCAGTATAATTCGGCCTTGCGGGCCGTCGCGGGATGCCGAATCCCCCTGCGATTGAGTTCGGCGATTAACTTTGGCACAGTCCAACTCCTTAGAGATGTGTTGCTAAAATGCCCCGAGACGGATGATCCTGGCATGGAGAGGTTGTCCTCCATATCGGACATGTGAGACATGATGACCTGGGAAAAAAAGGGGAACTTATGTCTGCCGGCAAAACGAAAAAGAAGCACAGACGGAAGCGGTGGTAGCGGCCGAAAGAAGGTGAGAGACTGAAGCGTGTGAAAGTGACCAACGAAAAACCTACCTGACGGAAATGTGAACGGATCTAGAAAGATGATTTCCAAAAACCCCAATCGATTAAGTGGAAACTAATAAAAACAACGGACTTGAGTATCAAACTGAGAGTTAACCCTACCCCAGTGACCGTCTCTGAGCCGACTTACCTGGAATTGCCTCGAAATTCCTAGATGAAACGAAGGAGAGGAAGGAAAAATAACAACTGCCCAATCTAAAGGAAGGAACAACCGACATCAGCATAGATGTAAAACCCTAAGAAAATGCAGACAAAACCTGGGTGATCCAGGAACATTGACAACCTGGGCGATCCAGGAACATTGACAACCTGGGCGATCCAGGAACATTGACAACCTGGGCGATCCAGGAACATTGACAACCTGGGCGATCCAGGAACATTGACAACCTGGGCGATCCAGGAACATTGACAACCTGGGCGATCCAGGAACATTGACAACCTGGGCGATCCAGGAACATTGACAACCTGGGCTTTACCTTCAAGCCATATTTGATAAGGATTTCAAATACTTCTGCCAAATGTTTCAGATGGTCTTCATATGTTTTTGAGTACACAATGACGTCATCTAGATACAGCAGCACTGTTTCGAAGTTTTTGTGACCCAAACACCGCTCTATTAATCTCTGGAAAGTTCCTGGGGCATTACATAACCCGAACGGCATACAATTGAATTCGAACAGGCCCATGGGAGTGGTGAAAGCAGTCTTTTCCCTATCTGCAGGGGCCATGGGTACTTGCCAGTAGCCACTGGTCAAGTCCAAGGTGGAGAAATAGGCAGAGGAGCCCAGAGCAGTTAGTGACTCCTCAATGCGGGGCAGGGGGTATGCATCTTTGTGGGTTATTTGATTAATTTTCCTATAATCCACACAGAAACGGATACCACCATCCTTCTTCTTTACAAGGACCAGGGGTGCCGCCCACGGGCTACGACTGTCCCGGATTACATTAGTCTTTCATCTCTTGGATCATTTCCTTTACAGTCTGATATGAAGTAGGCGGTAAGGGTCTGTATCTCTCCTTGATAGGAGGATGAGAGCCAGTAGGTATGGTGTGTTGTATGGCACTAACCTCTCCATAATCAGTAGCATGCTTACTGAAGGCCTGGTGGTGCTCTTTGACAAGCTGTAGGATCCCTTCTTGTTGATGTTGGGGGGTAGTCTCGTCCCCTACATGGAGCTCTTCCCACCAGGGCACTTGTGGCTGGGTCACTGACGGGCGTCCACTGCCTGCAGCTGGCGGCTTTTCTGTCACTGGAAGACGAATTATGTCTTGGAAGGACACCTGAGAGAGCTGGGCAACACGGCAATGCTTAGTAAGCGCCACAGGATGATCACTCAGGTTAATCAGACGGACAGGTACTTTACCTTGGGAGACGTTCACCAGGCACTTGGCAGCTCTCACATAAGGGTAATCCTCCATCTGGATTGGTTCCACCAGGGCTGGATAATCTCGGCCTTGGACTCCCAGGACAGCATGACACCATAAAAGAGTTTGAGAATTAGGAAGCAAAGTCACAGGCTTAATATCACTAATCCTGGCAGTACAAATTTCTCCTTTCCCATTAGCAAACCTCTGCTGGGCACTTAACACAGTAATAGTCTTTTGAATTACCCTCTTGGATGCAGAGGAAGCAGTGGGCAAAGTCTGATGTAATACGGCAAGTATTTCTGAATAACAGTTTTTGAAGACATTGGTGCCTAGGATGACAGGGTGTCCTCCTCTGTCTCCGGCCTGTACTACTATCACGCCCTGTTGCGGTAAGGTTACTTCTCCCACCTGCAGGGTGGGTTCCCAGTATCCGTGAATCTTTACTGGTTTGCCATTGCTGGCGATAATCTCTACCCAGGATTCAGGCGGCTGGATCAATTGGTCGGTGTCCCAGAACTTTTCAAATGCAGGCAGCTGAATGGTAGTGACCTGGGACCCAGTATCTAATAGGGCTTCAGAGGGGACCCCATTGATCTCTATATTGATTTTAGGATGGGATCCTACATACCGTGGCATCCAATTTGGATCTTTTGGACCTAGTGTTCTACCTCCCGAGGGGTGGTCCTCAGCCTCAGGGGTTGCCCGTTTAACTGCCAGCACGTGGATTCTGTGTGTCCCAGCTTTTTGCAGTATGTACACACTGGCCTCTTGCGACCTCTATTACGCCTCCCAGGATCCCTGGGGTGAATCTCTTGGTATGGAGGTGGGAACGGCCTAAGAGGTGACAGGAACTCTTCTTCTGACATTATGGGTTTTTCCCATTCCTCTATTTTTCTGCACACTCTCTCTAGACTTTTAGTGAGGTGATTTACTTGCTCTGTCAGCATGGCGATAGTATCGGTAGCTGAAGCTTGAACAGCTTGACCGGCCTGAGCTTGGTTAGTGATAAGCGGTTTTGGCCTGCAGGCTGGTGATTCAGGTAGGGTGCTCAACTCCGGAGATACTGCTGACCCCAGAATTTTTATAGCCAATTCTTTAAAGTCCAGAAAGGTACTGTTAGGGTGCTGGGCGGACAGCATCTTTAGTTGGGTCCTTATTTGCTCACTAGACACCCCGTTGATAAATTGTTCCCTCAAGGTCTGGTCCTGATTATCAGCCTCTTTGGGATCTATCTGGATTACAGCCCCTAAAGCCTCCTGAAGTGATAGGGCATAGTCACGGAGGGACTCACCGGGCTTCTGTTTCTTGCCAAAGAAGTGCATCTTTATCTCTGAGGCAGTCCTAGTTTCAAAAGTGGCCCTGAGGCGGGTGAATATCTGTTCTAGAGTACTCCGCTCAGTAGCAGGCCAGGATAATACCTCCCTGCGGGCAGCTCCCTCCAGTTGCGCTAGCAGGATTTCCATTTGCTGATCGGCAATTATGGGGTACAGTTTGAATAATGCCAGCAACTTTTCTTTAAAGTCTCTTAGGGTATGGGTCTCTCCTTTATAGCGGGGAAACCATGGGGCCCCGAAATAGTAAGGCATGGTAAAGGGCATCATGCTGTGGGCTATAGAATGATTAGGAGCCGCAAGCTCTCCCGGGGCCGGCTGCTCGGGAACTCCCGGTTCTGACATGTTAGCTTATTGCGATGTGGCCGCTGGTGACTAAAGGGGCCGGAACAATCCCCTTCCCTCCGGTTACAAGTTCTTACCGGTATCGCCGGGCTTGCGCAGGCCAAGTCTCGAGAGATTCCGGACGTCCTGAGTACGCGATGACGTAGAAGAAACCGGGCCGCGGCGATGCGATGATGACGAGGGGCGGGATTTTCTGTGTCTTTGAAGGGATCCGCCCACGAAGGTCCTCAGCAGCGCGGGAAACTTTACTCCAGGCGGCCGGTGGCCATCTTTTAGCAAAATCCGCTGTCTATTCACTGACAGCAAGCAGGATGATAAAAAGCCCTAGCCTATTTATACTAACCAGGGGGCTCCCTCTGCTGGCTGAAATATGAATTGCCTGCTGCAGGCCTAACTTTCTTAAAGGGAAATACACGTTATGTTATAGCAGTGTCGGGTAACCTACCCGTATGCTGCACACCCAACACCACACTTAGCCCCGAGATCACCCCCCATCACTTCAATTAACCCCTTGATCACCCCTGTCAATCACTAGTGAAAGGGAAAAAAGTGATCAGTGTAAACTGTCACTTTTTTTCCCCACTAGTATTGACTGTTAGGTTTTAGGATAGTTTAGGTCCCTTGGTTAGGTAGTTAGCGTCAGTTAGCGCCCATCCCACCGCACCACAGTCACTTATTCGCTGATTAGCGTATCGCTAATCAGCATTTGTACTTTTATAGTATCTGTAAGTGATCAAAACTGATCACAGTCAGATCTATAATTGTATTAGTGTCACCTTAGTTCACCCTCCACCCAAAACGCAGTGTTTGCCCGATCAGGCCTGATTGGTCGCCCACACGTGCGTTCACCCACGCCCGCCCCGCCGCAGTGACAAAAAAATATATATTTTTTTCATCACTGCACAATCACTTTACAAGCGCTGCGGCGATAAAAAAATCTGTTTTGATATTTTTTATCAATCGCAGCGGCCTCCGGTACTTCGCTAGCCTCCCATTTGTAAGACAGGCTTGCTTTTTTTCCTCGGGTAGTCTCAGGGAATCCCCCTAAATTTAGTAGTCCAAATGTCAAACAGGGGGTATTCTTCTGAAGAGGCCTACAGGCTTCTGACCCAGTCGGATGAGGAATGGGAACCCTCATCTGACGAATCTAGCGGGTCAGAATATGAACCTGTAGAAAGCAGTGGCAGTCTGACCCAAAGTTCGGACGAGGAGGTTGAGGTCCCTGATAGCACCAGGCGTACCCGGCCCCTTGTTGCTAGACCACAGGTTGCGCAGGATCCGCTTCAAGAGCAGCAGAGTGGGGCTGGCGCTGTCGGATTAGGTGGTGAGGCATACACCAGCAGCGCAGCCCTCCCTGGACCTAGTACCAGCACTGCCGTACAACATGGTGAAGTGGCGAGCACCAGAAGGGCAGTTGAAGCTGGTACGGTGGCACGTGCAATAGTTACCCCGTCGCAGCCACCGCACAGACAGGCCCGTAGAGCCCCTAGAGTCCCCGAGGTGCTGGCAAACCCTGATTGGCAGTCCCCAACTTCAGCTGCACCTGTAGTTCCCCCTTTCACCGCCCAGTCTGGAGTTCGGGTTGATACAGCTCAGATCGGTTCGGCACTGTTTTTTTTTGAGCTGTTCTTGACTGCGGAGCTCTTGGACTTAGTCGTGGCAGAAACAAATCGGTATGCCAATCAATTTATAGCCGCCAACCCGGGAAGCTATTATGCCCAGCCTTTCCGGTGGAAACCAGTCCAAGTTTCCGAATTAAAAATTTTCTGGGCCTTCTCCTCAACATGGGTCTAACCAAAAAGCATGAATTGCGGTCATATTGGTCCACGAACCCAATTCATCACATGCCCATGTTCTCTGCTGTTATGTCCAGGGCACGATTTGAGGCCATCCTGCGTTTCCTGCACTTTAGCGACAACACCACCTCCCGTCCCAAATGCCACCCAGCTTTTGACCGGCTCCACAAAATTCGGCCCCTCATAGACCACTTCAACAACAAATTTGCAGATTTGTATACCCCTGAGCAAAACATCTGCGTAGACGAGTCCCTTATACATTTTACCGGGCGCCTTGGCTTCAAACAATACATCCCAAGCAAGCGCGCCCGGTATGGGGTCAAATTGTATAAGCTCTGTGAAAGGGCCACAGGCTATACCCACAGATTTCGGATCTATGAGGGAAAAGATCAGACCCTGGAGCCGGTCGGTTGCCCTGACTATCTGGGGAGCAGTGGGAAGACAGTCTGGGACTTGGTGTCACCCTTATTTGGCAAGGGGTACCATCTTTATGTGGACCATTTTTACACAAGTGTGCCCCTCTTCAGGCATTTGTTCCTAGAACAGATTGGCTGCTGTGGCACCGTGCGTCCTAGTCGCCGGGGCTTCCCCCAACGGCTCGTTACCACCCGTCTTGCAAGGGGGGAGAGGGCTGCCTTGTGTAACGAAGAACTGCTTGCAGTGAAATGGAGAGACAAGCGTGACGTTTACATGCTCTCCTCCATTCACGCAGACACGACAATACAAATTGAACGGGCAACCAGTGTCATTGAAAAGCCCCTCTCAGTCCTCGACTATAATGCGCTCATGGGAGGGGTGGACTTCAATGACCAGATGTTGGCTCCCTATTTAGTTTCCCGACGCACCAGACGCTGGTATAAGAAGGTGTCTGTATATTTGATTCAATTGGCGATGTACAATAGTTTTGTTCTCTACAGTAAGGCTGGGAGAACGGGATCCTTCCTCAAATTTCAGGAAGAGATCATCGCAAACCTCCTGTATCCAGAAGGTTCCGTGGCCCCATCCACCAGTGTAGTGAGCCGTCTACACGAGCGACATTTCCCCAATGTCGTTGCTGGTACCTCAACCCAACAGTCACCCCGAAAAAGATGTCGTGTCTGTAGCAGGAGTGGAATAAGGCTTGACACCCGCTATTTCTGTCCTGACTGCCCTGACCATCTGTGCCCAATGCTTAGGGGAGTGTTTCCGGAAGTACCACACACAGGTACACTTAGCATAGGGATTGCATCTCACAGGATAGGCACACAGGGCTATTAGGGCCCTTTCACTCACAGCTGCTGCAAACCTCTCCTTTCACCTGGGATAAAGTGCATAATGTACTTCGCCACATCTTTGGGCGATTTGCGCTTTGCACATTGTCCCATGGGGAAGGAGAGGTTTGCCCTATAAAGGTAAAAAAAAAACACCGGTAAGCAAAAAAGTTAACGTTCAGATCAAAAAGTTAAATAAAGTTAATATGTTCCGTTCAAATGTTATTATAAAGTTAATAAATTTATTGCGTTGCGGCCTGGTTTTTTCTTTTTTGTTTTGTTTTTTTTACCTTCCAGGTGGACCAACCGATCGACTAGCTGCAGCACTGATGTGCATTCTGACAGAAGCATTGCGCTGCTGTCAGATTACACAAAAGTCAGTGTATGCGGCGCTGCAAGACGAGATTTCTCCTCTGCAGTAAAAGATACGTTTGCCGAGGCATATGAGCTGAGGAGGCGGCGGTGTTCATATACTTTGGCAAACACTTTGTATATAAAAAATAATAATAATCCTGGCAAAATTTATTCATCCACATCAATTGATGTGAATGGAGAAATCGGGTTTGCCAGGGCATACGAGCTAAGTGGGTATGGATGTTGGGCGGAGCTCCTATGTCCTGGCAGACGCCTTTCCCCTCCTTTTTTTTTTGGCAGAGATTTTTTCATCCACATTGATCGATGCGAATGAAGAAATCTGTGCCATTCATTTTTTCTTTCAGCCCAGAGGCTGAACGAAAAAAAAAAAAATCTCATTACCCGTATGCTCAATATAAGGAGAATGGCAGAAACTCCTAATGCTGGCCATACATGTAATGATTGCGGAGACCCTCAAATGCCAGAGCAGTACAAACACCCCACAAATGACCCCATTTTGGAAAGAAGACACCCCAAGGTATTCACTGAGGGGCATATTGAGTCCATGAAAGATTGAAATTTTTGTCCCAAGTTAGCGGAAAGGGAGACTTTGTGAGAAAAAATAAAAATAAAAAAATTTCCGCTAACTTGTGGCAAAAATTATTTTTTTGATGAACTCTCCATGCCCCTCATTGAATACCTTGGGGTGTCTTCTTTCCAAAATGGGGTCTGTAAAGGGGGAATATTATTCACCAATATTTATGCAAATATCAATAATTAATATTCATAAATGGAAGGAACCAACTATTGATAACTCCGCCTATTTATGCCTTTATATAATAATAACAATACCTTTGCTATGCTTTACACTAATCACTTATGCTAACTGCATGCGCCTTACTAACTCGCTACCGCTAACAAGTACACGCTACACAAAAGGGTACAAATATAACAGTATTTATTACACCAAGCAATACACTAACAATACACTACGCACGCAGTACACTACAATACACTACACACGCAGTACACTACAATACAGCACTAAATATACAGTCCTAAACTACACTACACATTCCCAATTCCACCCATCAACTAACTAGACAATTCACACATACAAGTATATTAACAATCCACCCCACCTGACTATATACTGTCCCTACGGGGTATGACGAAGGGTTATAAGGATTTGTTTGCAGAGCAGAAGCATGATCTACAGGACCAGGGTAACCAAGGCAGGGAACCAGGGCCACCAGGGTACAGGGGTCTATGGGGGGGTGTACCAGGGGAGAGCAGGCACACAGGGAACCAGGGGTTAATCAGGGTTAACCAGGGGTGTGGAGTTCCAGGGGTCAATAGGGGATCAGGGGATTAAGGGTTAGGTTTACAGGGAACAAGGGGTGTATAGGGTCAAGGGTATCAGGGACCAGGACTCACAGGGACCATGGTCCATAATAGGGTAGAGATAGGGATCAATGTAGGGGTAATAGGTAGGGTTGCACAGTGGGGTATGGAAGGGTTAGGGATCAGGGTGTCAGGGAATAAGGGGGTGATACTTATGTCCAGGGAGGGGTCCCGATCCTCACTGCGGCCTCGAGCGCCGATCGAGCTCTCCTAGATGAAGGGGGGGGTCCGGTCGGGCGCTCTGCTCTGAGCGCAGGGCGCGCTCTCCTCCACGTGGGGGGCGGCAGGGGGGGGTCCCGCACCGCTTCGTCCGGAGCGCAGGACGCACTCCTCTTCAATGGTGGGGGCCCAGAACCTAACTCCCCGAGTGCCGGGGCCGCCGGATATTTATCCCCCGGCGGCCCGCACTCCCGCGCCACCAGGGGGCGCGCGCGCGCACGCACTACACAGTGCAGGACACGTGGGCCGCGTGCACTTGCTGACAGGCGGGAGATCCTTTGATCTCCCGCCTGTAGCTCCCAGCATTCCGGACATCGCAATGGTAATTGCGATGCCAGAATGCACATAATAGAGTGAGCGGAGGTATCTCCTCTCTCTCTATTATGCTTAATTATCTCCAGCAGGACTGCAGATAATTAGAACAAAAGGTTTCAAATTCTATTGAATTTGAATCCTTTTGAGGTCACCAGAATGACCGGACCTTGTCCGGTCATCCTGGCGCCTTCACCCAGATTACATCAATGTAAATGCTTGGGGCACATTTACATTGATGCATCTGTGTCCATGTAAGGGGGGGGGGGATTTATATGGTATGAGGATATGACAAGGGGGCATAATATGAATATACATGTGTATCGATGCTTGGGGCACATCCATACACATGTATACATTAATCATACTTCTAAGGGGGATTATATAAGGGGCCACATATTATCAGGGGCACATCACAAGCCCCTACTTTATCAGGGGCACATCACAAGCCCCTACATTATCAGGGGCACAAGCCCCTACATTATCAGGGGGGCACAAGCCCCTACATTATCAGGGGGGCACAAGCCCCTACATTATCAGGGGACACATATTTCCCACAGGGGCCAGCATGAGCCCCTGGGGATCACCATGGGCAGACGTGCGCAGATGCTGGGCACATCTGCGCACATCGTCCCATGCTGCTATGTCTAATGTATGCACATATATACCATACATGCCTGCACGTGTTTGCAGGCATGCATGGATATATGGATGGATGGATATATATGCATATGTCTCAACCGTTCCTCAACAGGGTCACATGTGGGGTATTTATACTGCCCTGGCATTTTAGGGGCCCTAAAGCGTGAGAAGAAGTCTGGAATCCAAATGTCTAAAAATGCCCTCATAAAAGGAATGTGGGCCCCTTTGTGCATCTAGGCTGCAAAAAAGTGTCACACATCTGGTATCGCCGTACTCAGGAGAAGTTGGGCAATGTGTTTTGGGGTGTCATTTTACATATACCCATGCTGGGTGAGATAAATATCTCGGCAAAAGACAACTTTTCCCATTTTTTTTTATACAAAGTTGGCATTTGACCGAGATATTTCTCTCATCCAGCATGGGTATATGTAAAATGACACCCCAAAACACATTGCCCAACTTCTCCTGAGTATGGCGATACCAGATGTGTGACACTTTTTTGCAGCCTAGGTGGGAAAAGGGGCCCACATTCCAAAGAGCACCTTTAGGATTTCACAGGTAATTATGTACACATTTTGATTTCAAAATACTTCCCACACATTAGGGCCCCTAAATTGCCAGGGCAGTATAACTACCCCACAATTGACCCCATTTTGGAAAGAAGACACCCCAAGGTATTCCGTGAGGGGCATGGCGAGTTCCTAGAATTTTTTATTTTTTGTCACAAGTTAGTGGAATATGAGACTTTGTAAGAAAAAAAAAAAAAAATCATCATTTTCCGCTAACTTGTGACAAAAAATAAAAAATTTGAGGAACTCGCCATGCCCTTCACGGAATACATTGGGGTGTCTTCTTTCCAAAATGGGGTCACCTGAAAGTGAAAAATTTCTTTTTTTTTTTGCAAAAATTTTGTTACATTTTGATTAATAACAAAAAAAGTAAAAATGTCAGCAGCAATGAAATACCACCAAATGAAAGCTCTATTAGTGAGAAGAAAAGGAGGTAAAATTCATTTGGGTGGTAAGTTGCATGACCGAGCAATAAACGGTTAAAGTAGTGTAGTGCAGAAGTGTAAAGTGGCCTGGTCATTTAAGGGTGTTTAAGCTAGGGGGGCTGAGGTGGTTAATGTTGCCAGCCATAGATTCACTTGAGACACTTTAGCAAGATAGTGTACAAAGAGGGCCATAGCTGTCATTCTTGCCTAAATCAATATATCTGGGAGAGTTGGATGTACTACAACTCCCATTTTTACACTGCAGTAAAAGAGAAAAGTTTCTTCTAAGGCCTAGTTCACACGAACGTTTTTTTTTTTGCGGGTGTACGGGCCGTTTTTTTGTGTTCCGTATACGAACCATTCATTTCAATGGTTCCGCAAAAAAAATGGAATGTGTCCGTATGCATTCCGTTTCCGTATTTCTGTTTTTCCGTTCCGTTGAAAGATAGAACATGTCCTATATTTGGCCGCAAATCACGTTCCTTGGCTCCATTCAAGTCAATGGGTCCGCAAAAAAAACGGAACACATACGGAAATGCATCTGTATGTCTTCCGTATCTGTTCCGTTTTTGCTGAACCATCTATTGAAAATGTTATGCCCAGCCCAATTTTTTCTATGTAATTACTGTATACTGTATATGCCATACGGAAAAACGGAACGGAAAAACGGAACAGAAACGGAAACACAACGGAACTCAAAAACGGAACAACAGATCCGTGAAAAACGGACCGCAAAAAACTATAAAAGCCATACGTTCGTGTGAACTAGGCCTAACTCTGGCCTGTTTTTTTTTTAACCTCTACACCATACGCTGTCCATTGCACTCTACATGCTCTGCCTTGCACCCACCAAAAACATCTAACATCATAAAGCATCCCAGCTACCATTACATAGGAGCCCCAGAATCAGGGTGTGCCCCAAGAGGAGAAAGGGTGTTCCTTCCTGTCACTGCACGGCCCAAGGGAACCTATGGAGAACAGCCACGGTGATGACTGGGACAGTCACAGCCACTAACACTTCTATCCACTGGCTCCTCATGGGCTCGCTGCACAAGCAACTATTTTGTTTTGTGGCCTTGTGCGAAAGTGAAAAATAAAAATAAAGTCCCCCCCATCAATCTGCACTCAATACCCCATAGTGAGAATGTCAATATAGAATTTTATAAATTTTTGATCGCCAAAAACTAAAACTTCTGATGGACATAAGTATTCAGATCCTTTGCTATGACACACGAAATTTAGCTCTGGGTGCCTCCCATTTCTCAATCATCTTTGATGTTTCTACACCTTGATTGGAGTCCACCTTTGGTAAATTCAGTTCACTGGACATTATTTGGAAAGAGACACCCCTGTCTTTATAAGCTCTCACAGCCAGGGGCGTAGCTAGAAATGACTGGGCCCCATAGCAATTTTTTTATGGCCCCCCCTGCCGTATCTCCCACCCCCCACATACCTCTCGGACCTCGCCGCCACATCCGCAGCTCCTCATGCACTTACGACGGTTACGCGTAGGACTGAGCACAGACAGTTGGTCACTGGCAACGCATTTGTGCCAGTGTAGGAAATGTATGAATCTAAATGTCTGTGTATTAAAGTAGGACTAGTCAGAACTGCCACCCAGACTGCGGGACCACTCCAGGGATCAAGTCCTGGGGAAAAAAAGTGTGGGAACTCCCCCAAGATCCACTGCCACCCTGACCCCCCCCCCCAAAAAAAAAAAAAAAATTAAAAATGATAGATATATATATATATATATATATAGATATATATATATATATATATATATATATATTATATATATATATATATATATATATACATACACACACACACACACACACACTGCTCAAAAAAATAAAGGGAACACTTAAACAACACAATGTAACTCAAAGTCAATCACACTTCTGTGAAATCAAACTGTCCACTTAGGAAGCAACACTGAGTGACAATCAATTTCACATGCTATTGTGCAAATGGGATAGACAAAAGGTGGAAATTATAGGCACCCTCAATAAAGGAGTGGTTCTGCAGGTGGTGACCATAGACCACTTCTCAGTTCCTATGCTTCCTGGCTGATGTTTTGGTCACTTTTGAATGCTGGCGGTGCTTTCACTCTAGTGGTAGCATGAAACAGAGTCTACAACCCACACAAGTGGCTCAGGTAGTGCAGCTTATCCAGGAGGGCACATCAATGCGAGCTGTGGCAAGAAGGTTTGCTGTGTCTGTCAGCGTAGTGTCCAGAGCATGGAGGCGCTACCAGGAGACAGGCAAGTACATCAGGAGACGTGGAGGAGGCCGTAGGAGGGCAACAACCCAGCAGCAGGACAGCTACCTCCGCCTTTGTGCAAGGAGGAACAGGAGGAGCACTGCCAGAGCCCTGCAAAATGACCTCCAGCAGGCCACAAATGTGCATGTGTCTGCTCAAACGGTCAGAAACAGACTCCAGGAGGGTGATATGAGGGCCCAACATCCACAGGTGGGTGTTGTGCTTACAGCCCAACACCGTGCCTGACGTTTGGCATTTGCCAGAGAACACCAAGATTGGCAAATTCGCCACTGGCGCCCTGTGCTCTTCACAGATGAAAGCAGGTTCACACTCAGCACATGTGACAGACGTGACAGAGTCTTGAGACGCCGTGGAGAACGTTCTGCTGCCTGCAACATCCTCCAGCATGACCGGTTTGGCATTGGGTCAGTAATGGTGTGGGGTGGCATTTCTTTGGAGGGCCGCACAGCCCTCCATGTGCTCGCCAGAGGTAGCCTGACTGCCATTAGGTACCGAGATGAGATCCTCAGACCCCTTGTGAGACCATATGCTGGTGCGGTTGGCCCTGGGTTCCTCCTAATGCAAGACAATGCTAGACCTCATGTGGCTGGAGTGTGTCAGCAGTTCCTGCAAGACGAAGGCATTGATGCTATGGACTGGCCCGCCCGTTCCCCAGACCTGAATCCAATTGAGCACATCTGGGACATCATGTCTCGCTCTATCCACCAACGTCACATAGCACCACAGACTGTCCAGGAGTCGGCAGATACTTTAGTCCAGGTCTGGGAGGAGATCCCTCAGGAGACCGTCCGCCACCTCATCAGGAGCATGCACAGGCGTTGTAGGGAGGTCATACAGGCACGTGGAGGCCACACACACTACTGAGCCTCATTTTGACTTGTTTTAAGGACATTACATCAAAGTTGGATCAGCCTGTAGTGTGTTTTTCCACTTTAATTTTGAGTGTGACTCCAAATCCAGACCTCCATGGGTTGAAAAATTTGATTTCCATTTTTTTTTTTTGTGTGATTTTGTTGTCAGCACATTCAACTATGTAAATAACAACAAAGTATTTCAGAAGAATATTTAATTAATTCAGATCTAGGATGTGTTATTTTTGTGTTCCCTTTGTTTTTTTGAGCAGTGTGTATGTATATATATATAAATATTTCGCAGAAAATTCTGTGCAACATAAACAAAAAGACTCGGGTGCTTGGCTGGCTTGGCCTCAGGGGTGCTTGGCTGGCTTGGCCTCAGGGGTGCTTGGCTGGCTTGGCCTCAGGGGTGCTTGGCTGGCTTGGCCGGGCAGAAGGAGTGCGGGAGACTGAGGCCTTTTTTTCTCCAAGCTGCTCCGGAAAAAAAATATTTTTCATTATATCTCAGGTCAGACCACCAATCAGACCCCCAATGTTTATCAGACCTCAGCTAACAGCCCCAATAAGATCCCCAATGCTAATAAGACCTCAGATAACACCTCAACTTAGACCCCAATATGAATGGCCCCCAATCAGACCTCAGATAAGAGCCCCATATGGCAGCCCCCAGTAGCCTCATAGCAGCCCCCAGTGCCTCTCACCAGCCCCCAGTGCCTCTTCATCAGCCCCCAGTACTCTCTCCCCAGTATTAAAATCATTGGTGGGCAGTGCGCCCCCCCCCTCCCTGTATTAAAATCATTGGTGGGCAGTGCGCCCCCCTCCCCGGTATTAAAATCATTGGTGGGCAGTGCGCCCCCCCTCCCCTGTATTAAAATCATTGGTGGGCAGTGCACCCCCCCTCCCCGGTATTAAAATCATTGGTGGGCAGTGCAAGCCCTCCCCCCAGTACTAAAATAATTGGTGGGCAGTGCAAGCCCTCCCCCCAGTACTAAAATAATTGGTGGGCAGTGCACCCTCCTCCCCGGTATTAAAATCATTGGTGGACAGTGCGCCCCCCCAGTATTATAATCATTGGTGGGCAGTGCGCCCCCCCCCAGTAAATCATTGGTGGGCAGTGCAAGCCCCCACCCCAGTATTTTAATCATTGGTGGGCAGTGCGCCCCCCCAACATTGGTGGCAGCGGCAGTTCCAATCGGCGTCCCAACAGTGTAATGTTGGGGCTCCGATTGGTTACCATGGCAGCCAGGACGCTATTGAAGTCTTGGCAGCCATGGTCAGTTAGTCAGTAGAATACTTGCATGCGCTGTGGCCGTCAGGCGCTCCTTCTTGTAACTCACAGGTCTGTGTGGCGCATTGATTATGCTTATAGCAATGCGCCGCACAGACCTGTGACAAGTTACAAGAAGGAGGAGCGCCCGGCGGCCACAGCGCATGTAAGTATTCTGCTGAGTAACTGGCCATGGCAGCCAGGACTTCAGTAGCATCTTGGCTGCCATGGTAACCGATCGGAGCCCCTCTGATCGGAACTGCCGCTGCCACCAATGATGTGGGGGGGATCTGGGAGGGGGAAGGCCACATCCTCAGCAGGTGGGCTGGGCCCAGTGGCGCTGCTATAGCGATGCCCCCATGGGCCCCCCTGACTTAGGGGCCCGGTCGCAATTGCGACCACTGCGACCCCTATAGCTACGCCACTGCTCACAGCTGAAAATGCCAGAGACCGGATTGTATGGAGTCACAGACCTGGAGAAGGGTACACACCAGTATCTGCTGCCCTGAAAGTTCCCAAGATTACAGTGGCCTCCATAATTCTTAAATGAAAAAAGTTTGGAACAACCAGGACTCTTTCCTGTGACTAGAGATGTCCCGAATAGTTCCCGGCGAACATAGCTTGTTCGCCGCGGCAGGCGAACATATGCGATGTTCGGTCCGCCCCCTATTCGTCATCATTGAGTAAACTTTGACCCTGTACCTCACAGTCAGCAGACACATTCCAGCCAATCAGCAGCAGACCCTCTCACCTCCTGGACAGCATCCATTTTAGATTCATTCGGAAGCTGCATTCTTAGTGAGAGGAGAGACAGTGTAGCTGCTGCTGATTTAATAGGGAAATCGATAGCTAGGCTAGTGTATTCAGTGTCCACTACAGTCCTGAAGGACTCATCTGATCTCTGCTGTAGGGACAGCACCCCAAAAAGCCCTTTTAGGGGCTAGAACATCAGTCTGCTTTTTATTTTTTTTTCCTGTGTAATCTAATTGCAGTTGCCTGCCTGCGGCTGCCAGCGTGTGTGTCAGGCTCACAGCGTATACTGTGCCCACTTGCCCAGTGCCACCACTCATATCTGGTGTCACAATAGCTTGCATTTAAAAAAAAAAAAAAAAAAAAAACTTTTTGGACTGTGAAATAATATCAGTCATTTTCCTTCAAGTGTGCGTTTCAGGGCCTGCAAGGGCACAGTGTCACACCAGTGCAACTCATATCTGATAGGGGACGTAACAGGGATTAAACTGATAAGAATAGAACAACATAACATACCACTCTTATCTGGTGGCACAGTAGATTGCACGCGCAGTGCCCCAAATTTGAAGTAGGAGGACCGACCAAGCATCTTTTTCCATCTCCCCGTTCCTAAAATCGATGCCATATACACGTCCCCTGATAGGGGACGTAACAGGGATTAAACTGATAGGAATAGTACTACTTAATACACCTTATAATAACGCATAGAGAGGCAACGCAGTCTGAAGAAGAGTCAGAGGAGGAAGGTGGCTTTGAGGAGGTGGAAGACCTTCAATGACATCAGTGAGGACAAGGAACGGGACATGGCTAGCTTGGTATCCAACCTTGTGCAAATGGGAAGTTTGCGGTTGTGCAAATGGACTGTTTGAGGTGCGTTAAACGGGGAGTTTGGTCTGTCACTGTGAAGCGGGTGTAACCGTTACACTACCTGATCGATACAACATCATACCTGATGTTTTAAAGCACGTTATTCCAAACAATTTAGGAATGTTAGGTGATTTATGCCCTTTATGGATTAAAACCCGACTCTGCCTCAACTACGTAATTTTCCATGGGAGTTTTGCCATGGATCCCCCTCCGGCATGCCAGGTGTTAGTCCCCTTGAAACAACTTTTCCATCACTATTGTGGCCAGAAAGAGTCCCTTGGGTTTTAAAATTTGCCTGCCTATTGAAGTCTATGGCGGTTCGCCCGGTTCGCCAGTTCGCGAAAATTCGCGTTCGCGGTTTGCGAACGGAAAATTTTATGTTCGCGACATCTCGACCTGTGCAGACAGCATTTAACAAGCAAGGAATTAGATAATGTGAATGATGGATCTTGTATCTACAGTATCTCAAAAAACTGAGTATATCCCACACATTTTTGTAAATATATTATCTTTTCATGGGACAACACTGAAGATATGACACTTTGATACAATGTAAAGTATTCATTGTAAAGCTTGTATAACAGTGTTAGGCTACTTTCACACTAGCGTTCGGGGCTCCGCTTGTGAGTTCAGTTTGAAGGGGCTCACAAGCGGCCCCGAACGCATCCGTACTGCCCTAATGCATTCTGAGTGGATGCGGATCCGCTCAGAATGCATCAGTTTGGCAGCGTTCAGCCTCTGCTCCGCTCAGCAGGCGGACACCCGAACGCTGCTTGCAGCGTTCGGGTGTCCGCCTGGCCGTGCGGAGGCAAACGGATCCGTCCAGACTTACAATGTAAGTCAATGGTGACGGATCCGTTTGAAGTTGACACAATATGGCTCAATTTTTAAACGGATCCGTCCCCCATTGACTTTCAATGTAAAGTCTGGACGGATCCGTCTGAACAACTTTCACACTTAGAATTTTTTCTAAACTATAATGCAGACGGATCCGTTCTGAACGGATCCCAATGTCTGCATTATAGGAGCGGATCCGTCTGTGCAGACACCAGACGGATCCGCTCTGAACGCTAGTGTGAAGGTAGCCTTAGTTTGGTGTGTCCTCCAAATAACTCACACAGCCATTAATGTCTCACTTTTGTGAGATACTGTATCTGACTATCTATATGTATATGATGATATCTGTCATGCTGATCCTGCCTGTGATTAGGAGATAATTATTGAAAAGTGATCTGTACAGACTAAGAAGTGGCGTCAATTAAGCATAGTAGCCAGTGCGTATTTTAGGAATTTTTATATGTAGCGATATGGAAAATTAAATATAATATCAGCAACAATTATTTCAAATATGTTTAACATAACTTGGTTTAAGCAATAGGTCATATTTTGATGGCATATTCCCTTTAAGGAACAACTTATGGGGGAAGGTTTTGGCTAGTGAGGTGCTAGCAATGTTTATGTGAAATGCTACTCTTTGCTCTCAAGACCAGACTCAGATGGTCATATACTTCATATAGTTCTCAGCCAAATAAGACAAAAAGCTATTCCTCCTGACCCACCTATAACATTTATGTTTCTAGCGCATTTCTTAACATTTTTCTAATGTGGCCAATAATGTCTCCAATATAATACCAGTATCTCCAAAGCATCTTAAAAGGGGTTGTCCCATGAAGAATATTGTACAGTTTCCAAACCACCACCTGGATCTGAATTCTCTTGTAATTGCATGTAATTAAAAATGTAGCATAGCCAGAGTTATTCAAAATATATGTCTACATGACCACCACTGATGGATTACAGGGTAACCATGGAAACAAGCAGTGTATAATGTGATCGAAAAAATAATCCAGCCGACAAAGGAAGCAATATGGATAATAATACAAGTGCCTTGTATTAACTTCCTCTACACAATAAGTGCTAGTTGCTGAAGTGAGACAACCCCTTTAAGGATCAAAGAGAGAGAGAGACTTGGGTCAAAAAGAGGGACAACTGGGAAGCATGCATATGGACCCTTTAAAAAATTATGCAGTGTCATAGGCTATACTGCTTTAATGGGTGGGCTCTCCCTACTTTACTGGGCATTTTGGTGGGTGGGTTTACAATCTATAAGAATTAGTGCACCACGGCTGTTCCCTTCATCTGGAAGCTCCATATCTGCCCACTCCTGTTCTATTGCGGTGTGCTTATTCAGCACGTGGCTTATTCCTTGATGGGGAGATCTGAGGTTGCCACATGCCCACCCTAAGAGGTATTTTTTGTTGGGCATAATTGTAAAATGAATGGTTATTCTGGCTTAAAATTTATGTTTACCAAAGATCCCATTTTTTGTTATTGTGTTCTTTACTTAATAAATACCGTTGTCAGCCCCCAGAGTCAACCAATGTTATTGCCTGGCTTTATTTTACAAGGTTTATATATTATGCTTTATTATAAAAAATATATACTTTTGCAGTTCAATTCTACTTGAGGAAAAACATATTAATACAGCAATCACTCGTTTTTGGCCTCCATGGGTAAATTTGTGCTCATGATACCATTGTATATGTAAGAAAAGGATGTTTGACAATATCAGTCAACCTGTCAGGGCTTGCCCCTAAAACATGAAAGCCTTAAATTGTTTCTACTTCTTAATCTCTTATCACACTATGCTGGAAAGGACAGCTATTCACCCCTTGGCCAAACACCTATGGAGGCAGGGGACTGCATACAAGTGAATCTTAATTTTGCACTCCCAGTGTCATCTGGAAACTAAATGGCAATCCTCTGCTGCTAGAGCCATCTTTATGATATCTTCCCCTGATGGATTTATTTGTGACATTTCTGTCCCAAAGTGAAAACCAGGGGAGGGTTGCCAAGCATCGAGATATTCCTGGACAGTTTGTAAAAATATGCCACTTTTTATCCATTGAGTCCATGAAATATATAAATTGTTCAGATTTTTTTTTTTAGACTGTTGATGCTTGAGCAGGGCATTGTTATTGTAATTATCATTTGTGGTCGGATCAGCTATCAGAAAGGTGAACCTAACCTATCTAACCCTATCTACAACAAGCAGTGGAGTTATGCCATAACTGCTGTGGTAGGGCAGCCTAAAGGGGCCAAAAAGAGCAGACCTTAGTTTAGAGTAAATATATACATACCGTTACGACACCCGATTTTGAACGGAAAAGACCTTTCACAATGAAGGTGCTGAATATACCGTATATATCAGTGACTTCCATCTACCTTACCTCTTTGTCATGTGCACCGCCACATCGTTCTTGGAGATGGTTAATGCTGATGCGATTGAAACAGTGGCCAGTAACCAGAAACTATTTACTCCTATGTTGACTAACATATGACCATATAACGAGAAGGTCTGAATCCTGAGCGCTGCAGACTGAAACAAACAATGGTGAATATGTTGGAAGGCCTAGATGAACTCCAACCATCCGCCAAGGGCCCTGATCAGGCACCGACTGTTCCTGGTAGCAAAATACTTTACCTCTACTTATTCCCCAGGCCACACTTTGTATTAAGGGCCCAAAAGTCAGAACATGGCATCTGCCATCTTACTGTAGTAGTAAATTAAGTGAAATGTGTGAACTCGCCAGGCCTGGGGAACCATCCACAGGAATACATGGCTATTTCGATTAACGAGCTAATGTTGCCTGTAATAAGGACAGAACGTACACATAATACCTGCAGTTGTGACATAAAATAAGCTTAAGGTCGTGATAAACTATGTATGCTGCGCCTGTAGTCGTGATAGGACTTGTCGTGTCAGAAGACATGACAGACTTCGTAAACCGCGCCTTATTACTTTACCTCCTACTGGAAGATGGACCGATACCCAGGACTTAGGCCGGACACCAACACCCTCGGCCCCAGTTTGTAGATGAAGTAAGCATGCCTGGGAGAAGATGATGTCCACAAAGGCAGGCTTGGGATGACTGCTTATAAAGAAAACAATGAAAACCCAACAACCTAGAAACTGAAAGTCAGGGAAAACAATAACGTGAGTGAGACTCTAATGGCACAAGCCATGCGTGCGAGCCACCACAAGAAAATTGTATTGCGAGCCACAGATGACCGACCCATGCGAGCGGGTCCGAAGGCAGAAAAAGACATGGAACTTACTTGTTGTGGGACCACGCAGCCGGCCTCGAATGGCGGAGTTATGTGTGTAAAATTAAACTGAGAAGCCATGCGTGAGAGACTCTAATGGCGGAGACATGTGTAACACTAAAAGGGAGAAGCCATGCGTGAGAGACATATGGCGGAGACATACAGTACAGACCAAAAGTTTGGACACACCTTCTCATTCAAAAGAGTTTTCTTTATTTTCATGACTATGAAAATTGTAGATTCACACTGAAGGCATCAAAACTATGAATTAACACATGTGGAATTATATACATAACAAACAAGTGTGAAACAACTGAAAATATGTCATATTCTAGGTTCTTCAAAGTAGCCACCTTTTGCTTTGATTACTGCTTTGCACACTCTTGGCATTCTCTTGATGAGCTTCAAGAGGTAGTCCCCTGAAATGGTTTTCACTTCACAGGTGTGCCCTGTCAGGTTTAATAAGTGGGATTTCTTGCCTTATAAATGGGGTTGGGACCATCAGTTGCGTTGAGGAGAAGTCAGGTGGATACACAGCTGATAGTCCTACTGAATAGACTGTTAGAATTTGTATTATGGCAAGAAAAAAGCAGCTAAGTAAAGAAAAACGAGTGGCCATCATTACTTTAAGAAATTAAGGTCAGTCAGCCGAAAAAAATTGGGAAAACTTTGAAAGTAAGGGCTATTTGACCATGAAGGAGAGTGATGGGGTGCTGCGCCAGATGACCTGGCCTCCACAGTCACCGGACCTGAACCCAATCGAGATGGTTTGGGGTGAGCTGGACAGCAGAGTGAAGGCAAAAGGGCCAACAAGTGCTAAGCATCTCTGGGAACTCCTTCAAGACTGTTGGAAGACTATTTCAGGTAACTACCTCTTGAAGCTCATCAAGAGAATGCCAAGAGTGTGCAAAGCAGTAATCAAAGCAAAAGGTGGCTACTTTGAAGAACCTAGAATATGACATATTTTCAGTTGTTTCACACTAGTTTGTTATGTATATAATTCCACATGTGTTAATTCATAGTTTTGATTCCTTCATAGTCATGGAAATAAAGAAAACTCTTTTGAATGAGAAGGTGTGTCCAAACTTTTGGTCTGTACTGTATGTGTAACACTAAACGGAGAAGCCATGCGTGAGACTCTAATGGCAGAGTCATATGTGTAAAACTAAAACGGAGAAGCCATGCGTGAGACTAATCGCGGAGTTATATGTGTACAACTAAAACTGAGAAGCCATGCGAGAGACTCTAATGGCGGAGTCATGTGTAAAACTAAAACGGAGAAGCCATGCGTGCGAGACTCTAATGGCAGATTTTTTTTTTTTATAAACCACTTATGCAGCACCAGTATGACTTGGGGACCTGCATAACCATGACCCTCTCCGACAATAAACCTAGGATGCTAACCAACCTACAACCATATTGTACCCCTAACGAACAACATGAAGAACGGTCATCGGGCCCCCAAAGCCATGAGGCCCCCTGAAGCCAAGAGACTGACCTGGATGACCTTACAGTGACGATAAGTAATTAAAACGTGAGCCAGACCTAATGGAAAATGCATAGACATTAGTGATCCGAACCACTTGCATGAACGAAACATTAAACCAACTGCGAACCGTGAAATTGAAACAGATGGGAGAAAAACAAGAGCCAGAGGCATTGCAGTTCGCTAAGAAAAGACCCTTGTCGTGACAAACGAATGAACAACTGTGAAAACATAGTAGGAACTTACTCCTATTGGCCCACTGACCGCTAGGGAGCTATTTGGTTAACTGGGGCAGGAGATCAATCTGAGTGAATGCGAACCAGAAATAAAGGAGACCAGTCTGAGTGAATGCAAACCAGGACTACAGAACACCACCAAATTTTTTTTTCCCCTATCCCTTCCCCCCAAGTAAACAGAAAAAGGTAGGCCTAAGGAATGTAACAAACTACCAAGGAAAGAAACGTAAGCCTGAAAAGAAAGCAGCTATGTTTATCGGAAGAGCAGTATCAGAGCGGTGTGCTGATAGTCCTAGTAAGAATACTGAGTAACCATTATGTAGCAATGAAAAGAAATGCAGCGTTAAGTGGAAGCAGAGTATAACACATGATGTAAGAACAAGTGGGTAAATGCAGCTCTGGATGTGAGTGGTGCCTAAAAGCATGGTATGGGCACTACTCTGTGTATGAGTATGAGGAGCATGGTATAAAGCAGCCGTATGAATGCAATCTGAAAGTGAGCAGAGTATTAATGTAATGCGGACGCATGAACGCAGCTCTAGTAGTGAATGGCGTATAGGACAAAATGTAAATGCAGACACACGGACGTAGCTTTGAAGGTAACAATCCTAACCACGATCATTTGACCATTGCGCCCAACCCCCGTCGCCCCAGAGCGCTACAAGTCGCGGACCGTGTAACCAAGTCCAATCCTACTGTGAATGCCAGCACTCGCCTGGCATCTTCTGCCTTTGCCCAGGCGCAAACGAACCTCCACATGATGCTGCAGGAGTTTTTTTTTTTTTTTTTTAATCTACCATTGATCCACATTTACCATCACTTAAACCCAGCACGCGTAGCTTGAGCCAACTGCAGACACACGTCCCGCATGTAAACCAGGTATCAGAAAACATACAACCATGCCCACTCTAAGCACATGCTACCCCAATAACTGTATGCAATGGCCCCACCAGGCCTCTGAATAGCCAGACAAACAATACAAACAACCATGGTTCGACCATTAGCGCCCAAACTCTGCTTCATCCCAGAGCGCTACATGTCGCGGACCGCAGCGTGGGTCTTGTGCAAACAACTCCGATCCTACCATGAATACCAGCGCCCTCCTGAGACATTCTGCCGTCACCCAACCGTAAGGAGCCTCCACACCATGCTGCTGTATCCTAGAGCTGACTCAGAGGTAGTGAAATCAGCTGAATCGGCGTCAGCCTGGGCCCACAGGTGCCTATAAATAGCCTAGTAATCAGCCAGCCTGGGCCCACAGGTGCGTATAATTAGCCTTGTAATCAGCCTCCCCTCCCACAAATGCATCAATATCTTGCTTATACTTTACAACTCAAAGTAAAATGCTGTTAGTTCATATCAGTGTATTGAGCTATATAGATGTATTACTGTTCACGTTTAGCTCACTGTCCACATTTGACCCAGTGATGGAAGAAGAAATCTCCAGTCTCCCATCCGCTTCTCATCCTACCACATGCACTTCTGGCCCCACTCCCTCACACCTACTACATTACTTCTCTCCAGTTGTCACTACTCAGCTAACAAAAATTGGCAACCTCTTTCTCTCTATTCTGGTATCTTCCTCTGCTCTTTCAAATGCTATCATTACTCTATTATATATATTTTTTAAATGCCCTCAAAGTGACAAATGACCTCCTGACAGCAACATGCAACAGTGACTACTCTCTGCTTATTCTCCTTGACCTCTCTGTAGCTTTTGACACTGTAGACCACCATCTCCTACTAACCATGCTCCAATCTATCTGTCTAAAGGACACTGCCCTCTACTGATTTTCTTTATATCTCTCTAACCGCTCATTCAGTGTATCATTCTCTGGGTCCACTTCTCTCCCTCTTGCTGTTTGGGGTTCCTCAGGGTTCAATCCTAGAACCTCTCCTCTTTTGTCTCTACACAGCCCCAATTGGACGGATCATCAGTAGATTTGGTTTCCAGTACCATCTCTATGCTGATGACACAACTATACACTTCATCCCCCATCACCCCTGTGTATTATACAGTAGAACACCAGTGTCTTTTCACCATCTCTAACATCATGTCCTCTCTATCTGAAACAATCTTTCAAAAACTGAACTTCTTGTGTTCTCTCAATCTACTTACCTACCTAAACCAGATATCTGCATCTCAGTGTGTGGCACTACCATCACACCTAGGCAGCACGCCCGCTGTCTCAGTGTTATGTTTGACACTGATCTTTCCTTCTCCCCCTATATTCAGTCTCTCACCCACTTATTTTGCCTTCACCTCAAAAACAGCTCTAGAATCCTTCCCTTTCTCACTATGGAAACAAAAACTCTCATTGTTGCCCTGATCCATTCCCATCTCAATTACTGTAACTCACTATTAATTGGTCTCCCCCTCACCAGACTCTCCCCTCTACAATCTATTCTTAATGCAGCAGCCAGGGTCATCTATTTGATGTCTAAACGCTACTCTAATGCCTCCACTTTGTGCCAGTCATAGCACTGGTTGCCCATACAGTATATAATCCAATTTAAACTGCTTGTTCTCACACACAAAGCTCTCTACAGTGCTGCATCCCCCTACATCTCTTCCCTCATCTCTGTCTACCACCCTACCCGTGCTCTATGCCTTGCAAATGATTTGTGACTGACATCCACCATGATCCTCCAAGCCTCTCACTCTCGGCTCCAAGACTTCTCCCAAGCTACACCAGTTCTCTGGAATGCCCTAACCCAAGAAATTAGGTTAAATCACCACATACAGTTTTAGGCATGCCCTAAAAACACATCTTTTTAGGGTGGCCTATCACATCCCCTGATCTAACTCCTCTCCATAAATAGCCCATTTATAATTTCCTGAACCTGATCCTCCACCGCACCCAAAAGCACTACAGATATCAGCTGGTGACTGGCTCATACAGCAGTATAGCTACTCCTCTATTTTCCCAAGATGGCTGGCCCACTGTACAAAACAAGCACTTACCTTTTGTGTCATTCCTATCCCCTCATAGATTGTAAGCTCTTGCGAGCAAGGCCCTTATTCCTCTCGTTCTAATTATTGACTTGTCTGTTGCCATGTTATTTATGACTGCGCATGAACCCCTGAATTGTAAAGCACTGCAGAATATGTTGGCTCTATATAAATAAAAATAATCATCATAATTACCATTATTATTTTCTTCAATAAAGCTGTAAGAAATGCCAAATCACTTATTGAAAGGGGCATGTTCAAAATAATAGCAGTGTGGAGTTCAATTAGTGAGGTCATTCATTCCTTGAAAAACAGGTGGCAATTATTGCCCTTATTTAAGGGAGGAAGGCAGCAAATGTTGTACATGCTGGTTACAGTGCATTTCTCTCTGAAATTCTGAGGAAAATGGCTCGTCCCAGACATTGTTCAGTAGAACAGCGTACCTTGATTGAAAAGTTGATTGGAGAGGGGAAAACATATAAAGAAGTTCAGAAAATTATAGACTGCTCAGCTAAAATGATCGCAAATGCTTTCAAATGGCAACCAAAACCTGAAAGATGTGGAAGAAAGCGAAAAACAACCATTCAAATGTATAGAAGAATAGCTAAAATGGCAAGGACTCAGCCAACAATCAGCTCCAGGAAGATCAAAGAAGGTCTAAAGTTACCTGTGAGTATTGTTGCAATTAGAAGACACCTATGTGAAGCCAAGCTATCTGCAAGAAGCCCCCGCAAAGTCCCACTGTTGAAAAAAAGACATGTGCTGAAGAGATTACAATTTGCCAAAGAGCACATTGACTGGCCTAAAGAGAAATGGTGCAACATTTTGTGGACTGATGAAAGTAAGATTGGTCTTTTTGGGTCTAGTGGCCGGAGACAGTTTGTCAGATGACCCCCAAACACTGAATTCAAGCCACAGTACACTGTGAAGACAATGAAGCATGGTGGCGCAAGCATCATGTTATGGGGATGTTTCTCATACTAAGGTGCTGGGCCTATTTATTGCATACCAGGGATCATGGATCAGTTTGAATACATCAGAATATTTGAAGAGTCCATGCTGCCTTATGCTGAGGAGGAAATGCCCTTGAAATGGGTGTTCCAACAAGACAATGACCCCAAACACCCCAGTAAACATGCAACATCTTGGTTCCAGACCAACAAGATTGACGTTATGGAGTGGCCAGCCCAATCCCCGGATCTTAATCCAATAGAAAACTTGTGGGGTGACATAAAAAATGCAGTTTCTGAGGCAAAACCAAGAACTATGGAATGTAGTCCAATCATCCTGGGATGGAAAACCTGTTCACAGGTGTCAGAAGTTGGTTGACTCCATGCAACACAGATGTACAGCAGTTCTCAGAAACAGTGGTTATACAACTAAATATTAAGTGATTCAAAGGAAAGCAAAATCGTCAAACGTTTTTCAGTTTATATAGTGAATGTTTGAGTTTGTAAAGAATAATACAAACACTGCTATTTTTTTGAACAGTCTAATATTCAATTTTCTTCCATTTTTTTAGAGAAACAACACAAATTTGATATATTTTTCTTCATGTTTTGATTTGGAATACATAGTAACATAGTACATAAGGCCGAAAAAAGACATTTGTCCATCCAGTTCGGCCTGTCATTCTGCAAGTTGATCCAGAGGAAGGCAAAAAAAAAAAAACTGTGTTAGAAGCCAATTTTCCCTACTTTAGGGAATTACAAATTTCTTCCTGACTCCAATCAGGCAATCAGAATAACTTCCTGGATCAACGAGCCCTCTCGTAGGGTAGTTATAGCCTGTAATATTACACTCCAGAAATACATCCAAGCCCCTCTTGAATTCCTTTTTTTGTACTCTCAATCGCCACCTCCTCAGGCAGAGAGTTCCATAGTCTCACTGCTCTTACCGTAAAGAATCCACTTATATGTTTTTGTACAAACCTTCTTTCCTCCAGACGCAAAGGATATGTCCTCGTCACAGTCCTGGGGATAAATAGATAATGGGATAGATCTCTGTACTGACCCCTGATATATTTATACATAGTAATTAGATCTCCCCTCAGTCATCTTTTTTCTAAAGTGAATAACCCTAATTTGGATAATCTTTCAGGGTACTGTAGTTGCCCCATTCCAGTTATTAATTTAGTTGCCCTCCTCTGGACCCTCTCCAGCTCTGCTATGTCTGCCTGGTTCACAGGAGCCCAGACCTGAACACAGTACTCCATGTGTGGTCTGACTAGCAATTTGTAAAGTGGTAGGACTATGTTCTTATCACGGGCATCTATGTCCCTTTTGATGCAACCCATTATCTTATTGGCCTTGGCAGCAGCTGCCTGACACTGGTTTTTGCAGCTTAGTTTGCTGTTTATTAAAATTCCTAGATCCTTTTCCATGTCAGTGTTACCAAGTATTTTACCATTTAGTATGTACGGGTGACTTGCATTATTCCTTCCCATGTGCATAACTTTACATTTGTCAGTGTTAAACCTCATCTGCCACTTATCTGCCAAAGCCTCCAATCTATCCAGATCCCTCTGTAATAGTATACTGTCCTCTTCAGAGTTAATTATTTTACACAGTTTAGTGTCATCTGCGAAAATATATTGAAGAGAATAGGGCCCAATACTGACCCCTGAGGTACCCCACTAGTGACAGTGAACCAATCTGAGTGTGTACCGTTAATAACCACCCTCTGTTTTCTATCACTCAGCCAGTTACTTACCCACATACGGACGTTTTCTCCCAGTCCGAGCATTCTCATTTTATATACTAACCTTTTATGTGGTACAGTGTCAAATGCTTTGGAGAAGTCCAGATATACGACATCCATTTATTCGCCGCGTCAAGTCTAGAACTTACCTCCTCATAGAAACTGATTAAATTAGTTTGGCATGACCGATCCTTCATGAAGCCATGCTGATATGGCGTTATTTGCTTATTTTCGTTGAGATAGCATCTCTTTGAAGGTTTTCTAACAGTTTACAGATGATTAACTTACCGGCCTATAGTTTCCAGGCTCTGTTTTTGGACCCTTTTTGAATATTGGCACCACATTTGCCATGCACCAATCCTGTGGGACATTTCCTGTCAGTATAGAGTCTGCAAATATCAGAAATAAGGGTCTGGCTATGACATTACTTAATTCCCTTACGATACGGGGGTGTATGCCATCCACCCCTGCCGATTTTGTCTATTTTAATCTTTTTAAGTCGCTGTTGTACTTCTTCCTGGGTCAGACAGGACACTTTTAATGGGGAATTTATTTTTACATTCAGCATTTCATCTGACAGTTTATTTTTCTCAGTGTATACATTAATAATTGGTCTACATGATTTCTTTGGATTTGTGTTTAGGCACGTAGCCAACTATTCTAGATCTAGGACGGTGGATTTGCAGTTTCTATAGAAAGTAGGGTGGAAATGATTGTAGTGGATCAAGGTGATAAAGTTAATAGAGAGATAGCGGATGAGGCAGCGGATGAGGCAAGAGTATACCAGCCACTCCAGAAGTTTAGAGATGAAGGGAAGATTGGAAACTGGTCTGTAGTTAGTTGTGCAGGACGGGTCAAGAGATGTTTTTTAATAATGGGGTTATGACAAAATGTTTTAAAGTGGATGGGAAGATACCAGATGGAGTGGAGGAGACAGGTTTAAAGCAGATTAGTGACTACTGTAAATACACTTATTTGTGGTCATTAGCTGGTTAACCTGTTAGAGAAAGGCTCCATTCACACATCCGCAATACCATTCCACATTTTCCGGAACGGAATTGCGGACCCATACATTTCTATGTCGTGCGGCCCGATCCGGAATTGCGGACCCGCACTTCCGGGTCCGCAATTCCGATCCTGAAAAAAATAGAACATGTCCTATTCTCGTCCGCAATAGCGGACAAGAATAGGCATATTCTCTTAGTGCCGGCAATGTGCGGTCCGCAAAATGCTGCACACGGATGTGTGAATGGACCCTAAGACTAGCTTGTCCACTGCCTCAGGTGGTAGAAACCCTTACGCCTTTTTCACATATTTATGTCCGTGATAACACCCGTGACAAGCTGGCCAATGGTTCATCTGTGAAGGATCTGTGTTTGATCCGTGTCAGTTTTTTGCCCTTCGTATGTCATCTGTATTCCACATACACGGCTATGCTGAAATGAATTTCCATAGCATCTTCTACTTATGGTCTGTGAAAATAACTAACAGAATATGGATGCCATCCATGTTGTGTCTCTGGTTTTCCTGGACCCATAAAGTAGGTGTGTGAGGGATCCATACTTATGGACAAAAATAGGGCATGCTTCTGTGGTGGCACAGCGCACATCTGCAATTCACTGATGCTCAGCGGTTTTCCTCCTGCCAACTCTTGCCATGTTTGCTGGGTTGCAGCCAGATCTGACGTCCCCATTATAGCTAAATCGGCTGGACGACAATGCTGTAGCTTCTGGCAATGCCGGAATACAGAGAGATCTGGCGGGCACTAGTGTGAAACTAGCCTTAGGGCTCATTCAGACGGCCGTATGTTATTTGTGGGCCACAAATATCTGGATCAGTTGTTCAGCAAAATCTTCTGCATTTCCGCAAAAAGACGAAGTTTATGTTTCCATATGTCTTTTGTATTTTGCGGATCCTCCAAAAAAAAGTTTCAAAGGTGACATAACAGGGCATTAAATTTTGCAGACACGAAGCTGCAAAATAAGGATTGCATAGAGAACACTTTCACAGACAAGTATAGGACGCATTCTATCTTTTATGCAGACATACGGAAAGGATGTACAGAAGTGGATAACAGATGGTGTGCTATCCATGGACTTTGCGATTCAATAGAAATGAATGGGTCTGCATACGATCTGCAAAAATGAGGAATAGATGCAGAAAAAAAACGTCATGTGAATGGGCCTTTAGTCTGCTTTCAGATGAGAAATGCCCATGTCCATGGCAAATGAAAATTTTTCAGGTGTTTTTCCATACCCCTATAAAAGGAGAAAAACGCATGCAAAAAAAAAAGCGTGAAGAGTGGCAGACAAAATTATGTGTAGGAGCGCTTAGGCCCCTTTCAGACGAGCGAGTTTTCCGTGCGGTCGCAATGCGTGATATGAACACATAGCACCCGCACTGAATCCTGACCCATTAATTTCGATGTGTCTGTGTACAGTCGTGGCCAAAAGTATTGAGAATTACATAAATATTAGAAATTGGAAAAGTTGCTGCTTAAGTTTTTATAATAGCAATTTGCATATACTCCAGAATGTTATGAAGACTGATCAGATGAATTGCATAGTCCTTCTTTGCCATGAAAATTAACTTAATCCCAAAAACACCTTTCTACTGCATTTCATTGCTGTCATTAAAGGACCTGCTGAGATCATTTCAGTAATCGTCTTGTTAACTCAGGTGAGAATGTTGACGAGCACAAGGCTAGAGATCATTATGTCAGGCTGATTGGGTTAAAATGGCAGACTTGACATGTTAAAAGGAGGGTGATGCTTGAAATCATTGTTCTTCCATTGTTAACCATGGTGACCTGCAAAGAAACGCCATCATTGCGTTGCATAAAAATTGCTTCACAGGCAAGGATATTTTGGCTACTAAGATTGCATCTCAATCAACAATTTATAGGATCATCAAGAACTTCAAGGAAAGAGGTTCAATTCTTGTTAAGAAGGCTTCAGGGCATCCAAGAAAGTCCAGCAAGCGCCAGGATCGTCTCCTAAAGAGGATTCAGCTGCAGGATCGGAGTGCCACCAGTTCAGAGCTTGCTCAGAATGGCAGAAGGCAGGTGTGAGCGCATCTGCACGCACAGTGAGGCGAAGACTTTTGGAAGATGGCCTGCTGTCAAGAAGGCCAGCAAAGAAGCCACTTCTCTCCAAAAAAAACAACAGGGACAGATTAATCTTATGCAGAAAGTATGGTGAATGGACTGCTGAGGACTGGGGCAAAGTCATATTCTCCAATGAAGCCTCTTTCCGATTGTTTGGGGCATCTGGAAAAAGGCTTGTCCGGAGAAGAAAAGGTAATCGCTACCATCAGTCCTGTGTCATGCCAACAGTAAAGCATCCTGAGACCATTCATGTGTGGGGTTGCCTCTCATCCAAGGGAGTGGGCTCACTCACAATTTTGCCCAAAAACACAGCCATGAATAAAGAATGGTACCAAAACACCCTCCAACAGCAACTTCGTTCAACAATCCAACAACAGTTCGGTGAAGAACAATGCATTTTCCAGGACGATGGAGCACCGTGCCATAAGGCAAAAGTGATAACTAAGTGGCTCGGGGACCAAAACGTTGACATTTTGGGTCCATGGCCTGGAAACTCCCCAGATCTTAATCCCATTAAGAACTTGTGGTCAATCCTCAAGAGGCGTGTGGACAAACAAAAACCCACTAATTCTGACAAACTCCAAGAAGTGATTATGAAAGAATGGGTTGCTATCAGTCAGGAATTGGCCCAGAAGTTGATTGAGAGCATGCCCAGTTGAATTGCAGAGGTCCTGAAAAAGAAGGGCCAACACTGCAAATACTTACTCTTTGCATAAATGTCATGTAATTGTCGATAAAAGCCTTTGAAACGTATGAAGTGTGTGTAATTATATTTCACTACATCACAGAAACAACTGAAACAAAGATCTAAAAGCAGTTTAGCAGCAAACTTTGTGAAAACTAATATTTGTGTGATTCTCAAAACTTTTGGCCACGACTGTACATGAGGGTTTTTCCACACATCAGTTCTGCATTGTGTAAAAAACACAGCATGTTCTATATTCTGCGTTTTTCACGCAGCCCGGGCACCATAGAAGTGAATGGGGCTTCAGTGAAAAGCGCATTGCATCCGCAAGTATGTGCACGGAAGAATATAACTGACACACACTGGGGTGAAAGTAAATTCTTGTTTATTACAGGAAGTACGGAAGTTTATATAGACATCAGAGAGGCATTCCCCCTGAGGCATGTGGCATTGTTACATTGGCTGAAATATGAAAATAAGAAAAGGGATAACACTTAGCATCTGCCCATTGTGCATTGTTTTACTAACTGTGGTATGTGAACTATGTAAATATCTAGCTGTAAGCGCCATCTTGTAATGGAGTTTTCACTAACAGAAGAAAAAGCATATATGACGTAGCAAGGAGGCGTGTTCTCTTCGGTAGGATGGAACCTTTGTGCTCTGGAGAAGATAAGGTGTTGTCTGAGAGCTAAAGTATGTTGGAGCTTTCTTAGCTAATTCAAAGAATGTAGTCAATATTAGTGATGAGCAGGGGAAATATTCGAATTCTCTATTTCGCGAATATGTGGTAGAATATTCATCATATATTCGCAAATATTTGTATTCGAGATTAAATCTGTAATGTAAAAATCGTGTAAGATTATTTTCGTGATTGCGAAAAATCTGCAATGTAAAAAATGCGTTTTGCGAAGTGGGTCAAAAAACGAATATACATTATAGCACTATAGAATTTAGTGCTATATATTAGTTTTTTAGAATATTCGGCAGTTTTTTCCATCTGAAGTGAACAGTCATTGGCCCACAAGCAACTTAAGCAGGTAGGAATCATGACTTCAGATGGAAAAAAATGACGAATATTCTAAAAAACTAATATACGTATAGCACTATATTGAATATAGTTCTATATATTAGTTTTTTAGAATATTCATTTTTTTTCCCATCTGAAGTCATGATTCCTCCCTGCTTAAGTTGCTTGTGGGCCAATGACTCATTGGCCCACAAACAAGAAGCAGGGAGGAATCATGTTTTCAGATGGAAAAAAATGACGAATATTCGATATAACAAATATATAGCACTATATTCAAAATAGTTGCGAATTCTCAAAGTTGCAATATTCGTGATAAATATTCGCAATTCGAATATTTGCGCTCAACACTAGTCCATATCTCTATCAGTCCCCCCTTGGACCTCATTCTTTCCCTAATGAAAGCCTAGCACATCTGTCCTGTCCCGATGCACTGAATCCTTTTCGCCAGCTTCCATGACAACCTAGCCTAGTGCATATCCTCCCATGACACTGGAATTAGCATGGGGAAGTCAGATGTCAGTCCCTATGGTCAATGATCTCCATGTGGCATTGTAAGCAGGAGGGGGGACCAACAGAGCTAAGTGGACTCTCCCATCCTTATGGAGGTCTCCCATGAGCATCTCCGGGGTAGCCTCAGCTACGAATTTGAACAAAAACCTCCTAATGCAGGGGATGACACATCAAACAATTAACGCAAATAGCAGAATTAAAGATAAAATTCATGACCTGGCCATTGATTATTGTGAACATAAGAACTATTCCCCAACCCAGAAACCCATTTTTATTATCTCAATTAGAATCCATATTCTTTTAGTCAGGATCAGCAGTCACACAAGGGGGAACAAGAAGCATCCTTTCAAGTCTCCTGCCTCCATACTTTCTTGAAATGACTGAAATTAGGCTTTCCTTTAAGCTTCACTGATGTGCTTGTGCTCAAGAACACTCAGAATGGACCATCAAACCAGGATTTGAGGACAGGACTTTTCTAACTTGTCTTTTTACCACCAGCCAATCTCCAGACACAAGTGGGTGTTCCTGGTGCTTTTTCAATATCTGGAAGTGAATCAAAACTCGAGAATGTATTTTAGTCAAATGCATGTGCAAACTGATCACATAATCTGTCAGACAACCATGTTGCATCTGGAGCCACTGTCGGAAATGCAATCCTGTCCTAGGGCCTGACCCACAAAGGACCTTATAGTGACTAAGGCCTGTCTCACGGTTAGGGGTATACCTTACTCAAAAGACGGCTACCAGCAGGCACTCTGTTCATGGCTTACCAGTCTCTGCCATGGCTTTTTTAATCTTTACCTTTTAGTGTCCGGTTCAGTTCCTTTTTTCCCTACTCTACCGCTTCTTTGTGGATGGTACGAAGCATGTAAGGCCTGTTCTACACCCAAAACCTTCATTATCTTCTGCAGCACTTCACGTGTGAAGTGAACACCTGTGTCACTTTCAATGGTCTCAGGTACCCCATACCTGCATACATCTTCAGCCATAATCTTCTTTGCTGTGGTCTTAGCTACCGGGTATGCTTCTGGACATCCTGAAAACAAGTAATCACACATCAATACATACTCGTACATGCCCACCTTGGGTAGTTGAAGGTATTGTTGCCGCCTAATCTGCCTTGGCTTTTCCCTTTGCCTCCTCTGAGTCTGTTTTACAGTAACCTTTGTTTTTATCACCACCACTCAAGTTGGCGACATGATGGCTTCTATAAGAGACCTCACTGCTTCCCCATTTTGATGGGTTTACCTGAAGCGGTCAGGAGGTCTCCGGCTTTCCAAATGGACCCATAGTCATGGGCTGTACCGGGAGTCAGCGTAAATGGTGGCTGCTTTTCCATCTGCATATCTGCAAGCCATCTCCAGAGCACTTAGCTCCGTGTGGTGGTAAGGGCTTTTTAGTGTCCTGTTTAATCACCACTGCCCAACCTGTGTAGTAACTGTCATCCTGGCCATACCTCGATCCATCCACAAAGAGCACATGATCTGGATTATCTAATAGCTGATTTACCAAATCTCGCTGTCCCTTGTGACATTTATCTGCAAACAGTCATAAGCCTCTTCCTCTGGATACGGGAGTCTGAAAGAAAAGTTTGTGACCTAACTCTTCCCTCCCCTCTTTCTCCGGAGGCAACATGGTGGCTGGATCCAAAATATTACATCTTTGAACAATTCAGGCATCATATGAATACCCTTTGTCAACGAAAACACATTACATTAATCAAATAAAGTAGATGATCATACATCAACACAATAATATCCCTGATAGGCACAATATTTTGATGAATAGATTGATGGAAATGTTACAATAGCTGAATTTCTGATAGAGAAACTATTCTATAAAGATAATATTATCTAGAATGGTCCCATATATTAGTAATTAGGACAAATAATCAACACGATGAATGCATGATAGTCCTTAAAACACTTGATCTCTAAGCTTCAGGAAATAAGTTTGTGATACGTCATGATCGTCTGTAACAGTGTCAATTGTGACAAGCCAAGAAAGGTAATACAATCTAGAATGAAAGTCCATGAAATTATCCCATTTGTTAGTAGTAGGTAAAAAAATCAACACAATACACATATGGTTGGGATCAGTTATTAACTGTTAATTTAGTAACTTTTTGGTGTACTAAAACACATGCATACCGTTGAGAGACACAGATTTGTGTACTAGTCGTTGTCTCTCTCTTGCCTTTTTGAGAAATTTGGACTGAATTCCTGAGCTGAGCTGGATGGGCAGATGTCTTTTCTCAGCCCTTTAAAACTATGTGAGAACCAATTCGCTCATCCTTGTCAGGATGAATATGAACATTAAAATCTGCAAACAGAGATATCCTGAGGTTCAGTCCTAATGGGACTGTGGCTTTCTTCCATCACATAAGGATTTAGCAGAGTTTAACTGCAAGTTATCACATCTAACTCGGGTTTGACAACAAAAAGGTTCTTGGGTTGTACTTTCATGAGGATAGACATAATATCACTGTCAATTTGTGTTTTGTTTTAATTTCTGGTTCAGGACTAACTCAGAACCTTTATCAAGCATGGCTTTCACAACTGCTACAGCTCTGATGCAGTAAGGGGCACCTCTGGCCACGGGGTCAAGTCTGGCTGAATAATATGCCATAGGGCGTTGTTGCTGCTGGCCATGCAGTTGGGTGAGGACAGCTGAGGCATGGCCATTCACTTCTGTACAATACAATCTAAATGTGGTAATCTGATAGGCCCAGTGCGGGGAGCACAAACTTGTCATCTTTAGGCATAAAAGGAATCTACCACCTCATCTGTAAGGTGTGTGGGGGGTTAGCTCATCTCCGGGGGTGATTCACACAAGTATCGTCGCCAGACACCAAGTTTCAGGTCCAAACATCACTGTATTTGGCACCTCAGCAAACCAAACATAAATGATACAAAATAAACACCTGCCCGGCTGGGCTCTAACTAAACATATAATAACCTGACTCACCTAAAGTCACAGTTCACACCCTGTGAACACAAGCGGCTTTCTCAGCCAATGTCCCACAGCCTCCTGGCTGTACAGAGCACAGTACGCCCACTGCCTCCAGTCCAGTGCCTCAGCACACATGGGGAATAGTGGTCTCTCAGCCCTCCTGGCTTGGACCACACAGAGCCTCCAGGCCTCTGTCCACAGGCAACACACTCCCCCCTTTCTGACACTCTGGGAGGTGCCTTATGCCAGCCTGATTACCTCCAGCTTGTCTCACCTGTGGTGGAACAGGGGTGTGGACCGCACTATCCACCCCTTCCTTGCCTCTAACCTGAGTGAGACCTGTCACTGTCTCACATATCCCCCCCCCCTTTGTTCAAGCCCGTGAGGGTGAACACCTGCATAACCACGGGAGGCTGGTGAGAGGGCATCCACCTGGCCTGGACTTGGGGAACAGCCACATACCCTGCTCTTTGGCTGCTCCCAATAAGAACCGGCCCAGATTGGCTTTACAGCCACACTAAGTAACACAGTGTAAGCAAGCACTAGCTGCCACTGACAGAGAAAATTACCGGTTCTTATTTCACCGAGGCCAGGAACCTCGGTGACACATACCTTCCCTTTGTTCTGCCAGACCCACGCCAGCAGAGCTTGGTTTATCACCAAAACCAACATCTTGCCTAACAGAAACTGCCTAACGGCCTTATGTACCCATCTCATGGCCAGATAATCTTTTTCTACTCCTTCCCGAGTGATAATGATGCGCTGTCGTATATTTTGATCTCTCTTTTTAGATCCTCTGGCTCCTGTACATGCGCCTCACGTCCTTTCTTGGACTGCTGCAGCTCTTGACTGAACTGTTTCCAGTCATGGTCATGTCCCGACACTTTCTCCTTTGCTTTGAAGGGCTCCTTCAGCAGAGCATTCTTGCCCCAGCTCGCTTCTTTTACGTGCATCTGGGTCACTTTTTCCTTCTTTCCAGCAGTAGTTACGCCAGCTACGGTGGCAGTTTTAGAGACCTCTGCTTCTTTAGTGGCTTTTTCCACTTCGGCCGCGGCTCCCTTTGGCTTAACTTTGGTCTCTGTAGCACCTGGGGACTTCACGTCAACCAATACATCAGCCTTAACTTTTTCAGCCTTTGTCTTCTCGAAGTCTCCAGTCTCTTTGACCGCCTTCTCATCCTTCTCGGACATGGCACCATACACTTGCCCTGTTAACCCCTCCCCCTCTTTCTCATCGAGGCAGGAGGCACCAGGGTCCTCAGCAAACTCCTCGTCTTCTGTCATTTTCTCCAGAGGCTCACCCAGGACACTGTTCTCCTTTTGTGGAGGAGTCAGGAGATACAGCCCATCATAATAGCCCGGATCCGAAAACTGATCGTTCACCTCCTCGTACTTCTTCCCCAGCAGCCTGCTGGCTATTTGGAAGGCCTTGTATGCAGAGGGGACGTCTTCCAGGCCTAGGTTACACGCTACCACGGGTCTGTGTTCTTCGGCATCCACATCAGCCCCATCAACTGGTTTAGCAGAAGCATCTTCCATCTTCGCTGCCACAGACAGCACCACAGTGCCACCCTATCCAGTCCCATTTTTAACAGGCTCTGGCTTCTTGACGTCTTCCAGAGAACTCTCCTCTTCAGGTTTCTCACCTTCCACCTGCTGCTCGAGAGCACACTTAGATTTCTCCAACTCATCTTTTAAGCTCAAGAGATTTTCCGTCTCTGCTCTGAGTTGCTTGTTCAGCCTCTCCAATTCAGCATGCTCCTCAAGCGCTTCTTCCAGGGCTCTAGCCAAGGAGAGGGCCTGGTTCTCCTTTTCCCAAGCATCAGTCTCTGTTTGGTCACGTTTTTCACCATATCGAGCCGAGATGTATTTCTCTTTAGCTAGGAGCCTGTCCCACTTCTCCTGTTTCCCCAGGCGCTGAACCACCAACTCCATGTTTTTCAGCAGTTTCTTTTCAGCTTTTTGCACAAGCTTGTGGGAAGTGCCCCGCTTTTCGGCCTCCGGTTCCAGCTGCTCCTTGCTCGGCTCTGCTGCAGCAGATGTAGGAGTATCACCATTCTCTTTCTGGCTCTCCTTCTTTGCCCTTTCTGAAACCTTCTTCAGTTGCTCTGTGAAGACAGCTAGTCCCGTCTCTAACGTTTCTAGGGAGCGTGAGGAGAGAGAGAGATCATCCTCCTTTTTGCAGCTGTACTGTCGTGTCAGGTCACCTACAACTGTCTGGATATGGGCTTCAGACCCTAGGCTGATGTCACCCGACTTAATTCTCATCTCGTCAGATATAACTGTCTGGTCGCTACTAGTAACCACCTTTGTTTCGCAGGACCTTGACATGGTAGCTTCATTCTCTGGGTTGCTATCGGTCACAGCACATACGGCACCTATACCGCTCGTGTCATTATTAATTCTGAGCTCTAGGGGTACCGATGAGCTAATCCCCACCTGGGACACTTCCTTAGTAACCAACCAACAATGTGGAGACTGCATTTCCCCCTCTGGTCCGTGCGGTACACCCTCTAACCCCATCCTATTTTCCTGCACCTTCAAACACTGAGCTGGAGCTGGGCTTTGCTCCACACTACTTATATGCATGTATTCAAACCTTTTGATTAAGTCATATCGCACTTCATGAAATATAGCAGATGCAGAAAATAAAGTTTCATCATCATTTATATTTTTACCACCAGGGGGCGCTTCTCCCCTGACCACAACCTGCAATGGAAAAGATATATCACTGTCACCACATATTTCATATGACATCACATTTCCGCACTTTTGTCACCATCACTTTGCACTTGACCAGCACCATTGTTTCCAATGGTCAATATGCTTTCCCCATGCAGGTAAAAGTGCAGCTCCCTTAGATCCTCACTTAAAGGGACAGGTACAGGTTCTGCAGGAGTTTTGTCACTATCTGCAAAAGTGTCTACCTTACCCCACAGCAGCAAATCGATATCACGGCCCAATACTCCCTCATGCATGAGCGTATCTGTAACATCAAATTCATAAGTCCCTGTTCTCATTGGAGTCTCATGCTCAGTGAAAATCAGCGGATCGTCCTTATCCGCACGACTGTCCAGCACCTTTAATATTTTACCAGTTTCAGGTTTCAATATTGTGCTACCTCTTACCCAGGCTAGCATGGGATCCCGGATCCTTGTCATCCCAAAACTAGCTTTGGTCATGGGCAACTGAGGTAACCCAGAAACCTTCTCCTCTGTAGATTTCTGCGAGGGAGCAATCCCAACAGGCTTATCCGCCTGTTCAGACACTGCTTTTTTCACATTGCTACAAAAATATGTGACAGTTTCTCGACTGGGTGTCTTACCCCATACCGGCCCAGCAGGTAGCAACTGCCACCGACTCACTGTAATGGGGTCTGCCACACAATCAACAAAAACGTTCTTACCCCCTGATGCCACGGGTTTGGCGGTCTTGGGAGCCGAGGACATTCCAGGGACATCTCTACCGAGATCATCATCCTTCTTCCGGACTTTGGAAGACTGCCCCTGGTTTCTGGTACCACGATCACCTACAGACTCCGTGATGCAACCGTTGCTACTGGAAACGCCCTGGCCTTGAATCCAGACTTTTCCTGGACGGTCATTCCATCCGCACCCTTTAGAATCTTGTGCACAGTCGCAGAGAAGATATGTACTCCTGAGAACTGCACCGCTCTCCACCTCTTTGTCTTCCCGAAGGTTGCCCTTGGCAACGGCATATCTTTGCTTTTTATCAGGAACTCCGCTCCACAACTGCCCAAACAATGGAAAGTCCTTGCCCAGCACAAATTCCACTTCCAGTGTCTCACATTTTAACAGCTCCCATTGCACAGAGCCATAGTCCTTCACAAAGGTCAGTGACACCGTAGTTTTTGTCTCTGGCCCCCTTGTTACAAAGTCCAGAATTTCAGGCAGGACCCGAGACACTTGCTGGCGGGAGTCTAGAATGACCCCCAGCGGGATTCCCCCAATCACTAGCTCGCAGGATTTCTCCCACAGGCTATACAATTTTGCAGCCATTTCCACTGATCAGTCTCTTGTACTGGGCTTCTGGCCCTTTAAATCCTGCACTGTTTGCACCACAGAAAAAAAAATGTCCAGATTAACACCAGCAGTCTATGCTCCTGCATACTAGCAGGCTTCCAGCACTTTTACTTATCAGCAGGGACACCTGCCCGCATCCGACACCAATTGTGGGGGGTTAGCCCTTCTCCGGGGCTGATTCACACAAGCATCATCGCCAGACACCAAGTTTCAGGTCCAAACATCACTTTATTTGGCACCTCAGCAAACCAAACATAAATGATACAAAATAAACACCTGCCCGGCTGGGCTCTAACTAAACATATAATAACCTGACTCACCTAAAGTCACAGTTCACACCCTGTGAACACAAGCGGCTTTCTCAGCCAATGTCCCACAGCCTCCTGGCTGTACAGAGCACAGTACGCCCACTGTCTCCAGTCCAGTGTCTCAGCACACATGGGGAATAGTGGTCTCTCAGCCCTCCTGGCTTGGACCACACAGAGCCTCCAGGCCTCTGTCCACAGGCAACACACTCCCCCCTTTCTGACACTCTGGGAGGTGCCTTATGCCAGCCTGATTACCTCCAGCTTGTCTCACCTGTGGTGGAACAGGGGTGTGGACAGCACTATCCACCCCTTCCTTGCCTCTAACCTGAGTGAGACCTGTCACTGTCTCACAGGTGGAAGGGACTAAAAGACAAACAATCATAAAGAGGCTGCATCAAACTTGCTTATCCAAAGTTTGCAATAAGGAACAAGGCCCAAAAATGTCCTCAGTGCATTCATGTTTCTGGTCAAACAGGTGAGATGTTTCACCCCAGGAAGGTAACAGTAATTCAGAAAAACGGAAGTTTTATTTTTGACACCTTGCAGCCATGATCAGTTAAAAAGGACAGGAGTGACATGGCTGCAGTATACATACTGGATGCGTTCTGGGCTCCTTGCGGTAGCACCACCCACGTATTCTGTTTACCCTCATGTATGAAGGCAAACAACTACCAACTATCTGAATTTAGTGGTACTCAAAAGAAAACATTTGTCAAATCAGTCACAGTGCAGTGGGTAAGGGTAGTGGAACCTGAGCCAACAAGGTGTGTATTGGGCATAATGGGGCTGCTACACACTGTGGCTTCATTGACAGCACATAGGTCACGTACCATCTGGTACTGGGTGGGTTTGCCCTTCTCACTTTTCTTTTTCACACGATACAAAAGAGTGTTAGAAGGTGATGCAATCTCCTTGATAACCCCTTTTACTTTCAAAAAGTCTCGGACTGTTTGAGATATGGCATCTGACTATGCCATACTCAACAGATACTGCATCTTCCTGGGAAGTGGGGAGCCAGTTTTTATCTCCACTTCCACAGGAGGGACTGGGAGCTTTCCAACATCCGTGGGCTCAGTGCATTCCCGCAAGCAGGGCTTCCTTCTTATCTTCCGGGAGTACTGACACAAACATGGACCAGGGAGTTTTATCAAGCAAGTAAATCTGTACCCAGGAGGCAACAGAGGACGTTACCACTGACCAGCAACCGGGCAAGCACTACTTGGGTAAGGACAAATCTAACATGGATGGGTTCTGTGGAAAGGGGAGTGTACTACTTTTCCATCCACTTCTACCCAAGGACTGGTGTTCTTGGAGATTAAGTCAGGGGAGGCCATATTTGCTCTGCACAATTATCTTGGTTGCTCCAGTATCAATCAAAAACAGGACTACTTCTTCATCACCCAGCGTGAGGGATATCATTGGGGCCGGACTTGAATCTGCTAAATGTTTAAAAGCACAGCCGATACTGGAGGTACTGGATTGCCTGTTTCCTAATCTTGGTCTAACTTTCCCCCCTCACCTGTGTCATCCAAATGACAAAAACATGGGTGTCTGTGAGGACGGACAGTGATCCAGGCAAAACAGAATACAATCCTCTTGTGTGGTGTGGACGAGGAGTACCACACACAGCACAACTCTCTCTCTCATCTGGGTTCTGGATCCAGCAGACTCTGCAGGTCCATCTCCTAGGATCATTATAGGGTGACAGACTTAATTTTTCCTTTTTCTGTTGGGGAGGTGTTTTAACATTATCCTGATAACATTCACAACCTGACTTTCTCTGTATCTCTACACCTCTTCCTCTATACACTTGCCTCTCACAGGAATAATTCTGTCTATTCTGCGAGCTTGTTATCTTTCAGCGACCCTATATCTCCCTATATGCTTTTTCTCACTACTACTCTGTTTACCATTGGGGGGCATGTATACACCTTTGTGAGGGATGAAACTCCATCTTTGTGTCTACAGTGGCCATTTTACATTGTATGACCTTTTTTGAAGTTGAGAGATCAGTGACTTTTGTGTTTGTATGTCAGTATCTGCAGACAAGGGAAGGAGTAACTTAGCCCCCACCTTTGTTAATCTCGAGAAATGGAAACTGCTTGGTGTGCTATATCTAATTCCTCTATTCTGATAAATGTATTTCTCGTTTTTGTATACAAAGTCTGCGGTTAACTGACATTTACACCTTCTGCTTCATAAGCATTTCTATATGTCCAGATGTTTCATGACTTTCATGTAAAGTGCATGGATGTATAACCGGAGCTGGCCCCAATGTGGTATAAGTATTTGCTTTCCATAAGTAATAAACTGAGACTTGCTTAGACACAACCTTGATGTTTGGGTCATTCAATTCTCCTGAGTATTCATTACCTATTTGCCATACTAATTTGGAACTCAGCATAAATCATAGTAGGGGTCTTTGCCCTGACACCTTTCATTAGCTTGCTGATGTTTTTCACTGCCTGTCTACATTCTTTACTACTTCTGCAGTATCTTTTCTCAAGGTTAGCATTTTTCAGCAACATCATATGAAAGACAGAAAAAACTGAATCTGTATGGGCTTAAAGCTACAGTTTACCACGGTTGAGACCATATCCATCACAATCCCCTCCTTTTGTGGTTCTAGCAAATGCGCAGGAGGGTGGAGCTTCACTTGACTTTACTTCAAAAACAAAAACATAGAAGTTAAAACATTTCATCTGAATAAACAATGAAACAATACTACCGGTCATGACTAATTATAGGTATATGTGTATCCTCCACTTACTTGTGGTGCTACTTGGATCTATGTGTATTGTTTCACGATTGCCGTATCCGGAAAAATACCAATAACTAAGATGGCTGCTGGGTAGGAAGTTCCCTCAGTTAAGATGGCCACTGGGCCGGTCGGAAGTTACAGGAGTTAAGATGGCAGCCAGGCCAGACATTGGATTAGTTAAGATGTCCGCTGGTGAGGAAGTTACCTCAGTTAAGATGGCTTCTGGGGGGGGTGGTAGGGTCTAACAGCGCCATCTTGGAGGTTAGTGTCAGTGGCGTCATACATTTCTGTCCAGACCAATTTCTTATACTTAATTATTTTCATGTTGACGCTTGCATTGTTTTTTTTATAATATCAAGAATAGAATGTTCTAAATTCAAGGCCGAATGTCCTGTGTTTACTTCTGTGCGAAACTTTGTAATAAAGCCAGAGCACACACTCCTCCGTGTGTGATGATCTCTTTCATTCTCGACTTAAAGAGGACCTTTCACCGATTCTTACCCTATGAACTAAGTATACAGACATGTGGAGCGGCGCCCGGGGATCTCTCTGCACTTACTATTATCCCCGGGCGCCACTCCGTTCTCCTGCTATGCCCTCCGGTATCTCCGTTCCCTAAGTTATGGTAGGCGGAGTCTGCCCTAGCGCTGGCCAATCGCATTGCAGAGCTCACAGCCTGGGAGAAAATAACCTCCCAGGCTGTGAGCTCTGCAATGCGATTGGCCAGCGCTAGGGCAGACTCCGCCTACCATAACTTAGGGTCTGGTATCTCCGCCTACTATAACTTAGTGAGCGGAGATACCGGAGGGCATATCAGGAGAACGGAGCGGCGCCCGGGAATAATAGTAAGTGCAGTGAGATCCCCGGGCGCCGCTCTACATATCTGTATAGTTAGTTCATAGGGTAAGAATCGGTGAAAGGTCCTCTTTAACTCTTAATTTGGCCTCATCATCACATCAGTAGAGCTGATTTCGCTCACAGTAAACTTGGCTGCGTGACCTTCCTCTACTAGTCAGTTTTCTAGTTGGCAACACACAAGGTCAGATTCCCGATCCACACAGACATAACATTCAATGTCGAACAGACATAGAAACAAACAGACATATAGAACCCTTTCTCATACTTTTACACACAAAAGTCTTTAAACTTATTAACAAATAACAAACAAATAACATACATACGTGCTCCACACACACACACACACACACACACACACACACACACACACCCAGTACCTCACGCAGATTTTCTTTTGATTATATCCAATATATCTTAGTATTGCATTGTTCTCGCTATCACACATTCCAATGTCATGACATCACTCCGCCCGTGCAGCTATGGCCCCCCTATTCACCGGGCAACAGAGACACGCACGGTGTGGGGCACACAGATACACACACAGACAGACAAGACACAATACTTCATCAGTGCTGCACTGCATCATCACTCAACTTTCCACAATGCTTAGTATAGCTTACTTCCACACACTCAATTCTCCATTTAAAATCACATCCTGTAATCTTCAACTTCTTCACATCCATGATTCTTTATAACATACACACAATGTGTCTTTCTGAATCTTTCCCAGACTAGCTTCCTCTGAGCTTCCTCCCTAAATCAAGGTGCCACCATACTAGTACTCCTTGGGTTAAGATTCCCATGGATTTACTCACTCACTTCACACAACCAAGACAGAAGCAGGCACCTTCTCCTTCATGCTCCCAAGCAAAGCTCACCCCTGTGCCGAATATTAACTGTTTCTTCCCTGGCTACCACGTCTGGTCCGCCAGTCCAGGACTAACCCTCCACCACTCCAGGCAGATAATTTATAGTCCTCCTGGGACTCCCCAGGGCCACACCCTCCGTCACTATTTAGTGGCCCTTAATTTGAGTCCCACTCGGAGCTACCCAGGGTTACACCCTCCATCACTAAGACAGATAAATCAGTAACCCCTAAATCAAGCTCCGAGGCTACACCCTCTGCCTAAACAGGACAGATAATTTAGTGGCCCCTAATGCGGCTCCGCCCCTTGCCAGGGCAAAATCCCTTGCTCTGCTTAACCGTTAACTGTAAAGGTGCCTGACACATACCACATAGACAAACACACACAGTAGAGCAAACTCAAACTTTCCTGGTACTAGGAACTCAGGATTTTACATCAACCGAAGTTGCTACTACGTAACATCAATAGCAGAACAGATTATCACAGCACAGTGGAGCAGCAAGAGGCAAAGAGGCAAGTGAGATAACCAAAATTTTCGCACCTTGTCTCTGAGGCTGCAGTCCTCCTCCTCAAGCGTGGTCCAACATGCTCTGGGAACCCCAAAACTTTGGCTAGCGACATTACTTCTCCTGAGCTCCACGTATCGGGCGCCAATTGATAAAGATGCCCTCAATCAGGGCTGATTACTTTTGCTCTACTGCTCCAAATTAATAGTAACCCAAGGGTTTTACATGCACAGAAGAAAATAACTGTGACACACACACTGGTGTCAAAGTAAATTCTTGTTTATCACATGGAGTTTTCACTAACAGAAGAAAAAAGCATATATGACGTAACAAGGAGGCGTGTCCTCTTCGGTAGGATGGAACCTTTGTGCTCTGGAGAAGATAAGGTGTTGTCTGAGAGCTAAAGTATGTGGGAGCTTTCTTAGCTAATTCAAAGAATGTAGTCCATATCTCTATCAGTTGCTAAGAGATGTTGTTAGTAATCCCCCATCTTTTTATCATGCGCGTGAAAAACGCATCAAAATGCATTGCAGATGAACAACTGAACGCAATCGCAGACAAAACTGACTGAACTTGCTGTCAAAATGGTGCGAGTTTCACTGAACGCATCCGGAGCCCATCCGTATTGTTCGTGTGAAAGAGTCCTTAGGGTGGTTTCACATTATGGGGGAATTTATCATGAGGGGAATATTTGAAATTCGTTTTGATGTCTGCATTGGTGTACTTTATGCCACATTTATCAAATGCCGCATGTTGTTTGATAGATTTGTCTCATCCTTAAACCTAAGGGTACGGCGATACGGTCAGTTTTCCTAATGCAGTTTTGGAAACCAAAATCATGAGTGGATCATAAAAAGGAGAAGAAAAAGGTTTACAGGATAAATGCAACTTTTTTTCTGAATTCACTCATGATTTTAGCTTCCAAAACCACATCATCAAACCTGAGCGAGTGGCTGTACTCTGAAGCATCTCTAGTACGTGCACATTTCCCATCTCATACTCTTTGCTGGCACTGTACTACACTGTGGTTTTTCAGCACCGAAATCCACACAGAAAAACGCATGTATTCCGCAACATGTGCAGGCGGCCTAACGCTTTTGCTTAGAAAGCTAGTCCAGTTTTCCTACTTCACCCTTCCACTCGAGTCAGCCACTTTTGTTGTGACACTCATTGAGAGCTAACCATGCCAACTTTCCCACCCATATTTCAAAACTGGAGTGTGTGGTGTAAACATTCAAACATTTTTGGGGGGACTTTTTGAAGCCAGGATTCTGAGTGAAGGCATGACTTAATGGGATGGCAGAACTCTTCCGGCTACCGTATACTCTTACCACAACCCCCTTTGTTCCTCTAATAATACTCAACCACAATCTTGTTGGTAAAATATGGCCGTACAAGGCCACCTTTATTAATTTAACATATAAAATTACAACCTTTTTTCAAACATGCATATTATTTAAACAATAATATCAAAACATTATCTTAACATTTTCCGCTGTTACCCCTCCAAGAGATCCTGGGAGGCAACCCAAAAAACACGTCTTATTCCCGATCTCCTTTTCTCATGACTTTCCTTGCCCTTGGCCGCATTCATCGACCCAAGGACACCAAATCCACCAATTCCAAGTATACAACTCCCCTAGGCCAACTTAGGCCGAACAGGAAGCGCATTAACCAGCTTATTTTAACTCCAATAGACGCGCATTCCACCATCTAGCGCATCTCTTAACCATGAATTGCCCCCCAGGATCCCACATCAGAAACTGCCCCACCTAAACCAAACGCACCCCTGATCGAGCATACTAAGAACTAACTCCTAAACCAGGGCGGGTGGGAGGGAACTTCCTCGTTCTCTTCAACTCCCTAAGCTCCTCCCTTCTCCTTCTTTATATAATGCCCGCCAAACCGCTCTCTAACTCCCCCCATTAACTACCTCCCTTCACACTCTCCCGATTTCTTAACCCTTACCTGCCTGAAGTCTCCCCCCCAAGTCAAGCCGCATTCCGCTAGGTCTGCGCCCCCGCTACATTGCTATTCTGACTTAATGGGATGGCAGAACTCTTCCGGCTACCGTATACTCTTACCACAACCCCCTTTGTTCCTCTAATAATACTCAACCACAATCTTGTTGGTAAAATATGGCCGTACAAGGCCACCTTTATTAATTTAACATATAAAATTACAACCTTTTTTCAAACATGCATATTATTTAAACAATAATATCAAAACATTATCTTAACATTTTCCGCTGTTACCCCTCCAAGAGATCCTGGGAGGCAACCCAAAAAACACGTCTTATTCCCGATCTCCTTTTCTCATGACTTTCCTTGCCCTTGGCCGCATTCACCGACCCAAGGACACCAAATCCACCAATTCCAAGTATACAACTCCCCTAGGCCAACTTAGGCCGAACAGGAAGCGCATTAACCAGCTTATTTTAACTCCAATAGACGCGCATTCCACCATCTAGCGCATCTCTTAACCATGAATTGCCCCCCAGGATCCCACATCAGAAACTGCCACCGACGACCGCCGGTGAAACCTCACCTGTGGGAGTCACGCCACACCTTGAAAGCCATTTCTAAACCGTCCCGAATCCCCAAAGCCCACATATCAATCCCTAGATCGTTCAGATGTACTCCATCCGACCTCAGAAATTGAGGAGAAGCCGCCTCCAACTCCTGATGCCGCACCACCAAGCCACCCTGGCGACGAACAAATCGCCCTACCTCCTTATTTAATTTGGCCCGAGCCTTATTAATACGGTCCACCGACCGCGCAAATCGCCATGATCTCCTGGCTACTACCTCGGACCATACCACGATCAGGTCCGGGAATTGTGACAGCAATCGGAGCAGATCAAGCTTAATATCTCTGATAACATCACGCGACGTGCGGACGCCCAAGTCGTTCCCCCCCACATGCATCACTACAATATCAGGCGCCCGATCCAAGGCTACATAAGCCTGAAATTCCGGCAACACACGACCCCACATGAGGCCCCGCAGCCCGATCCACCGTACTTGTAGCTGCTCAGGAGAAAAACCCAAACGACGACCGTTCCGCCGCACGTCCGCCCGCAAGGCACCCCAGTAGACATAAGAGTGTCCGAAAATCCACGCCAATCCTGTCACCGGTTCTGTAAAACAAAAACAAACAGCAAACCACTGACATTAACACCCAGCAAAACATTTCTTAAGGCCACATCTAAATAGCACCTCCATATAACAAATGTGGTCGAACGTATGACCGAAAACATGCCGACTCCCACCGGCCAATCCTTTTAATAACATTATCCCCCAAGCCCCATCGGGCCGCTTCAGTTGCTGCGCCAATCCGAAACGAATGCGACGCATATTCCTGGGCCGGCAACCCCAGCTGCCCTCAAAACACGACCGAAACACTGCCACAAACTGAAAAACCGACAAACTAGATCCGTCTTGATGCACCAGCAAAGGAGCGGAACCACGTGGCCGCACTGCCAAAAATTCCTGCACACAGCGCACCGGACACAGCACAGACCCAATCAACGGCCGCAACCATAACACTGCCCCTTTCCCAACCTGATCCGTTTTGGACCTGCGCAACCTACATCGCAATACTCCATCCTGAATACTAACATCTTCCCACAAAAGACCCCCGGACCCTTTCCGAGTTGGAGACACCAACTCTGATATCCTAAACGCCCCAAAGAAAGCTAAGGAAAACGCCACCCTAAACAGCACAACCTCAAAAGACGAAACACAAATACCCCCAGCCTGCTCCCATAACTGCAACAACACTTCAAAAGACACTGGGCGCCGCGAATCCCTGCGAACAGCCCCACGGCGATAGCCTTTTAACGCCTGCCGCACCAAAAAATTCTTGGTAACGTCCGCCAACCCGCGCAAACGCAACCAGAAGGAAACTGCAGCTAACCTCTTGGAAGCAACCGAGAAGGACAACCCCTCACTGAATGACACCCCCAACCAATATACCAACAAGGTATGCCATTCCTCCACTGCATCACCCACCCCCCACTTCCTCCAACAAACCTTCCCAAAGCGACCACACTGCCGAGTAAGACGACCACGTCCCTTTACTCACTGACCGCCGAATCAAGTCAGCCGAGACCCCAAGGCCACGCTCCAGAGCCACTGGGGACAGGACAACCCTTGAACCTCCGCTTCCGGTGCCAATCCTCGAAAACGATCCCACTGGAAACGAGAAAGAGAATCAGCTATGGAGTTCTCCACCCCCGGCAGGTGAACAGAAACAAAACAAGCATTCAACCGCAAACCTTGTAACACCAATAACCTAAGTAATCTCAACACCGGAGGGGACGAAGCCGATTGACTATTAATCACCTGCACCACCCCCATGTTGTCACAGTAAAAACGCACCCGTTTATTACGCAACCTGTCACCCCACAGTATTGTAGCCAACACTATCGGAAACAGCTCCAACAAGACCAAGTTCCCAAGAAAACCAGCCTCTTGCCATTCCACCGGCCAGGGCCCCGCACTCCACTGTCTACCACAATACACCCCATAACCGCCGGAACCCGATGCATCCGAGAATAACTCCAAGTCCACATTAGAGACAGGCGCTTCCATCCACATCGCTCGGCCATTGAAACCCACCAGAAAGGCCTGCCATACCCGTAAATCCTCCCTCACCTCCGAGGACAAACGCAAATAGTGAAACGGAACCACTACTCCCGCCGAGGCCTGTGCCAGCCGGCGACAAAACACCCTCCCCATTGGCAGTATCCTGCAGGCGAAATTCAACTTGCCCAGCACCGACTGAACCTTCCGCAACTGAACCCGCCTAGCCTGCACCAAAAAGGCCAAATCCTCCAACAAATCCCTAACTTTATCTACCGGCAACCGACATTCCATAGCCACGCTATCTATTTCAATCCCCAAAAAACGAAGAACCGTTGCCGGTCCTTCAGTCTTCTCCGGGGCCAACGGTACTCCAAAACGAGCCGCCACCCGCTCCATAGTTCTCAACAAAACCGAACAAACCCGTGAACCCGCCGGGCCGATAAACAAAAAGTCATCAAGATAGTGTAACACCGAGTTCCAACCTGATTCTACCTTGATTACCCACTCCAAAAACGTACTAAAACATTCAAACAGCGAACAGGAAATCGCACAACCCATCGGCAAACAGCAATCTACATAAAAACTCCCCTCCCACTGAAAACCCAACAAGTGAAAACTCTCTGGATGAATCGGTAACAGCCTAAACGCGGCCTCAATATCGGTCTTAGCCAACAGGGCCCCCTGACCAAAACGACGTACCCACCGAACCGCCGCGTCAAAAGAAGTGTATGAAACTGAACACAACTCCTCCGCTATACCATCATTCACCGCCCCCCCCGGCGGAAAAGACAGGTGATGTATTAAACGAAATTTTTTGGGCTCTTTCTTTGGCACTAGCCCCAACGGTGATACCCAAAAATCTGGCAACGGCTGATAAACAAAAGGACCAACAACCCTTCCTGCTGCAACCTCTTTAGCAATCTTCTCCGTCACCACCCCTGGACAACTCAACGCCGAAGCCAAGTTCCGCGGAACGGTACCATCTCCAACCGACTGACACGGAATTTTGAACCCCCACTGAAAACCTGCCAGCAACAATGCAGCCGCCTCCCTATTTGGGTACTTCTCTAAATAAGGCACCATCTCTCCCACCTTCACCGGCGTCACCCCTCTTTTGCCCAACCTCGGGTCCCTTGCCTCTCCCCCTCTTGAAGCACTTTGACAAACTATGGGCGCCTCCGCAACCGGAGCACTCATGTCTGAACCGGCACTCAGCCATGAACCGACAATGGCCTTCGTTGTATTGCCAGCAACAGCCCTTCCTTCCAACACCTTGACCCCTCACCGGCCGAGGAACCCCCGGCCCCCCCTCGAAAGGGCATAGACCCCCCTTTTGGAGCCGTCATCAATTTCATCCAAAGACTAATGTCTTTATGATCCCATCTGATGCTCGGTCTGACCGCCTTCCTCTGCCTAAACTGCTCATCGTATCTAAGCCACGCCACACCCCCATAAACCCGATGAGCCTCCCCGATGGCATCCATATAACCGAACAACGCAGAGCAATTGTTCCGGAGCCTTTTCACCCACCACACTAGCAAAAATGGCAAACGCCTGAAGCCAATTCTGAAATGTGCGCGGAATGAGCCTATACCTCCGCTTTTCCTCCTCCTCCCGCTTACTTTCGTCAGGTTTTCCCCTATCCAAATTAAACTTCTCTAACGGAAGCAGGGAAATATCTCCACATATTCATCCCGCCATATTTTCTCTTTAACATCCTGCTTCAGGTGTGCCCCCAACGGACCCTCGAAGCACACATAAACTTCCCCCTTAGCTGCATCCGCCAACCGCACACCATCACCCAGCACACTCCCTTGCCTAGCTGACTCCCCCACCGAAGGTCCGCAGACAACCCAGGCTGCGAACACCAAACACTCCGGCCCAGCAACCGCTCCCGGACTACTGACTCCCTGCAAAGGATCCCAAACCGCCGCTGGAGACACAGCTGCTCCCTGTCCCAATTTTGCCAACCAGAGCCAACATACCGGATACCAATTCCTGTGCTAAAACCGCAGGACCCCCTCCCCCCACCTGACTAGGCCTAGCAACCCCAAATACCCGACCCCACAGTAACATGTCCAGATGTCTTCTCACCTGGCCGTCCCTGGGAAGAAGACCCAGCAGCCGCAGTTCCTCCACTGTATGACGCCGACGGGCCTCCACACGGACACGGCACAGCATCCGGCACCTCTCTTCAGCTAGGCCACCTGCCGCCTGGGAATGCTCTGCTTCCAGCTCTCCCCTCCTCCTTGCTCTGTCCCGATGATGACCCACCGCCAGGGCTCCTAGCGAGGGTGTGGGAACCGGGCCTCCTGGTCCTGCCTCCATGTTGATCCGCTGCCACCTAAGGACCTCCTGGCCCCGGCCACCGCATTCGCCACCCTCTCCTCTCCTGCTGAACTATTCCTGCTACACCGCCGCACCGGGTGCGGCAGCAAATCCGGCCCACCAGTCGGCGCTCCATAGTCCTGTCGCCGGCCCACCTCCAGGGGCCGCGACGCGCCCCTATCCTCGACTGCTTCCCGCCGCCGCCCTCAGCGCATGTCCCCTCCTGCCAGCCGAGGCCTCCGGTCGCGCTCCATCTTCCCCCACCGATTCGCGCAAGGCCGCGGCGGATCCCCGCCCGGCCGCATCTTCGCTCTCAAGCAGGACTCCCCCCGCATCCGCAGGTGAGCTCCGTCGCTCTATGCCTCGTCAGGGGCCTAGACCCGGCCGCGCGACTCTCTAACGGACCTGGGGGCAGGCCCAGCAGGTGACTGAGCCCCCCCCGCCGACCCGGCCCGAGCAGCCACCGACCTCCCCGCTGCGCCGGGGGGCCGAGCGGGACGCCTGGCAACCGCCGCACTCCTCTGTGGGCCACGGGGAGGACTCCGCACCCGCCCTCCTGACCCGTGGGGTCGCTTCAGGACTAAGCCGCTCCGGGGGGACCGAACGGCGTGTCCTGGTCCTCACCTCCATCGCTGCACTCGGAACCGGAACCGCGCTCAAAGCCCCAGTAAGGTGATCCTGCAGCCCACGCTGTCCCGTGCTGCCGCGCCGCGTCTCTCACCGCCGTCATCAAAGCCTCCAGGTCCGCCATAACTTCCTCGTTCTCTTCAACTCCCTAAGCTCCTCCTTCTCTTCTTTATATAATGCCCAGCCCAAACCGCTCTCTAACTCCCCCCATTAACTACCTCCCTTCTCACATCTCTCCGATTTCTTAAACCCTTACCTGCCTGAAGTCTCCCCCCCAAGTCAAGCCGCATTCCGCTAGGTCTGCGCCCCCGCTACATTGCTATTCTGATAATGGCTTATGCACATGACCGTATGTATTTTGTGGCCCGCAAAAAAATATGGACATAGTTTGTGTGAATTCCGTATTTTGCAAACGGAACAGCTGTCCCCTAACAGAATAGTCCTATCCTTGTCCGTTAATATGGACAATTAATATGACATGTTCAATTTTTCTGCTGAACGGACATACGGAAACGGAATGCAGCGTATTGGCAACACTTGTCTAAATTTGCTCCTCATTGTTATCCTTATAAGGCTGGATTCACATCACCGTTTCACTTTCCTTCTTCTGATTCATCAGAAGTAGGATAAGCTACGATAAGTTTTCAAAAATTCTATTTGGCAGCTTTGCTGAAGTTTAACTAAGGCTACTTTCACACTAGCGTTCGGGGTCCGCTTGTGAGTTCCGTTTAAGGCTCTCACAAGCGGCCCGAACGGATCCGTCCAGTCCTAATGCATTCTGAGTGGATGCGGATCCGCTCAGAATGCATCAGTCTGGCTACCGTTTGTCCTCCTCTCCGCTCAGTGAGCGGAACCTGAACGCTGGCTTGCAGCGTTCGGGTTGTCCGCCTGGCCGTGCGGAGGCAAACGGATCGTCCAGACTTACAATGTAAGTCAATGGGGACGGATCCGTTTGAAGTTGACACTATATGGCTCAATTTTCAAACGGATCCGTCCCCATTGACTTTCAATGTAAAGTCAAAACGGATCCGTTTGCATTATCATGAACAAAAAAAAACAAAAATTTTTTTTATTTTTTTTTGTTCATGCTAATGCAAACGGATCCGTTCTGACGGATCTAAACGTTTGCATTATAGGTGCGGATCCGGTCTGTGCAGATACCTAACGCAGGTGTGAAAGTAGCCTAAGATATTCGATTTGTTACAAATTAATTAATCACGAATTGCTATAAATCAGGTATATCCAGGCCAATCTGCCTTAGGCCTCTTTAACACAAGCGAGTTTTCCGTCTAGGTGCGATGCGTGAAGCAAACTCATAGCATCCGGACTGATATCCTGAGGTTTTTATGGGGCTGTGACATCACAGGGGATGGTATCTGTGGATTGCTGGCTGCATGGCATTATGGGTGATCATACATTCCCGAGCTTGTCTCTTCTACATTTTTGCTTTGTAACAGGTGCAGCTGCCATTTTCGGAAAGCTAATTAGTTACCACGAAGCGCAAGCAACTTCTGATTAATTGTGAATCAAAGTTTTCCTAAACTTCGGACCGAAAAAAAAAAAAATGGATCCTGTATTTTAAGCATCAGTTTTGCACATTTTGCATCCGTTGTGGCCATTTCCATCTGAAAGACTTTTTTTTTTCTCTGTAAAAGTACTGCATGGAGGACTTTTTTCCTGTCTAAAAAACAGATCCCAGACAGAAATGGCTAAAACAGATGCAAAATGTGCATAATGGAAGCACAGGATTTTTTTTTTTGCCCGGTCTCCACCATTTTACTGTGAACTGAGTGTAGGAAAAGATGTGACAGGTGCTAGGGACAGTGATTAAGAAAGTCTATAATTGTGAAATATTGGATAGGGAGAGTTCAGGGAGATCATAAGGAGAGTGCAGGGACTAATTAATCAGGGTCTCCCTTGGTTAATAGATAAGCAATTCAATTACACCATGATTCAGTAATTGGAGTGAAAAAGTGCGCTAATACTACTGCTATTGGGGTGTCCACTTTGTTTTATATGTAATTCCATTAAGCCTTGATTCTGTAATTGGGGCGAAAAAAGCGTTCCATTTTTTCTGTTATTTTGTTTCACCACCTTGTTTTATAGATAAGTAATTCCATTAGGCCTCGGTTCTCTACTGCTATTGGGGGTGTCCACATTGTTTTATACATGAGGAATTCTATAATGCCTTTATTCTGTAATTGGGGTGAAGTAGTGCTCTATTTTTACAGTTTTTTGTTTTTCCACCTTGTTTATAGATAAGTAATTCCATTAGGCCTTGATTCAGTAATTGCATTACAGTTACTGTACAGTATGTCCGACAGACAGGTGCCAGCTTGCAGCTCAGCCAGCAGGGTGTAATCGTGGCCATGATTCAGCAGGGTGGAAGCAGTGCGAGGTCTGAAGCCAAACATGCCCGGGGTAGACCGTTTGCTACTCAGGAGCCTACCTGTCCAGAAACAACTAGCAGGGCATGGCTTCATAGATGCAGCGGCAGACAGTCACCATGGAATGGTGGGGGTAAAGTGGCTGTGGGAATTTTTCATCAAGTCACAGGAGGATGTCAGTGTGGCCGTGTGTACAATCTGTGAGCAGAAGTTGAAGCGTGGCCAGGATGCAAATGTTGGCACCACGCCCTGTGTCAACACATGGTGCGTCACCATAAAGTGGCCTGGGAAAACCGTGGTGCTAATGTTGAGGTATAGCCTGAGGCATCTCTTAGTGTCCCGCAATCCTTTTCCAGCAGTCAAGGCTTCACCACCTCAGCAGAAGGGATCTGTGTTTTCTTCCCATCATCTACTGGTCCTGATGCTCCTACATCTTGTCACTCATTTCGTCAGCAATCAATCATGGAGGTAACTGCAAAAAAGACAATAGTATGTATGCACTCATCCAATGACGCAGAAGCTGAACGTGCTCCTGGCCAAGTTGCTGGTACTACAGTCCCTCCCTTTCCATGTGGTTGACTACTTGACTCTGCACCTTTCAGAGAACTGATGACTTGTGCCAATTCAAGGTGGAGAGTCCCAAGCAGTCATTACTTCTCCAAAAAGGCTGTACCAGCCCTGCACACGCAGAAATTGGGCCAGTCCTTGAGCCTGTCGGTGTCTGGTACAGTACACGGAAGTGTGGTTCTGTCCTTTACAGACCACTAGGTAAATGTGGTTCCTGCCCAGGCACACCAGCAACTTGGCAAGGTGATGGCAATGCCACCTTTGCGTTCTCAAACTGAGATTCCTGCTCCAATGTCCTCCTCTGCCTCCTCATCCTCAGCCTCCACTGTAGGCACAGTTCAGAGTGGTCCTCCAGCATACGGATGCATGGCGGTGTCACGCTGTTCTGCACCTGGCCTGCCTAGGCAAACAGAGTCACACTGGGGAGGAACTGCTTCATGTCCTTCAACAAGAAATTGAATCCTGGCTATCTCCTCGACGACTGAACATCAGAACCATGGTCACCGTTAACGGTAAGAACATTCTGCCTGCGCTGTATCAAGGAGGGCTGTCCCATGCGCCCTGCATGGCGCATGTCTTTAATCTGGTTGTAAAGAGGTTCATGAAGTCTTCCGCCCAAATGCAAGTCATTGTGAAAATGGCCATGAAACTGTGCATGCACTTCAGCCACTCTTACCCTGCAAAATACCCCCTCCTTGATACGCAAAGGCAGAATGGCGTTCCCCAACACCGCTTCATGTGACGTTTCAATGCGTTAGAACTCCACCCTCCATATGTTGGACAAACTATATGAGCAGAGGAAGGCTGTGAACACTTTCTTGATGCACTCACCTGTACAACTCATGCGTGACACCTGCCGTTTGCACAGGCCTTTTGAGGAGGCCACTTTGTCAGTCGCCAGGACTACAGGATAAATGATGTAATTCCACTCCTTTACGTCCTGAAGCAGATGCTGATAAATCTAGCTGGCCAGGGGACATGGCCACCTGAGCCCTGTGGGGGCTGAACTGGCAGAGGAGGAGTTTCATGCACAAGCAATGTATACAAAAATGGCTGGTTTATCTGCACAAGGGACAGGAAAGCAGCAGCAGGAGCATGAGGAGCTAGAGGGCGATAAGGAAGACCAGGCAGATGACACTGATAGTGATGGGCGGCAGGGGTCATATTCGAATTTGCGATATTTTGCGAATATTTCGAGAATTCGAATATTTGTTAGGAGTAGTGTTGATTGCGAATTTTCGTAATGAAAATTTTCGTAATGCGAATTTTTTTAAATCAGAATCAATGAGATCGTGAAAACTCAGATCCGATGGTATATTCTAACCCCCAGGCGTTCCCATGGTGATGGGGATGCTTGTCGGGGAAGAGTATGCCACAGTGGAACAACTGTACAGATTTAAAATAAAAATACGAATATTCGTAATATTCAAAAACAAGAATATAGTTACTTAAGCAGGGAGGAATCATGACTTCAGATGGAAAAAAAAAGACGAATATTCTAAGAAACTAATATATTCGATATAGTGCTATATATTCGTTTTTCGAATATTCTGAATATTCTAAAACAAGAATATATAGCAATATAGCGAATATTCGAAAAAAAAATAATATAGAGCAATTTAGCTAATAGTGCTATAATCTTCTTTGTCTAATAGTTGTAATTTTTTTTCCAATCTGATCCTCAGATGAGAAAAAAATTACAGCTATTAGACAAAGAAGATTATAGCACTATATAAGCTAAATTGCTCTATATTTGTTTTTTCCGAATATTAGCTATATTGCTATCTCTTCTTGTTTTTGAATATTACGATTATTCTAAAAAACAAATATGAGTATTCTGCTTTTTTTTTTTAAATCTGTACAGTTGTTCCACTTTGTCATACTCCTCCCCGACAAGAGTCCCCGTCACCATGGGAATGCCTGGGGGTTAGAATATAACATCGGATCTGAGTTTTCACGATCTCATTGATTTTCATTACGAAAATTTGCAATCAACACTACTCCTAAAGTCAAAGATATTGCAGCCTTCTCATGTGTACTGATTTAAAAAAAAACACTATATTCTAAATATTCGTGAATTCTCAAAGCGCCGATTCGCGATAAAAATTCACAATTCGAATATTTGTGATCAACACTAGACACTGACAGACCATGGCAGTATGCAGTGGAGATTGAGGCAGAGAGTCTCTCCAATTCCCTTGTGCAAATGGCCAGATGCATTCTGAGTTGCTTCCGTAGTGACAGCCGTATTATCACCATTCATCAGAGGGATGACTACTGGCTCTCCACCACGTTAGAACCTCTCTACTGGTCCAAAATGGGGGCCTTTTTTCCACCTGCTGAGATGGAGTATAAACTCAACTACTATGGAGACATCCTATGTAGTCAGTTGGTCACTGCCTATGTGCGCCATTGCCCATCCTCACACTCCATTGCGCTCACACTCCACTACCATGACTGCTGGAAGGGGTGAGGGGACAGAAGCAGCATCAGCAGCAACTTAAGTCTTGAGTCTCTAATGAGCACTTTTCTTAACCTGCCTACTGAAGAAACCACGCAGTGGCAGCAAGACATTGAGTAGAACCTGAACCAGCAGGTGGTGGCATATGTGGACTGCACCCTGCCACCCCAGATCCAAGATCTTCTTGAATACTGGGCAGCCAAACTTGATTTTTGGCCGCAACTGTCCAAGTTTGCCCTGGACAAGCTTTCCTGCCCATCCAGTAGTATGGCATCAGACCAGGTGTTTAGTGCAGTTAAACAAAGAGAACTCGTCTTTCCGCACAAAATGTTGAGACTAACCTTTGTAAAGATAAATCAGGCATGGATCATCCAGGATTTCCACATGTCAGTGACTGATGTGTCAGACTAGATCAGTGGTTCTCAACCTTTCTAAAGCCGTGACCCCTTAATACAGTTCCTCATGTTGTGGTGACCCCCAACCATTACATTTTTTTCCTTGCTACGTCATAACTAATTTTGCTACTGTTATGATGACCCACCAAAAACACGCACAGACACCAATACACCAAATGTTAATTCAAATACACAAGTATTCATTCATAACCACAGAACTTTAGCATAAATACAAAATATTTGTAAACCAAAAAAATAACTTTAAAATAAATAATAATAAACAAATACCCCATAAAAAATAAATCAGTGGTGTGCACAGTACCCCTCAAATAAATAACTCAGTGGTGCTCACAGTACCCCCCCCCCCCCCCCAAAAAAAAAAAAAAAAAAAATCAGTGGTGCTCAGGGTACCCCTCAAATAAATAAATCAGTGGTGCTTCAAGTCCCCCCCAAATAAATAAATCAGAAGTGCTCAGGGTCCCCCAAATAAATAAATCAGTGGTGCATTAGGTTTCCCCCAAATAAATAAATCAATGGTGCTCCGGGTCCCCCAAATAAATAAATCAGAAGTGCTCAGGGTCCCCCAAATAAATAAATCAGCGGTGCTTCAGGTCCCCCCCAAATAAATAAATCAATGGTGCTCAGGGTACCCCAAATAAATAAATCAGAAGTGCTCAGGGTCCCCCAAATAAATAAATCAGCGGTGCTTCATGTCCCCCCAAATAAATTAAGCCTTGCTCAGCCAAATAATAAAAATAAAATTAGCCAGGCTCAGCCAGGCTCAATTAAATCATTGGTGGCAGTGGTGCTCAGCGGCGATGTCATTAACGAAAAAACTCGGACCTCAGCAGACAGGCTTACCCGTCCAGACGTCAGGCTCCTTCAAGCACAGGCAGTGATAGGACATCACTTTCTGTGCTCGAGGATAAGGGGCCGCTGCCGTTGTGTGGGCGACCCACAATAGTAAGCCTCAGGCGACCCCCCGGAAAGGGCCGATCGACCCCTAGGTTGAGAACCGCTGGACTAGATCATTCTTGCAGCCACACCAAAACATTGTGAAAAATGGCCTGTTACTTCTGGCCACATGCTTCACTATTCCACTATTCTGATGCTGCCACCCACCTGATACCACACACACAGGGCCGCACCGCCAATTAGGCGAGGCGATCGCCTCAGGCGGCGTGGCCCTGGTGACAAGAGGAGGGCGGCGACAGGGCATAGGGAGATGAGCGCTTCCATTGTGGAAGTGCTCATCTCCATAGTCATCTGTATCGCTCCCTTCCCCGTTCCTCTGATAGGCACTAGGCCTGCAGCCTACCAGAGGCCGGTGCAGGCGTCCTCACGCCACCTGAGCCATACAGCGTGGGGCACAGGCCTGCATCGCTGCCAGCCTGATGGAGGTAAGTATGTGAGTTTATTTTTTTTATATGATACAATACAGGAGAGGAGCGCTATGGGGGCACTTCTTACTAGCACATTATTGGGTGGCACTATGGGAGCATCTATGGGGGCACTTCTTACTGGCAGTATGGGGGCATCTACTAAGGCCACAAAGAAGTGGTATTTTATATGGGGGCTCTGTATAGGCACATTTTATACTGGGACACATTATGGTGGGTACTAAGGAGGGGTATTTTATACTTGCAAGTTATGGGGACACTGAGGGCATATACTGGGGCACTATATAGGGGCATTTTATACTGGCACATTATGGGGACACTAGGAGGAAGGGAGAAGAGGAGCACTATAGGGGCATTTAGTGGGGCACTATATAGGGGTATTTTTTGAACTGGCACATTATAAGAAGAATTATTACTACTGGGGGGCATTATGGTGGGCTTTATTACTACTGGGGGGGTCTATGGGGAACATGATTGCTAGTATGTGCACTATGGTAGCATTATTACTTCTGGGACACAGTGGGGACATGTTGGGCGCACTGTAGGAGCACTATTACTACCATGTGTGCTCTAGCAGAGAATTATTACTATTGGTGGGACTTTGGGGAGCACTATTACTGTGGGGACACCGTGGCACAGTATCAGCTTACCACAATTATTTTTGGAGGACGTTATGTTTACACTATTAGTGTCAGGGACACTATTTGCTGTCATACGCCAGTCATAGTAACGCACATTAACTGTTTCACTACCACAGTGGACTAGCTATGCATCTTTCTGCAATGCACAGTGATGTACACCAAGATACACTCTCTCTGCAGGCCAGGAAATAGCTGATTTATAACGTGCTTCATGATTAATTAATTCAGATCGAATCGTTGAAGCATTGAAATCGAATTTTCGAAAACTTTGCTCATATTTTCTTGTACAACAGATTCAAATTCAGTAAAACTGGTCTAAGGTCTTTTTCACATGAGCTTGTCCCTTGAGGGAATCACGCTCCGTATCAGAGATCGTGCGGTCTGGAGGCCCCTGCCTGATCTTTCTGTAACAGAATAATACCGACAGCTTTATGTCAGTATGATTCTGTTACAGAAAAAGGCACACAACTTTATCAATGATAATGCTGTGTGATTCTGTAGTCCAGACTGCACAATCCCTCTCTCCCACAGAGCGTGATTCCCGCAAAGGACACGCTCATGTGAAAGAAGCCTAATTAGTATACACATGAAAATGTGGCGTAATGGAGCTGAACTTTGGTGGACATCTCCATTAAAAGTAGGCAAATTGTGGTGCAACTCACCACTCAAAACAGAGACAGAAAAGTACACCAGCTCTAGGGCTGGCATAGAAATTACACTGTTTATAGAACAAAAATCTGGCACAAAATAAGACAAACCTACATAAATAGGGCGGAAATTAAGGCTCAAAAGTTAGAAGACGCTAACTTCCTCAACTATTTGACCCTGGTATAAAGTAAATGTTATACCCAACATAACGACTTAGCGGAGCAAGTCTAGGCCTATTGACGAAGAGAATCCAATGACAAAGCGAGGTTTTCTTGCCTACACCTTGCATATGTTTTGATGGGAATTTGTTATATACTTGTTTTACACTTGTATTATACCTGTTCATACCTGATATAATGTCTGTATTTTAAGAAAGTGTTTATCAATGCTTACATATCCATCTTGGAAAATCAATTAAACAGATATTTGATAAAAATAAAAAAAAGTTAGAAGACGCATGAATTTGTCTTAAAACTCAAAGGGGCAGATTTACTAAGGCTGGCTTTTTACGCCAGTCTTGTTTTCCCCTCTGAGCTGCCGTAGATCATATAATTTATTGTCATAAATTAGGAAACATCTGTGGCAGTCTGTGCGCTGCAGCAAAAACTACGCCAGCCCAAAACCAGCCGTGCAACAAAATATTGTCGCATGGCTGGATAGAAATACATAGATTACTTTTACCGGTAATCCGTTTTGCATAAGCCCTATGACAGCACCTGTGAGAGATCCTCCCCCATCCCGGAACAGAAAACAGGAACTTCCAGATCTTTAAAATGATCTCCTCTCTCCATTCCTCGGTGTGTGACAAGATCCATAGGACTAAAACAATTCTACAGGGCTGGGCCATTTATATGGATACACCCTTAATAAAATGGGAATGGTTGGTGATATTAACTTCCTGTTAGTGGCACATTAGTATATGTGAGGGGGGAAACTTTTCAAGATGGGTGGTGACCATGGCGGCAATTTTGAATCCAACTTTTATTCTTTCAATAGGAAGAGGGTCATGTGACACATCAAACTTATTGAGAATTTCACAAGACAAACAATGGAGTGCTTGGTTTTAACGTAACTTTATTCTTTCATGAGTTATTTACAAGTTTCTTTTGTTTACAGCCATTGTCATGTCGCGAGTTTTACACTGAATTTGCAGAATGGGCAAAACAAAAATTGGAACAGGACCCTCAGTTTACGCAGAAGATTTTGTTCAGTGATGAGGCAAACTTTTATGTGAATGGTGAAGTTAACAAACAAAACCACCGCTATTGGTCTGACACTAACCCCACATTGGATAGATCCCCCCAAGACTGTTGGAAACAAAAAATTGATGGTATGGTGTGGTATATGGGGTACAAAGATAGTGTGGCCATTCTTCATCAATGGAAAACCTCAAGGCCACTGGATATGCGAAATTGCTACATGATGATGTTGTTTCCCTCTTTATGCAACTGAAGCTGGCACGTTCCCTGAGTTTTTCAGCAAGATGGTGCACCACCACATTATGGGTGTCAGGGTCCGAGCATTCCTAGATGAACAGTTTCCTGTAAAGTGGATTGGGCATCATGGGCCAGTTGAATGGCCCCCAAGGTCTCCCGATCTGACCCCCTTAGACTTTTATCTTTGGGGTCATTTTGAAGGCATTTGTCTATGCTGTGAAGATACGAGTTGTAGCAAGCACCTGAAACTAGGGATACTGGAAGCCTGTGCCTAGCATTTCTCCTGCGGTGTTGCTATCAGTGTGTAAAGAGTGGGAAGAAGAGGGTTGCATTGACAATCCAACACAATGGGCAGCACATTGAACACATTTTATAAGTGGTCAGAAACTTGTAAATAACTCATGAAAGAATAAGTTACGTTAAAACCAAGCCACCATTGTTTTTCTTGTGAAATTCCCAATAGTTTGATGTGTATATGACCCTCTTCCTATTGAAAAAACTAAAGTTGGATTCAAAATGTCGACTTCAAAATGGCCGCTAATGGTCATCACCCATCTTGAAAAGTTTCCCCCCTCACATATACTAATGTGCCACTAACAGGAAGTTAATATCACCAACCATTCCCCATTTTATTAAGGTGTATCCATATAATATGGCCATCTCTCATATATGCACCTCTCAAGATTTTTTTTTTTTATTTAGGTTGGGGAATAATGTAGGTGCTGTCATGGGCTCATAGAAACGGATTACCATTAAGAGTAATCTATGTATTTCCATTACGCCCCAGGAAAGCACCTGTGAGACTAAATTAGATGACTTGGGAAGGGGGGGGGGGGGGGGGCACCACAGCTTGCAGAACTTTTCTCCCGAACGCCATGTCCTGACTAGTCAAAAGGTCCAATCTGTAATGCTTATAAAAAGTATTTGGAGAGCTCCAGGTAGCAGCCCTACAAATTTGGTCAATAGAGGCGCAGCCTCTTTTTGCCCAAGATGTTGCTAAGGCTCGCAGAAGAATACGCTAAACCTATTGCTCTAACAATCCACCTACCAATAGTACAACTTGTGGCTTTCAGACCTCTATTTGGACCATGAAATTGAATGAACAACTGAGAAGCCTTCCTCCAATCTTTAGTAGACTCTAGGTAATGACACACACACACATCTGCTTACATATAGCATGTGGAACCTTTATTCACCTTAGTTTTTGGGATTCTGATGGAAGGTAAAATGATTTCTTGGGATCTATGGAAATCTGAGACTACTTTCGGAAGAAAGGCAGGATCTGGTTTAAACAATTCTGTCATCCAAGATAGAGGAATAAGGAGGTGAAGCAGATAAAGCGGAAATCTACCCCACCGTTCGAGCCGATATGATGGCCACCAAGAAGGCCATTTTGTATGACAACATCTTAATAGAAATAGAATCTATAGCTTCAAAGATACTTTGGGTTAGACTAGAAAGGACACATGAGATCCCAAAAGATGATTTGGGCATAAAGGTTGGAATTAAATCTGGAGAATGTTTTAATAAATCTTTTAATCCAGTGGTGAATCGCCAATATAACATCAAACAAGGCACAAATTGCTGAAACCTGAACTTTAGGGTACTAGGTCTTAATCTTCTTATTTAGCCCTTTCTGCAGAAAGTTTAGAATTAATGGAATATCCAGAGGTGAGGACAAATCCAAATAAATTAACAAAGTAATTATCTTCCTGCTAGCTTGAAGCGTCTTGATCACTTGCTTTGACAAGCCTCTGAATCGAAGGAATTTCCTTTCAATATCCAGGCCGTTACTTGCAGTTTCACTACAGTACCTCTGGATGAAAGAGAGGCCCTGATATAACAAACCCTCCCTCTCTGGAAGCACCCAAGAGTCTGAAAGCGACAGCTTCCTCAACCATGTGAACCATACTATTTTCGGCCAATAGGGGGCTATTAAAATTACTGTTGCTTCCTCCCTCCTGATTTTTTGAATTGCTCTGGGTAACAGGCCCAGAGTGGGAAATGCATAACATAATTCTTCACCCATGGTTTAGACAGAGCATCTAACCCTGAGGACTGATCCGCTGGGTTGAGGGAAAAAAACCTTTTGAATTTCTTGTTTTCTCTGGAAGCAAACTGGTCTTGAGGGGCCTCCCATAGATGCACTATTTGGTTAAAGACTTTTTGACAAAGGCACCAATCCCCCAGCTTGATCCTGTGCCTGCTTAGGAAGTCTGCCTGAATATTTTCTGAACCTTTCAAATGGACTGCTGAAAAAGAAAGAACCTTTCCATCCAATAAGCGGAAGATCATAAAAGTCAGATACAATAACTGAGGAGACTTTGTTCCCCCCCTGTCTGTTGACATAGGATACTGCTGTCGGAAAAAATCTTAATGTGCCTGTTTATTAAAAAAGGAAAGGTATTCTTTCAGAGCACAAAATATTGTCCTTATCTCCCTGAAATTCTGAGACTGTCGACTTTGGGCAAGTGACCACTGGCCTTGGGAAAACCCCAAATTAGAGTGAGCCCCTTTGGTCTTATCCATTCCACCTCAGACCTCATATTTACTGGGGTTATCCACCAATAAAGGGAATTCCTCACTGACTCGGGAATCAGAATTTTGTAGTCTAGGGATGACTAATCTACAGTACATTCCAGCATGACAGAATGTGAGACTGAAGGACTCGGGACCTAAAGTAAGCCCATTTCACTGCTGGAATACATGATGTCCTTAATCCTAGCACTGACATGGCTTCCCTCAGGGTAGTTACTCTGGCTTTGCTGAATTTCAGAATTTTTTGTTGAATTAGAAGCTCCTTTTCCAGAAGAAAAAGACTTTTGGGATGTAGAATCTAGATGGATCCCTAGGAAAGTACATTGGTAACTTTGAGTCAGAGACAACGTTATCCAGTTTGAGTCAGCCTAGATCTGTCAAGATCTTTAACACTTTAAAAATCTGTATTAAAAGGGTTTCTGGGGACTGCTCCACTATAAGAAGGTCGTCCAGGTATGGGATAATTATAATATCCAACCTCCTTACTTGAGCCATCACCTCCGCCATTAGCTTTGTGAAGATTCTCGGTGCAGATAAAGGACTGAGTTTTTTGTCTGTACTGCTACCCCGAGAAACCTGTGAGATGAGGGATGTATGGGCATGTGATAATAGGCATCCTTGATATCTATCAACACCATAACATAATTGGGGAACAGATGAAGGATTGTAGATGCGATTGATTCCATCTGGAATTTCTGATAAGTCAGATACGGTTCAGGTCTTTAAAATTTATTATTGTCCGATAAGATCCATTTGGTTTTGGGAAAAAAACAAGTAAATAGAACCCTTCTCCTATTTCCTCTGTTGGAACAGGAATTAAAAATGCTTTGTCCATTAGGTTTTTTATTTCCCCCTAATAAGGCTAACTGCTTTGGAGAATGCTGGCACAAAGATGTAATATTTACTGTTTTTGGTGGGATTTCTTGAAGTCCAACCGATAACTTTCCTCTATTATACTTTTTACCAGGAACTTGCTGTATATGTTGCCAGGCTTGATAAAATAAAGTAAGGCGACCCCCCACTCGAGGACTGGCGTCATTTCTGAGTAATGTTAGAAGACTGAGGTTTGGTCTTAAACAACAGGCCCTTTGACTTATTTCTCTCCAGTCAGTACTTTTGCTTTGGCCCAAGTATCCTCTTTTTTGTGATTGGCTAGCAGGTACTTAAAAGGTGATCTCCCTGGCTGGTCAGTGCCCACTGTTGTTTTGACAACCCGGGTGTATGTTGCGGTTCATATTCTCCCAGACTTACCTGTGCATGACCTCTGCCTTCCTCGATTTATCTCTAGAGACTGCCTCTGGATACTTCATCTTTGCTGAACTGTTTGTCTCGTGTATGACCTTGGATCGGACCCTGGAAATCCTCACGTCTCATCCCTAGGTACCACGTTACACGGACTAATACTGTGCATAAGAACTTTGGCCTGGTCACTGGCTGTCCCCTTGGTGTTTCCCTTAACAGGTTATTATTCAGGTTGGTTACCTGTATATGTTTACTGATTTGGACTGTACTGACGTTTATTTAATAAATTCACTATTGTTTAATCTCTATCTGGTTGCTTGGGGTTTTGCACCATAACATACAGGCAACCCCTTTTTTCTTGTCAGAAGCTTTGCCTAAAGTATCATCAGGGCCGTCTTTACCAAGGGGCAAAAGGGGCAGCTGCCCCGGGCCCAGTTGCTCCTCGGGGGCCCAAGGCAGCTGCCTCTTGAGCCCTGCTAGCCACTGACCCGGGTGTCAGGCTGTCAGCTCTACCAGGATTCCAGGCATCATGATCGTACTGTGTTAAAGTTGTGATTTAGGACCTTAATGACATCATCACCATGTGACCAGTAACCTAGCAATTACTGGTCACATGGCTATGAGGTCATCACAGGTCCTGTGGAGTGTTGCAGAAGTTAACTGTGGAGCTTTTTTGTGTGAAGATTACATCAGAAAAAGGTGACAGGGGCTGTTATGTTAATATACTGTAAACTACTGTATAGTGGGGTGCTGTATACTGTGTGGGGGCCTGTATACTGTGGGGGGGGGCCTGTATACTGTGGGGGGGGCCTGTATACTGTGGGGGGGGGCCTGTATACTGTGGGGGGGGGGGCCTGTATACTGTGGGGGGGGGGCCTGTATACTGTGGGGGGGGGGCCTGTATACTGGGGGGGGGGGCCTGTATACTGTGGGGGGGGGCCTGTATACTGTGGGGGGGGGCCTGTATACTATGGGGGGGGCTGTATACTATGGGGGGCCTGTATACTATGGGGGGGGGGCCTGTATACTGTGGGGGGGGGGCCTGTATACTGTGGGGGGGGCCTGTATACTGTGGGGGGGGGCCTGTATACTGTGGGGGGGGGGCTGTATACTATGGGGGGGCCTGTATACTATGGGGGGGGCCTGTATACTGTGGGGGGACCTGTATACTGTGGGGGGCCTATATACTGTGGGGGGGGGCCTGTATACTGTGGGGGGGGGGCTGTATACTGTGGGGGGGGCCTGTATACTGTGGGGGGGCCTGTATACTGTGGGGGGGGGCCTGTATACTGTGGGGGGGGCCTGTATACTGTGGGGGGGCCTGTATACTGTGGGGGGGCCTGTATATTGTGGGGGGGGGCTGTATACTGTGGGGGGGGCCTGTATACTGTGGGGGGGGGCCTGTATACTGTGGGGGGGGGCCCTGTATACTGTGGGGGGGCTATACTGCTGTACTGTATACTGTGGGGGTCTGTATAATGTATACTGAGGGTGCGGTATAGTGTGGAGTGCTATACTGCTGTACTGTATAGTGTGGGGGGCTGTATCTTGTATTGTTTGGGGTGCTGTATACTGTGAGGTGTTGTATACTGTGGGTGCTGTATACTGTGGGCTGCTATACTGCTCTTCTATATACTGTGTGGTACTGTATAGTGTGGGGTGCTAAACTGCATACTGTGTGGTGCTGTATACTATAGGGTGCTATACTGCATACTGTGGGTTGCTGTATACTATAGGGTGCTAAGCTGCATACTGTGTGGTGCTGTATACTATAGGGTGCTATACTGCATACTGTGGGGTGCTGGGGTGCACTGGAACACTAGGGTGAGCCGAGCCCTGGTCTCCTTCCTGCAGAGCGGTGCCCACTTCCAGCCTGAGCCCAGCTGCCCAGATCACTGATCCTGAGCCGCTGGAGTCTTCAGAACTGGAAGTATTTACAGTAATTCACTCGACTCTACCAGATGTGTGGATTTTTTGTGTGTGTGTTGTTGTGGAGGGCGTGATTGCCTAAGGTGTGCGAAAGCGGGATCCAGGGGGCCCAAGTAAATTTTTGCCCAGGGTCCAATCAATATTAAAGACGGCCCTGAGTATCATCCAGTGCAGGACCAAATAAGAAAATTACCCTGGCAGGGCAGGGCACATAATTTGGACTTAGATGCAATGTCCCTGTAACGGACGTTCCCGCGACAGGTGGCAGGAGATCGGTGAGACTGGCAACATGTGGTTTGATCTGACATGTTTTCCGTTTGGATCAAATGACGTCTGTGTTTTTTCTGGGGCTTGCCACACCTTTTTCAAAGTGTGGCCATTATGGTCATTTAACCTTATCTATTTATTATTGTTTCTCCCACTATGCTATGCGGTTTATAGCTTCTTTTGGAGTTGTGGATAGCTGGTGTGTGGATCTCTGCTCAGTTCTTGGTGCTGCCATAGCCACTTGAAGGTAAGTGTTTTCTTTCCCTTTTGTATTTTGTTTGGGTTATTTTGTGTGTGTTGCATTTCCCTGTCATTTGTATTAAGGCCTGAGGGAGACTCCTGTTCATCCTTCCTGTTGGAGGAACAGGTTATCTCAGTCCTGACATTAGTACCAGGGTCCTATAGGGTGAGTTAGGACACTAGGTATTCCTGTGTATGAACTCACCTACCTCTGGGGTCTGCTCATACTTGTAGTTAGTCAGGACTTTGATTAGGATTTTTCTAGGAGGTGTCCATCTCCTTTCCCTAGTTTCCAGTCCTTATTCCCTCACCCCTTTCCCTCCTATGTTTGGTGTGGTGTTTCCCTCTCACACCTGAACAAGACAGTCCCCTTCCCATCCTTTTACCAAAGGGATTTCCTGGCAGAATTATACAAAGCTGCTGCTTTGTATGTCCTGTATAGGGAACCCTCCCGCCTTCCTTGGTCTCAAGCTTTCAAATATTGAATCCTGTCTTGATCTGGATTCTTTTTCTTCTTCTGCTTCATAGTAGATATTACTCCACTTAATACAAGGTCTGTATCTTCTACTTTAAACAATGGCTCCCCAGCAAGATCTTCAGAGGAAGAATCAAAATCCTCTATTAGCCCTTCTTCCTCTAAATCTCAATAGAGTCCGACTCTACCATCTGAATTCTTCTCTGCCTAGTGGAGCTAGGTAGAGATTTCTTAAAGGGAGCCTGTCATGTGGATATTTAATTATAATCTAACTAATTATATACAATCATTAACTACAAAATAGTACCTTAGATGTATTCACTTACTGGTGTGACAGATGGTTACCTCATAATATACACACAAAGATGCCACATGCCGCATGCTAATGAGCTCATTTGAGTCCAGCGTGATGTCAGTGAGTCCAGCGTTTATTTAATTAACAGCTATAGCCACTCCCCTTCCCACCTGCTGCTGATTCATATGGAAAATAACTGTCAATCAGCAGCAGGTGGGCGGGGAGAGTCAGGAGCTCATAAATATTCATGACTCATCATTATCAGCTGGAGCTTTTCAATATAAGATGTTGGCAGATTGACTGGGTCAATTAACCTCATCAGGACACATGACGTACCGGTACGTCATGTTGTCCTGGTACTTAAGGACACATGACGTACCAGTACGTCATGTATGGTTCCGATCACTGCCGCCCGGCGGCCGGTGATCGGAACCCGGTGCCTGCTCAAATCATTGAGCAGGCACCTTGGCTAGATGCGCCGGGGGGTCCTGTGACCCCCCCATGTCGGCGATCGCAGCAAACCGCAGGTCAATTCAGACCTGCGGTTTGTTGCGCTTTCTGCAGTTTCTGATCCCCGCGGTCCCTGACCGCGGGGATCAGAAACTTTAGTATGCCGAAAATATATATTTTTCAACCCCCTGCACCCCTGAATGATTTTATGCCGGCGGGAGGTGCAGGGGGGGGTTGCAGGCGGTGCGGGAAGTGCGCCTCCTCTTGAATAATCATTGGTGGCCAGTGGGTATACCAGAGTGTCAGCACATTGCTGACACTCTGGTATAAACGGCTGACATCTGTGATGCGATGTCAGCCGTTTAACCCTTTCCATACCACGGTCCGTACGGAGTCAGGGAGCTCCCTCCCTCTCCCATCGGGGGGCTGCTGTGCCTTTGGGGTCACAGAGAAAGGGAGCCCCCAGACAGCCCCCCTCTTTCCCCTTCCCCGTCTGCACAGTTGTGGCAGACGCGGAAGGTTCCCATGGCAACAGGACACCTTCTCAGGCATCCTGCTGTCCATGGTGCTCAGGCATAGATCTGTTCAGACAAAGTGTAAGTAAAATACAGTAAAATACACTATATAGTGTACTGTACTGTATTATACAGACATCAGACCCACTGGATCTTCAAGAACCAAGTGGGTCTGGGGAAAAAAAAGTGAAAAAAAGTAAAAATAAAAAAACACATTTATCACTGATTAAAAATGAAAAAAATTAAATTTCCTACACATGTTTGATATCACCGCGTCCGTAACGACCTGATCTATAAAACGGTCATGTTACTTTACCCGAATAGTGAACTTTTATGGAGTTTTCTACTCTAGGGGTACATCAGGGGGCTTCAAATGGGACATGGTGTCAAAAAAAACAGTCCTGCAAAATCCACCTTCCAAAAACCATACGGCGCACCTTTCCCTCTACGCCCTACTGTGTGCCCGTACAGTAGTTTACGGCCACATATGGGGTGTTTCTGCAAACTACAGAATTGGGGCAATAAATATAGCATTTTGTTTGGCTGTTAACCCTTGCTTTGTTACTGGAAAAAATGGATTAAAATGGAAAATTTGCCAGAAAATCTAAATTTTGAAATTTTATCACCATTTGCCATTAACTCTTGTGGAACACCTAAAGGGTTAACTACGTTTGTAAAATCAGTTTTGAATACCTTGAGGGGTGTAGTTTCTAGAATGGGGTCATTTTTGGGTGGTTTCTATTATGTAAGCCTCACAAAGTGACTTTAGACCTGAACTGGTCCCTAAAAAGTGGGTTTTTGAAAATTTCTGAAAAATTTCAAGATTTGCTTCTAAACTTCTAAGCCTTGTAACATCCCCCAAAAATAAAATATCATTCCCAAATTGATCCAAACATGAAGTAGACATATAGGGAATGTAAAGTAATAACTATTTTTGTAGGTATTACTATGTATTATATAAGTAGAGAAATTGAAACTTGGAAATTTTCAATTGTTTACAAATTTTTGGTAAATTTGGTATTTTTATATAAATAAAAAAATATATTTTTTTACTTCATTTTACCAGTGTCATGAAGTACAATATGTGACGAAAAAACAATCTCAGAATGGCCTGGATAAGTCAAAGCGTTTTAAAGTTATCAGCACTTAAAGTGACACTGGTCAAAAATGGCCTGGTCCATAAGGCTGTGTCCCTAAGGGGTTAAAGAAAGTGACCCAGCATTTTGCTAAGAGAATCAGTCACTTATTTATGTTGCCCTTAGTTAGGACACCATAAAACTGGTGTCAGGTTCCCTTTAAGCTGTTCTACAAAGGAACAAACCTCCATTTTGACCAGGTTCTGTATGTTTTGGAAGAGAGATGGGGATTCTTCCGCTACCACTCTGTCCAAACATGCTTGAAAGACTTTGGGTTAAGATGGGCTTAAGTTTTTGAAAATCCTACACTCTGCCCTTTGTCTTGTGGGTGGCTTTTCTTGGGGGCTCTTTAACCTGTATTAACACATAGCTCACAGTAAATTTTATAGAATTAAAAACAATCTCCTCACCAGGAGATAGTGGGGTACAACCCCTCTAACCCCCCAGGAGTACCATGCCAGATTCAGAATGCTGCTCCTGCCACTCCGTGCACTGTTGTCCATCCCCTTCTTCCTGCATTATTTCCAGCCTGGAAGGGGGTTCTTTTGGAAGGGGTCCGGTCACTATACAGCAACCTGCCACACTGCTGCTGCTCCCTTCCATTTCGGCCGGCATCTCCTTTTAAAGGGCGCGCACTACCCGCCATGTTTCAGGCTCCTCCCCCTTCCTGTAGCAGCGTGGAACACACGCATCACATCCGGCCCGCTTGCCCACTGCTTGCTGGCTTATGTCATAATGTTAAAGGAAATATTAATTATTAATATTTTGGTAATATCAATAATTAATATTCATAAATAGGCGTGAGTCGTCTATTGATGACCCCGCCTATTTATACTATAAATACTAACTACCTCTGTTGCCTTACCTAATTTCCTGAACTGCATGCGCTATATTACTACTATTGCGGCGACTACTACAATAAATGACTACATGCTGTACTTTGAATAATAAAAAGAATTTATTAAAACAATTACATGTCTACAATCTAATTATTGCTATAAGTATACATATTTATATCAATGGACATATAAACATATACGCACAGAGTAATTACGCACAGAGTAATATATATTATAATAACACTATAATAGTACGCCTAACTACTACACTAAACACAATACAATACACAATTACAATTCCACCGCACAAACTATCTAAATAGCACACCTACATACACACACATTATTTAGCAGCTCCCACCCAACCACCTAGCTACACACTGTACCTACAGGGTAAAAGGGGTTAACACAGTTGTGGTTGGCACTGCAATGGTTAATACGATGCAGGCCAGGGGTATAGGCAGTGATGTAGCTGTGGACTACAGGGAGCGGCACTGCAAGGGTTAATATGTTGCAGGCCAGGGATACCTGATCAGAGGGGTAATACAAGGCAGGGGATATCATATTTGGTGATATAGGCAGAGGGTTACTTCAATGCAGTGGATGCACCGTTCTTCCTTCATGGAGCTGCTCGGTCCATCTCTTTCTCTTCCATCTGTCTCTCTGTTTGTGGTCATAAAAGCACTCTTCCCCTAGTCCTAAATGCTGGACTATTTATCTATAATAAGTAGGGGGAAGGTGTTTGGCCATGGGGCAGAGGTGTGGATAACTCGTGCTATAAAAACAGGTTTAGCATGTCTAGTTTGGGGTCTGACTAGATCTCTGGTTAGGAAGCCCCCTGCTGACAAAAGGTGCCAGATAGGGATGAGCGAACCCGAACTGTATAGTTCGGGTTCGTACCGAATTTTGGGGTGTCCGTGACACGGACCCGAACCCGAACATTTTCGTAAAAGTCCGGGTTCGCGTTTGGTGTTCGTTGCTTTCTTGGCGCTTTTTGAAAGGCTGCAAAGCAGCCAATCAACAAGCGTCATACTACTTGCCCCAAGAGGCCATCACAGACATGCCTACTATTGGCATGGCTGTGATTGGCCAGTGCAGCATGTGACCCAGCCTCTATTTAAGCGGGAGTCACGTAGCGCCGCACGTCACTCTGCTCTGATCAGTGTAGGGAGAGGTTGCAGCTGCTGTTAGGGCGAGATTAGGCAGTGATTAACTCAGCAAAAACACTTAATTCAGTGATCGATCTACAGCTGTGGATCATTGAACTGCTGCTATTTAATTGCTCACAGTTTTTAGGCTGCCCAGAGCGTTTTTATGTCACTTTTTTCTTGGGTGATCGGCGGCCATTTTGTGTCTTGTGGTGCGCCAGCACAAGCTGCCACCAAGTCCATTTAACCATCAATAGTGTGGTTATTTTTTTGCTATATCCTACATCAGGGGCTTGGCTGTGCTTGCTATTTTATTGAGGGGTGAAATACAATTGCCAAAATAGCAGTACCCTAAATCTGGTGTTTCAGCTGTGGCTAGCCAATTGTAATACTGTCTGCTGTCTGGCAAAGGATATATTTTTGTTCTGGGTTGAAATACAATTCCCAAATTAGCAATTCCCTAAATCAGTGGTTTCTGCTGTATCAGGCCAAGTTTAAATCGATCCATAAAAGGGAATATTAGATTTAAGGTGCGGATAGTGTCATCCCCAATAACTTAACACGCTACCGTGCATTTCCAAGTTTAATTCTGTCCGTAAATGTATACCTGTCACCCAGCGCCTAAATAATAGGCCTAAAATTTATATTCAGCTAAATCTGTTGTTACTGCTGTGGCTGGTCAATTCATTTAGTGTCTGCCAAAGCACAGTTTTTGTTCTGGGTTGAAATACAATTCCCAACTTAGCAATTCCCTAAATCAGTGGTTTCTGCTGTATAAGGCCTACTTTAAATCTATCCATAAAAGGGTATATTAGATTGAAGGTGCGGATAGGGTCATTCTCAATAACTTCACACGCTACCGTGCATTTCCAAGTCTAATTCTGTCCGTAAACGTATACCTGTCATCCAGGGCCTAAATACTAGGCCTACAATTTATATTCAGCTAATTCTGTCGTTACTGCTGTGCCTGTATTAGTGTAATACGGTACCTAAATAGATAGCCAGATAGCGTTAGGTGTCTGTAAAAAAAGGCCTGAATTTGAATTCAATAAATTGGGCCAAATAATTTTTTTCTTATTGTGGTGAACAGTAACAATGAGGAAAACATCTAGTAAGGGACGCGGACATGGTCGTGGTGGTGTTAGTGGACCCTCTGGTGCTGGGAGAGGACGTGGCCGTTCTGCCACAGCCACATGTCGTAGTGATCCAACTACCTCAGGTCCCAGTAGCCGCCAGAATTTACAGCGATATTTGGTGGGGCCCAATGCCGTTCTAAGGATGGTAAGGCCTGAGCAGGTACAGGCATTAGTCAATTGGGTGGCCGACAGTGGATCCAGCACGTTCACATTATCTCCCACCCAGTCTTCTGCAGAAAGCGCACAGATGGCGCCTGAAAACCAAGCCCATAAGTCTGTCACATCACCCCCATGCATATCAGGGAAACTGTCTGAGCCTAAAGTTATGCAGCAGTCTCTTATGCTGTTTGAAGACTCTGCTGGCAGGGTTTCCCAAGGGCATCCACCTAGCCCTTCCCCAGCGGTGGAAGACACAGAATGCACTGACGCACAACCACTTATGTTTCCTGATGATGAGGACATGGGAATACCACCTCAGCACTTCTCTGATGATGACGAAATACAGGCGCCAACTGCTGCGTCTTTCTGCAGTGTGCAGACTGAACAGGAGGTCAGGGAGGAAGACTGGGTGGAAGACGATGCAGGGGACGATGAGGTCCTAGACCCCACATGGAATGAAGGTCGTGCCACTGACTTTCACAGTTCGGAGCAAGAGGCAGTGGTGAGACCGAGCCAACAGCGTAGCAAAAGAGGGAGCAGTGGGCAAAAGCAGAACACCCGCCGCCAAGAGACTCCGCCTGCTACTGACCGCCGCCATCTGGGACCGAGCACCCTAAAGGCAGCTTCAAGGAGTTCCGTGGCATGGCACTTCTTCAAAAAATGTGCTGACGACAAGACCCGAGTGGTTTGCATGCTGTGCCATCAGAGCCTGAAGCGAGGCATTAACATTCTGAACCTTAGCACAACCTGCATGACCAGGCACCTGCATGCAAAGCATGAACTGCAGTGGAGTAAACACCTTAAAAACAAGGAAGTCACTCAGGCTCCCCCTGCTACCTCTTCTGCTGCTGCCGCCTCGGCCTCTTCCTCTGCCTCTGGAGGAACGTTGGCACCTGCCGCCAAGCAAACAGGGGATGTACCACCAACACCACCACCTCCGTCACCAAGCATCTCAACCATGTCACACGGCAGAGTTCAGCTCTCCATCTCACAAACATTTGAGAGAAAGCGTAAATTCCCAGCCGCCACTATTTCTCCCAGAGAGCCGTGCCTTCCCTGCACAACCAAGTATCCGATAAAATCAAGTGTGCACTGTGCAACGCCATCTGTGGCAAGGTCCACCTAACGTAAAGGGGAGGGGAGAAGAGAGAGGCAGCGCCAAATGTGTAGTACAGTATAAAATGATTACAGTAATGAAAAAGTAATGCGCTTACCAGAGTCTGTTGTGAAGAGTCACAACGCCTTTGACGAGCCTGACTGGTAAATGGACCAGCGGCCAAGGGTGCCTTGCTGCAGCCTAGGTTCCAGGGCGCATTTAAGAATTAAATGCGAAAACGAAGTAAGATAAACCAAAAAGGAGAAAAAACTGGAACTGCAAATAGCATTTGCTTTTGGGCGCTGCTCGGCTGAATATATAACGCAGGAGGTGAATAAAAAAGGTATTTATTTGTCTACGCGTTTCGAGGTAATTGGACCCTCTTCCTCAGGACAATCAAAGGTCCACCAAACCACAGATACGTGGACCAGTAATCACGGCAAGGGACACTATATCTCCCTAACTGCACACTGGGAAAATGTAGTGGCAGCTGGGCCCCAGGCGGAGAGCTGTTTGGCGCACGTCCTTCCGCCGCCAAGGATCGCAGGGCAACATTCTTTGCCTCCAGTTGCCTCCTCCTCCTACTCGGCTTCCTCCTCCTCTTCTTCCACCTGCTCATCCAGTCAGCCACACACCTTCACCACCAACTTCAGCACAGCCCGGGGTAAACGTCAGCAGGCCATTCTGAAACTCATATGTTTGGGGGACAGGCCCCACACCGCACAGCAGTTGTGGCGGGGTATAGAACAACAGACCGACGAGTGGTTGCTGCCGGTGAGCCTCAAGCCCGGCCTGGTGGTGTGCAATAATGGGCGAAATCTCGTTGCAGCTCTGGGACTAGCCGGTTTGACGCACATCCCTTGCCTGGCGCATGTGCTGCTGAATTTGGTGGTGCAGAAGTTCATTCACAACTACCCCGACATGTCAGAGCTGCTGCATAAAGTGCGGGCCGTCTGTGCGCGCTTCCGGCGTTCACATCCTGCCGCTGCTCGCCTGTCTGCGCTACAGCGTAACTTCGGCCTTCCCGCTCATCGTCTCATATGCGACGTGCCCACCAGGTGGAACTCCAGACCATAGTGGAGTTTCAGCTGCAGCACGCACGGGTCAGTCGCACTGCGGAACAGCACCACTTCACCACCAATGACTGGGCCTCCATGCGAGACCTGTGTGCCCTGTTGCGCTGTTTCCAGTACTCCACCAACATGGCCAGTGGCGATGACGCTGTTATCAGCGTTACAATACCACTTCTATGTCTCCTTGAGAAAACACTTAGGGCGATGATGGAAGAGGAGGTGGCCCAGGAGGAGGAGGAGGAGGAAGAGGGGTCATTTTTAGCACTTTCAGGCCAGTCTCTTAGAAGTGACTCAGAGGGAGGTTTTTTGCAACAGCAGAGGCCAGGTACAAATGTGGCCAGACAGGGCCCACTACTGGAGGACGAGGAGGACGAGGATGAGAAGGAGGTGGAGGAGGATGAGGATGAAGCATGTTCACAGCGGGATGGCACCCAACGAAGCTCGGGCCCATCACTGGTGCGTGGCTGGGGGGAAACGCAGGACGATGACGATACGCCTCCCACAGAGGACAGCTTGTCCTTACCTCTGGGCAGCCTGGCACACATGAGCGACTACATGCTGCAGTGCCTGCGCAACGACAGCAGAGTTGCCCACATTTTAACGTGTGCGGACTACTGGGTTGCCACCCTGCTGGATCCATGGTACAAAGACAATGTGCCCACCTTACTTCCTGCACTGGAGCGTGATAGGAAGATGCGTTAGTACAAGCGCACATTGGTAGACGCGCTACTGAGAGCATTCCCAAATGTCACAGGGGAACAAGTGGAAGCCCAAGGCAAAGGCAGAGGAGGAGCAAGAGGTCACCAACGCAGCTGTGTCACGGCCAGCTCCTCTGAGGGCAGGGTTAGCATGGCAGAGATGTGGAAAAGTTTTGTCACCACGCCACAGCTAACTGCACCACCACCTGATACGGAACATGTTAGCAGGAGGCAACATTTCACTAACATGGTGGAACAGTACGTGTGCACACCCCTCCACGTACTGACTGATGGTTCGGCCCCATTCAACTTCTGGGTCTCCAAATTGTCCACGTGGCCAGAGCTAGCCTTTTATGCCTTGGAGGTGCTGGCCTGCCCGGCGGCCAGCGTTTTGTCTGAACGTGTATTCAGCACGGCAGGGGGCATCATTACAGACAAACGCAGCCGCCTGTCTATAGCCAATGTGGACAAGCTGACGTTTATAAAAATTAACCAGGCATGGATCCCACAGGACCTGTCCATCCCTTGTGCAGATTAGACATTAACTACCTCCCCTTAACCATATATTATTGTACTCCAGGGCCCTTCCTCATTCAATCCTATTTTTATTTTCATTTTACCATTATATTGCGGGGCAACCCACAGTTGAATGAACCTCTCCTCTGTCTGGGTGCCGAGGCCTAAAAATATCTGACAGTGGCCTGTTCCAGTGTTGGGTGACGTGAAGCCTGATTCTCTGCTATGACATGAAGCCTGAATTTTTTCTATGGGACCTCTCTCCTCTGTCTGGGTGCTGGGGCCTAAATATATGACAATGGACTGTTCCAGTTTTGGCTGACGTGAAGCCTGATTCTCTGCTATGACATGAAGACTGATTCTCTGCTGACATGAAGCCTGATTCTCTGCTATGGGACCTCTCTCCAATTGATATTGGTTAATTTTTATTTATTTTATTTTAATTTTACTTCATTTCCCTATCCACATTTGTTTGCAGGGGATTTAACTACATTTTGCTGCCTTTTGCAGCCCTCTAGCTCTTTCCTGGGCTGTTTTACAGCCTTTTTAGTGCCGAAAAGTTTGGGTCCCCATTGACTTCTCCTGTCCTGAGTTAACCAGCAAACGGGCCCATCCTTGTTAGCATCTCTGTGCTAACTACCTGCCCGGAAGCAGTTTGGCTGTTTCTCAGGTACTAGGCAGACAGCTCAACTCTCTATGCAGCCTTAAATAAAATACCCCCAGCATGGCTGCTGGCCTTGTAACAGCTTTTATAAACCTAACAATGAAAGCCATGGCCTACAGGCTAAACATGGGCCTGTATAAGAGTTGACAGGGAATATTTAATACACTTCCCTCTGCATATATACATATACATATCCCACTTGGCCATTCAGGGCCAATATTATATACATATATAGATATATACATATCAAATATATATATATACAAACCGGATTCCAAAAAAGTTGGGACACTATACAAATCGTGAATAAAAACTGAATGCAATGATGTGGAGGTGCCAACTTCTAATATTTTATTCAGAATAGAACATAAATCACGGAACAAAAGTTTAAACTGAGAAAATGTACCATTTTAAGGGAAAAATATGTTGAATCAGAATTTCATGGTGTCAACAAATCCCCAAAAAGTTGGGACAAGACCATTTTCAACACTGTGTGGCATCTCCCCTTCTTCTTACAACACTGAACAGACGTCTGGGGACCGAGGAGACCAGTTTCTCAAGTTTAGAAATAGGAATGATCTCCCATTCTTGTCTAATTCAGGCCTCTAACTGTTCAATCGTCTTGGGCATTCTTTGTTGCACCTTCCTCTTTATGATGCGCCAAATGTTCTCTATAGGTGAAATATCTGGAATGCAGACTGGCCATTTCAGTACCCGGATCCTTCTCCTACGCAGCCATGATGTTGTGATTGATGCAGAATGTGGTCTGGCATTATCTTGTTGAAAAATGCAGGGTCTTCCCTGAAAGAGATGACGTCTGGATGGGAGCATATGTTGTTCTAGAACCTGAATATATTTTTCTGCATTGATGGTGCCTTTCCAGACATGCAAGCTGCCCATGCCACACGCACTCATGCAACCCCATACCATCAGAGATGCAGGCTTCTGAACTGAGCGTTGATAACAGCTTGGGTTGTCCTTGTCCTCTTTGGTCCGGATGACATGGCGTCCCAGATTTCCAAAAAGAACTTTGAATCGTGACTCGTCTGACCACAGAACAGTCTTCCATTTTGCCACACTCCATTTTAAATGATCCCTGGCCCAGTGAAAATGCCTGAGCTTGTGGATCTTGCTTAGAAATGGCTTCTTCTTTGCACTGTAGAGTTTCAGCTGGCAACGGCGGATGGCATGGTGGATTGTGTTCACTGACAATGGTTTCTGGAAGTATTCCTGAGCCCATTCTGTGATTTCCTTTACAGTAGCATTCCTGTTTGTGGTGCAGTGTTGTTTAAGGGCCTGGAGATCACAGGCATCCAGTATGATTTTACGGCCTTGACCCTTACGCACAGAGATTGTTCCAGATTCTCTGAATCTTCGGATGATGTTATGCACAGTTGATGATGATAGATGCAAAGTCTTTGCAATTTTTCGCTGGGTAACACCTTTCTGATATTGCTCCACTATCTTTCTGCGCAACATTGTGGGAATTGGTGATCCTCTACCCATCTTGGCTTCTGAGAGACACTGCAACTCTGAGAAGCTCTTTTTATACCCAATATGTTGCCAATTGACCTAATTAGTGTTAATTGGTCTTCCAGCTCTTTGTTATGCTCAAATTTACTTTTTCCAGCCTCTTATTGCTACTTGTCACAACTTTTTTGGGATTTGTTGACATCGTGAAAATTGGAATCAACTTATTTTTCCTTTAAAATGATACATTTACTCTGATTAAACATTTCATCTGTCATCTACGTTCTATTACAAATAAAATATTGCCATTTGCCATCTCCACATCATTGCATTCAGTTTTTATTCACAATTTGTTTAGTGTCCCAACTTTTTTGGAATCCGGTTTGTGTGTATATATATATATATATATATATATATATACGCCTACCTGGCAGTTCCCTCTACACCCTTCCTGTACCAGTGTGGAATGCACGCATCACATTCGGTGCGCTTGCCCACTGCTAGCCACCAGAACTCCCGCCATGTCAAGAAAAGGAGACAAACCAGACTTACATAGCAGCTCCTAGTGGAGTCTTATGCCATCAGGTAATCTCTTCTAAGTACTATTCAAACCATAGAGACCCTGCAGCTTCCTAATAAGATCCAGGAAAGATCCACACCCCTGTCCTATGGACAGGAAGAAACCTGAGGAATGGAGAGAGGAGGATCCTTTGAAAGATCTGCGAAGTTCCTTCTTCCTGTCCGCATGGGGGAGGATCTCTCACAGGTGCTATCATAGGGCGTAATGGAAAAGGGGACTTGAGACACTTTTTACATCTAAAAGTGTCACAAGTCCCTTAGTAAATGTGCCCCAGAGTGTTGGTAACTTGACACTGATTCGTGCGGTCAGCCTGATTGTTCATTGACATCTCAATAGGGCACATTTACTAATGTGTCAACACCTGTTTTCCCGAGTAAAAAGCCTGTTTCTTACTGTTATTTTTTTAGGTCTCACTTACCAACAGTTTTTGTGCCTGTTTTGGAGGCATTAGCGTCTGTTGCATCTATTTTGAGCTTTAAGACAAATTCAGAAGTTTTGTAACTTTTGCACCTAATTTCCGGCCTATTTATGTGGGTGTGCCTTATTCCTTCTTTACTCTAGGGTTGGCATACTTTCTGTCTGTTTTGAGTTGCGCAACAATTTTACTACTTTTATGGAGACATATGCCAAAACTCAGCTCACTTGCACCACATTTTCATTTGCATACTATTTAGACCAGTTTAATGAATTTGAATCTGTCTTTTAAGAAAACGACCACTAGAGGTCAGACTTAAACCAAAAAGACAAACCAGATTTTTGAAGGGATAAAAAAATGAGGCGCACATTGAAGACAGACTTTGCCAATACGCTTTTTTTTTTTTACTCCCCAAAAAAGGGGAGCTTTGTAAATGTACCCCAATGTCTTCTATGTCCTGGTCTGCCTGTAAATCCCATGCTCCCTGTATCTTGATCCTGTATCCATGAGTTCCTGGCAATGTCTGGAATGTTTGTTTTGTCTTTGGTTCTGACCGTGAACGCCATGCTTCCCATATGTATCCTGAGTCACGTGGGTTCTGGTTTATTCCTTGATTCCGATTATGTGTCTTTGATCTGGTTTGTTTGTGACCTTGATTTTTGTGTGCTTGGGTTCCGGCTGTGTGAACAGGTCCCTGCTGTCACAGCCACTATCTCTGGCTGTGACCTTCCGTCCTTGCTCGTTCAGTGCTCCTCGCTGAAGTTTCGTTTCTGTGTGTTATTTGTGGTTCTGTATGGGTTAACTCCCCTGTGTTCCTATTAGGAGTTAATCCTCTGTCTGCTCCATGGGTGTGGCCTCTCTGCTGCACCCGTGGAACCTGTATATAAGGCTGAGGTTTCATCAGTTCTGTGTCAGCTCTCCTGGTGTGTGTTGTCTTGTCCTGCTCCTTGTTTGTACTCACTCTCCCATGCTGCTGACCCATGGGATTCCTGTCTGTCTGTGCTCTGTGGGTTTCCTACTTGTTCATTGACGTCCTCTTTCCTGTCCTTTTTCCTGTGTTTTGTTATCTGTTCTGCCAGTTATGTTTGTTATGTTATATGTCTCTGTTCAGCAAGCCCTTGCTGCACCTTTCTTTGCACCAGAGTGCCATGCGCAAGGCCATGCAGTTTACTACTGGTGGAGCAAGTCCTTCTCTGCTCATTGTCACTCCTGTTTCCTTGCTATGTACTCCAGCTTGTGTTATTAGTTGCCCTGTTTGTATTTGCCTGTCTATGTTATGCTTGCCTATGTGCCGTCGGTACCTTCTGGTACCTGTTGTTCATTCGTTCCTGCTGTCACTGTCTAGTTCACGCTCCAGAGTGGACCCTGGCAACTTCCTGCTGCAAAGCCTAACCCTACCATCTGGGGCCCTAGTGAATACCAGGAGTTGCTTAGTCACGCCCCTCTGGAGTATTACTAGACAGTGGCGCAGTGGGGGTTTTCTCCCACTGTGCTGACGGTACATAGAGCTCATGTTTTGTCTGTGCTGCCTTCCCTGGTTTTTGTTTGCGCAATAAACTCTTGTGTGTCTGTACCTGATTTCCGTTTGTTTATTGCTTGACGACGCGGTGGTCTCTCCTGGGACCTCCTACTCGTGACAGAATGAACAAGTGAACTTTCACAGAGTTTTTTTTTGTTCTGTTTTCTGCTTATCTGTGGTGTGTGTGCATTCTGTATTTCCCTCTTTATGGTGCCTTTAGGTATCGGATTTGGTTGCCTTGGTTTACTGGCTGCGGTGTTCTCCGTGTATGCTGGCTGCCAGGGGCGACGTCCGGTGTAGCCTTTTTAGCTTGCAGTTCTGCCTACGGCTGTGTTTTCTGTTATCGGTGCAGGTATCTGCTTCTGTACTCATCCTCCGAAAGGGGGTGTCAGCATGTTTTACCAATCAGTTCTTGGCAGACATGCCATTCTCCAGAGGGAGAGTGGAGGGGGAGGTGTTAGCACACTGCAGTTCACCGTGACTTTTGTGGCGTGTAGGCTGGCGGCATTCCCCTTGGCGTGCAGAGTGCTATGGGCAAGGCCACGCAGTATACAACTGGTGGAGCTAGTCCTTCTCTGCTCATTGAAACTCCTGTTGCGTTTTTTGTGTAGGCTGTTGCTAGGGGCTGCGTGCTGGCTGCGGTCGTCTTATGTGTTCTGCTTGTGTACCTCTGTACCCCTTTGATTCCGATTTTCTTTGTATTCCAGTCTGTTTCCTGTTCCTAGTCCCAATCCTCCGGAAGGGGGTGTCTGCATGTCTGGCCAATCAGTTCTTGGCAGACATGTCATTCTCCGGAGGGAGAGTGGAGGGGGAGGTAACTTCTTGGTGCGGTTAACTTGACGTGTATGCCGTGTTGGCTGGCTATCTTCCCCTGGAGTACTGGCTGCGGACCCTCCGTGTAGGCTGGTTTTCAGGGGTTGGGCTGGTTGCGGTCGTCATGTGTGTCCCTGCCCTTGTACCTCGTCACCCCTTTGATTTCTGTCCCCTTGCCTGGTTCTGTTTGGGTTGTTGCCCCACTTCTTCCCCTTTCTGTTTGGGAGGAGAGGGGGGGGGGGCTTTGAGCGGTGGGAGTGTCAGAGCCACTATCTCTGGCTGTGACCTTCCGTCCTTGCTCGTTCGGTGCTCCTCGCTGAAGTTTCATTTCTGTGTGTTATTTGTGGTTCTGTATGGGTTAACTCCCCTGTGTTCCTATTAGGAGTTAATCCTCTGTCTGCTCCATGGGTGTGGCCTCTCTGCTGCACCCATGGAACCTGTATATAAGCCTGAGGTTTCCTCAGTTCTGTGTCAGCTCTCCTGGTGTGTGTTGTCTTGTCCTGCTCCTTGTTTGTACTCACTCTCCCATGCTGCTGACCCATGGGATCCCTGTCTGTCTGTGCTCTGTGGGTTTCCTACTTGTTCATTGACGTCCTCTTTCCTGTCCTTTTTCCTGTGTTTTGTTATATGTCTCTGTTCAGCAAGCCCTTGCTGCACCTTTCTTTGCCTCAGAGTGCCATGCGCAAGGCCATGCAGTTTACTACTGGTGGAGCAAGTCCTTCTCTGCTAATTGTCACTCCTAATCACCAAAAAAAAGATGAAACTAACTTTCGTATGTATGAAAATCCAAAAAGCTTTATTGTAAATATATATAAACAGTACATACATTTATTATAAAACAGGCAGCACAAGGCGGGACACACAGATGAGGAGCAGGACCCAAGGAGAGGCCGGGAGATCAGTGCAAAAAAATACAAGGAAAAAGAATACTAGCTGAAAGAGCATACCTCAGAGTCTCATAGCAGCAACGCCCCGAACACAATGCAACAGAGGCGATTGTGGAGACTGAGGTTTAAGAAGGAAGGAACACAAAGGAACACAATTAAACATACCCTGAATGGTGCAAAGATCTCTCGGCCAACTCCTGAGCCAACGCCGTTTCGCCAGTTGATCTGGCTTCTTCCCTGGAAGAAGCCTCTGTTGCATTGTGTTTGGGGCGTTGCTGCTATGAGACTCTGAGGTATGCTCTTTCAGCTAGTATTCTTTTTCCCTGTATTTTTTTGCACTGATCTCCCGGCCTCTCCTTGGGTCCTGCTCCTCATCTGTGTGTCCCGCCTTGTGCTGCCTGTTTTATAATACATGTATGTACTGTTTATATATATTTACAATAAAGCTTTTTGGATTTTCATACGTACGAAAGTTAGTTTCATCTTTTTCTTGGTGATTATTATGACTCCTTGGGGGTCCGATGTTTTGATATCATTCTGTCTGGTTAATATTGGTTGATCATTGTCACTCCTGTTTCCTTGCTATGTACTCCAGCTTGTGTTATTAGTTGCCCTGTTTGTATTTGCCTGTCTATGTTATGCTTGCCTATGTGCCGTCGGTACCTTCTGGTACCTGTTGTTCATTCGTTCCTGCTGTCACTGTCTAGTTCACGCTCCAGAGTGGACCCTGGCAACTTCCTGCTGCAAAGCCTAACCCTACCATCTGGGGCCCTAGTGAATACCAGGAGTTGCTTAGTCACGCCCCTCTGGAGTATTACTAGACAGTGGCGCAGTGGGGGTTTTCTCCCACTGTGCTGACGGTACATAGAGCTCATGTTTTGTCTGTGCTGCCTTCCCTGGTTTTTGTTTGTGCAATAAACTCTTGTGTGTCTGTACCTGATTTCTGTTTGTTTATTGCTTGACGACGCGGTGGTCTCTCCTGGGACCTCCTACTCGTGACACCTGCAGTTCTAACTGCGGGTGCTTGGACTAAGCCCCTGCTGTGACTGTTGACCAGTTGAGGTCTTTCATTTATGATAGATTGTTCAAGCAGGTAGGGACAGTGGTCAGGTGAGACTAGGTCTGCACAGTTCCCTACCTTTTATTCTGATTTTATTTAGACTGATCTAGTAGAGTGAGCCCCGAACCCTGATGGTGGAACAGCTCCCTTGGTAATGCTAAGTAAATAGCCTGCCTAATCCATCTAGCGATAGTCTGGGAAGATGCAACAGAGCCCTTCTTACTACCCTGAAAGCAAAGCAACAGACGGGAGGGCATCCAGGGCTGCGTGACCTGCAGTTTTTGAATTAAACATCTCCTCACGTCTAAACAATGGAACTCCGATTCTTTCTCATTTTTTGAAGAAGCAAGGAAGGAGGGAAGAACTATCTCTTGGGAACGGTGAAAAGAGGAAGACATCTTTGGCAAAAAAGAAGGATCAGGAGAAATAACCACCCGATCCTCCAAGATCTTTAAGTAAGGCTGGTCAATGGAAAGAGCAGCCATCTCACTAAGGGTCCATTCACACGTCCGTATGTGTTTTGCGGATCCGTAAAACACGGACATCGGCAATGTGCGTTTCGCATTTTGCGGACCGCACATCGCCGGCACTCTCATAGAAAATGCCTTTTCTTGTCCGCAATTGCGGACAAGAATAGGATATTTTCTATTTTTTTGCGGAACGGAAGTGTGGATACGGAAGTGCGGATCCGCAAATGCGGATGCGGACCGCACATTTCGGCACCATTGAAAATTAATGGGTCCGCACCTGTTCCGCAAAATCGCCGAACTGATGCGGACCCATTTTGCGGACGTGTGAATGGACCCTTACCCTTCTAGCAGAGTTAATAGCTAAGAGAAAGGCCAGCTTTAGGGAGAGCATCTTAGGTGAAATGCTGTCTATCGGCTCAAAAGGATCTGACGTCAGGACTGAAAGACTAAGTTTAAATCCCAAGGAGGGATCCTATTCTGCAAACTGGGGATAACTTAGAAACTGCAATTAAGAATCTCTTCACCCAGGGATGACCCGCTAATTTAAATTCAAATAAGGCATTTAAGGCTGAGATCTGCATCTTTAAAGTGCTAGGTCTAAGTATTTTCCTCCAACCTTCCTGCAGGAAATCTAAAACAAGAGGTTTATCTGGAGCCTCCAGAACATACACTGGTCTATTGGCAAATCTGCAGAAAGCCGTCCAAACTCTCAAATAAATCTCAGAAGGGACCTTCTTATGACTCGCAAACAGAGTATTGATGACATCATCAGAGAGATCCTTTCTTCTTAAAATTTTCCCTCTCAAAAGCCAGGCAGTCATATGAAGACTCTCCACTTCTGGGTGATGGATTAGTCCCCGAGCTAAAAGACCCTGGAAAACTGGAAGAACCCAGGGGGCGGTGATCGTCATTTTGCGGAGCTCTGAAAACCACACCCTTCTTTGCCAAAAGGGGGTTATCACTATAACCATAGCACAATCTTCCTTGATTTTTTTGAAGACTCTTAGCAACAGCTTCAGAGAAGGGAAGTCATAAAGAAGACCCCTTCCCCAGGACTGAGCTAACACGTCTACAGCCTTCGACTGATTCTTTGGTGACAGAGAAAATAACCCCCCAACCTTTCTGTTTGATCTGCTGGCAAAGAGGTCTATCTCCGGGATGCCCTAAAAGGCCAAAATATTGTTTAGAAAAAACCTGATCTAGGGACCATTCTCTCTGGCATAGATGATGACGGCTGAGGAAATCTGCTTCTACGTTTTCTACCCCTTTTATATGTAGTGCAGAAAGAGATAAGAGAAAATCCTCTGCTAGTCTGAAAATCTGGTGGCTTAGGGCCATCAGACTTGGAGCTCTGGTACCACCCTGCTTGTTGATATAGGCAACTGCTGTCATATTGTCTCAATAGATCCTGATATTCCTGCCCCTGATCATCGGAAGACTCTGAGTCAACGCTAATCTGATAGCATTCAGCTCTCTGAAATTTTGAGACTGGGCACAGTCTTATGTCCCCTGCAGTAGCAGAGACTCTACATAGGCTCCCCAACCGAAGGGGCTGGCATCCGTGGTCAAAGAGAGGACTGCATCTCTGTGCCAGGGAACACCCCTCTGAAGATTTTATTGAAGATTTATCCACCACTCCAGAGAAAGCAACATCTGGGATGATAGCTGAAACTCCAAATCCAGAGAGAGAGTATGCCTGTCCCAAACTTCCAGAATCTGAAGCTGCAGGGGCCTTGAGTGTTACTGGGCCCATTCCACTCCCGGAATTGCGGCAGTCATGAGCCCCAGCAACGATATGGCATCCCTTAGGGAAACTACCTGCCGAGAAAGAAGGTTATGAATCTCTGATGAGATCAACAGAGCTTTGTATTAGTGCAACAGACACCTCTGGGATTTTGAATCTAGGATCATCCCAAAAAAACTGTACCTTGACTTGGTTTCAAACTGGACTTTTCTATGTCTATCTCCCATCCTAGTTTGTCCAGAACCTGTAACGGGGCTCCAAAGGCGCACTCGGTCTCCCATCAGCCGCGGACCTGCTGCTTAGCTTCGGGAGTGAGGATCTGTGTTTGGCCTCGTTCCCAGGACAGCTTTGCTAGCTGGGAGGCTCCCTGCTCCTAGGTCTGCCTTGAGCGCTGAGCTGATCACTCGGTGCTCGACTTGTCTGTCTGTCGGTCATGTGACGCTGGCCACGTCACATGACCCTCACTCCCCACTATAAATACAGGCGGCATGCTGGCTACAGGTTGCCTGTGATTTTAGTCTCTTAGGCTGTGTGTATTGTTAGCTACTCTATTGACTGACCTCTGGAATGTTACCTGGACCGTTTCCTGACCTCCCTTTGCCTGCTCCCTTGGTTTTGACGCTACATCTCGGATTCTGACCTTGGCTCGTTCTCGGATTTGCCACCTGGCTCTTCCCTTTGTATTGACATGACCTCCCGGACTGAACTCCGCTAGCTGACCCGCCTTTGCCTTCTCCTTCACAGGGTACCTCTCTTGTCCACTTCCTTGTCCATTTGTCTGCCTGCATCTCACGTACCGTTCGCTGCCTAGCTGTCCGGTTCCCTCTCTGTTCCTTCCTCCCCTACCCGGCACTTACGGAGGTTAGGGACCGTCACCCAGTTGCGCCCCGTCACCTAGGGTGGGTGATGCAAGTAGGCAGGGACAGGGTTGAGGGTGGCAGTCTAGGGGGTGCACTTCCTTCTACCTTCCCTTTCCGTGACAGAACCTTTCTCAACCAAGTAATTTGTACTTCCAAGATGTGACGTGACTGGGCGAGGAGAAGAAAATCGTCTAGATAGGGAATAATTACTATGTCCATCCCCCTCACATGAGCCATCATCTCCGCAATGATCTTTGTAAAAACCCTTGGGGCCTGACATTGAGCATGCAAAATCCTGTTCTCTAGGACAACTGCTACTCTCAAAAACTTCTGGTGGTGGGGATGGATAGGAACATGATAATATGCATCCCTTAGATCCACTGTGGCCATGTAACAATCTGGGAAGAGATGGTACACTGCTGACCTGATGGATTCCATCCGAAATTTTTCGTACACCAAAAAATGGTTCAGACACTTTAAGTTTATTATGGTACGAAAAGAAACATTCGGCTTTTTTACAAGAAAAAGAGTTGAGTAAAATCCTCTTGCCTCTTCCTGCTTTGGAACCTCCCCCATTACTTTTTTTGCTAATAGGAAAAAAAACTCTGAAAATATAACCTGTTATAGCCCCCTCCAGCCGTGCTAAACAAACGTGTAGACAATACACTGGCTGCAGGGCAGGCCAGCACCTCCAAGGCGTAAAGGGCAAGCTCAGGCCATATGCCCAATTTGGAGACCCAGAAGTTGAAGGGGGCAGACCCATCAGTCAGTACGTGTAGGCGTGTGCACACATACTGCTCCACCATGTCGCACGTCCCCGTGATGTCCACGATCCAATTGCATATCTGCTCTATCAACTTTCAATGTTCTTTTCTGCGCCTACCATGTTGATCACAGTCAGTGGCGAATTAGGGTTCCACGCCGGAGAGGGAGCGTTAGAAAGGGAGACCACAACCAAGGGAGGTCAATGGCTGCAATGTGATGGATCTGAAATGTGGGACAAGTTATTTAAGCGGATGGATCGAGTGAAAGGGCCAATTAAAGACGAATTTTACAAATTTTATTCCCTGTCACCTATGCAGAGCAGGGGTTTTTCATCACCAGAAATGGGTTAATGTCACTCACCAATGGAACAGATGATTTTTAAAAATTTCGGTCCCTGTCACCTATGCAGTGCAGCGGTTTAAACGGCAAAAATGGTAAAATGTCACCCAAGAATGTAACAGACGAATTAGTGATATGTATTAACCTGTCTACTAGGTAGAGCAAGGGTATGTCACAGCCAAAAATTGGTGAATGTCACCCAACTATGTAACAAAAAAAATTGTGAAATGTATTAACCTGTCTACTAGGTAGAGCAGGGGTATATCACATACAAAAATTTGTGAATTTTAACCGAAAATGTAACAGACAAATTAGTGAATTTTTTTTACTTTACCTGTCTACTAGGTATAGCAGTGGTATATCACAGCCAAAAATGGGTGAATTTCACCTGAGAATGTAACAGACAAATTAGTGAAATGACATAAAATAAAATACGTACAAATAAAAAATCTTGATGTATGAGGTGGTTGTCCATATGGAGTAGGAGGTTAACGAGGTGGTGGACGTAGAGGTGTAGGTGGAAGCAGCAGTGGAGGAGGACGAAGTAGCCAACACTGGTTTTTGGTTTTAATTTTTTTTTTTATATTTTTTTTTTAAATTAGAGTACACCGCAAAAGAGTGGGAAATTATCACGACCGGCGTGCCGATCACATACGTGAGGTAAAGGGAGGGAAAAGGAAGGCCCTGTCCAAGGGAGAGGGAAAGATGGTGACCCCTAACTCACCTTGAGGCTGGCACCTGACTGCCCTGACGTCCCTAGACGGGTTGCTCACCCATACGCCGATCACGTGCCTAAACCCTGGCTTTCCCTAAGATGAGCCCTACGTAGTGAGTAGGGCGGTGGGAACACTAGTCCGCACCACTAACACTAAAGGGAAACACTAGGGAGAGGACAGACAATACTGACAAAACATATAGTCCCAGGTGGGCGACAACAAACAACCAACAGGGATCCGGAGGGTAATGCTCTGGTATGACAACCAGGGATAACAGCAACTCAGCTCCAGTGGGTCAGTATAGAAGTCCAGGCAGGAAGCTCTATATCTGGCAACCAGAGAAGTGGGAGAGGGGAATATAAGGAGGTTGGGAGCGCCGGACAAGAAACAGCTGAGGAGAAGAAGCTACGGATCCCTGAGTGAGACAGAAAGGATTGCAAGGCAAACACAGACAGCTACCATTAAGTAACAGCGCTATCTTCAGACATAGAGCGCGAAGCCACCCGCTGCGACTTCCTGACCCCGGGTATAACTGAGTCAGACGTGGCTCTTGACACCCTCGTGACAGTACCCCCCTTTCCACGGACACTCAGGACCAGGTCTCTCAGGATGAGCGGCATGAAAAGCCCGAACTAACCTGTCGGCGTTCACCTCAGACGCTGGAACCCACATTCTTTCCTCGGGACGTAACCCCTCCAATGCACCAGATATTGAAGAGAGCGGCGGATTCGACGAGAATCAACAATTTTGGATATTTGAATCTCTAGATTACCATCAACAATAACAGGAGGGGGTGGCAGCGGTGACGGTTCTAGAGGTGGAACATACTTTTTGAGTAACGACTTATGGAAGACGTTATGGATTTTAAAAGTTTGAGGTGGCTCCAGGCGAAAAGCCATGGGGTTAATGATGGCTACTATTTTGTAAGGACCAATGAACCTAGGACCCAGTTTCCAAGAGGGAACCTTTAACTTAATATTCCTAGTAGATAACCACACATAGTCATTCACTCCTAGGTCCGGACCTGGTGACCGTTTCTTATCAGCCATGCATTTATATTTACCTCCCATATTTTTAAAGTTAGCTTGCACTTTCTGCCATACAGATGAAAGAGATGACGAAAACCGTTCCTCTTGGGGAACCCCAGAAGACCCCCCCTCTTTGAAAGTACAGAATTGGGGATGAAAACCATATGCACCAAGAAATGTTGACTTGCCAGTGGATTCCTGATGGCGATTATTTATAGCAAACTCGGCTAACGGTAAATATGATGACCACACCTCTTGGTTTTCAGACACAAAACACCTTAGGTATGTCTCAAGGTTTCGGTTGGTATGCTCAGTCTGTCCATTCGACTGAGGATGGAAAGCTGAGGAAAAGGACAAGTGTACCCCCAAACGGGAACAAAAAGCTTTCCAAAACTTAGAAATAAACTGGGTTCCCCGATCCCAAACAACATTGGAAGGGACCCCGTGAAGCTTCACAATTTCACTGATGAATACCTGAGCAAGAGTCTTAGCATTAGGTAGTGCGGGTAACGAGATAAAGTGTACCATTTTGCTAGACCAGTCCACTACTACCAAGATAACTGTTTTACCCGCAGACAAAGGTAAGTCAGTGATGAAATCCATTGACAGATGTGTCCATGGCCTATTGGGAATGACAAATGGCAATAAAGACCCTGCAGGACGTGTATGAGAAACTTTAGCGCGTGCACAAGTTGAACAAGTAGACACAAAATCCATTACATCCTGACGCAACCTTCGCCACCAAAAACGACGAGACAATAGCTCCAAGGTTGCTTTACTACCTGGGTGCCCAGCAAGTGCCGAATTATGATGTTCCTTTAATAATTTGAGACGAGTTTTAATGGTAGAAGCAATTTCTCTGAGGGACAAGAGACCGGGGCGTCCCCCTGAGCCTCTAACACCTTCCCCTCCAGAACAGAGTGTACAGCGGAGACAACCACTCCTCTTTGTAGAATGGGTACCGAATCACCCACATTACCCCCTCCAGGGAAACTACGAAATAATGCGTCTGCCTTGGTATTTTTTGCCCCAGGACGATAGGTGATGAAAAAGTTAAACCTGGTAAAAAATAGAGACCACCTAGCTTGTCTAGGGGTGAGACGCTTAGCTGATTCGAGGAACAGAAGGTTTTTGTGGTCCGTAATCACCGTGACGGGGTGGATTGCCCCCTCTAAAAAGTGACGCCATTCTTCAAACGCTAGTTTAATAGCTAATAGTTCCCTATTGCCAATATCATAGTTCTTCTCCGCTGCAGATAGTTTTTTAGAAAATAAAGCACAAGGACGCCATTTGCCAGGAGACGGACCCTGAGACAGTACAGCCCCCACTCCCACCTCTGACGCATCTACTTCAACAGTAAAAGGCTGGGAGACATCAGGTTGGATTAGTACAGGTGCCGAGGTAAACCTCTCTTTTAAGGAGGAAAATGACATTTTGGTGGCGTCAGACCATATAGAAAAATCTGTCCCCTTCCTAGTCATGTCAGTAAGTGGTTTGACGATCACAGAATAGTTTTTAAGGAATTTTCTATAGAAATTTGCAAAACCCAAAAACCGTTGCAGTGCTATAAGGTTCTCAGGAAGATCCCAATCTAGAATTGCCTGGACTTTCCTCGGATCCATACGGAAACCTGAAGCAGATAATAGAGATCCCAGGAACTGTATTTCCTGAACGGCGAAAACACACTTCTCAATTTTCACATATAATTTATTCGTCCGTAGAACCATCAGTACCTGTCTGACATGTACCTCGTGTGTCTTCAGATCAGACGAGTAAATTAAAATATCATCTAGGTATATCACCACAAACCTGCTGATAAGATGACTAAAAATATCATTAACGAAATGTTGGAAGACAGCGGGAGCATTGGTCAGACCGAAAGGCATGACTAGATTTTCATAACGCCCCTCCGGGGTGTTAAAGGCTTTCTTCCACTCATCCCCTTCATTGATACGAATCAGATTGTAGGCCCCCCTAAGATCAAGTTTGGAGAACCACTTAGCACCCGCAATCTGATTAAACAGGTCAGGAATGAGAGGAAGAGGGTATGGGTCTCGGATGGTTATCCGGTTTAGTTCGCGGAAATCTAGGCAAGGACGCAGGCCCCCCATCTTTCCTTTTAACAAAGAAAAAACCTGCAGCCACGGGTGATGAAGAGGGTCTGATGTGTCCCTTAGTCAAGCTCTCAGAGATATAATCTTTCATGGCTTGTCTCTCTGGACCCGAAAGATTATATAACCTGGTCTTGGGTAATTTCGCACCGGGAATCAGGTTAACCGGGCAATCATAAGGACGGTGAGGTGGTAACTTCTGACACCCCTTTTCAGAGAAAACATCCTGAAAGTCTGAAACAAAAGTAGGTAGAGTAGCTATGGAGGCGACTAAGCAATTGCTATTTAAGCAATTTTCTCTGCAATGCTCACTCCACTCCAATATCTCCCTGGCCTGCCAATCCACCACTGGATTGTGCACTACCAACCAGGGAAGACCCAATACCACAAGAGTGGGAAGGCCTTCCAGAACATAACATGAAAGACACTCGTTATGGTGGTCCCCTACCCGAAGGTGTAAGTTATGGACAATGTGAGTAAGGTTTCTCTGAGACAGAGGAGCAGAGTCGATAGCGAAAATGGGAATAGGTCTCTGTAGCGTACAGAAAGACAAACCCATAGTCTGGGCAAACTGGGCATCTATCAAATTTACTCCTGCTCCACTGTCTTGGAAGAAAGAAATAGTCTCCGTCTTAACACCAAAAACAACAACCGCTGGCAACACAAATTGCGATGTTCGTATGGAGGAAACGTATACCCCCCGGCTGACATCCTCCACACAGCCTGGGGTTAGTAGTTTTCCGACGGTCTTTTGTTTTTGAGTATGGAAGGACAGACATTAATGAAATGACCCCTCCCCCCACAGAAAAAACAAACCCCACGCCTACGGCGAGTCTCAGGAGGACGGACCTGATGAGTAGTTCCTCCTAGCTGCATAGGCTCGTCTAGGTCCGTGCAGACTAGCTGCTGCTTGGGAGGGGTTACTAATTGCTCAGGATCTTTCAATCTGTCCCTAAGACGTCTATCTATTCTGATAGAAAGGGACATAACAGCATCAAGGGAAAAGGGGGTCTCATACAGCGCAAGCGCATCCTTAACCCTTTCGGATAACCCAGAGCAAAACTGACTCCTGAGAGCCGGATCGTTCCACTGGGTATCCGTAGCCCACCTACGGAACTCTGAGCAATACTCCTCTGCTGGCCGCTCTCCCTGTAGGAGTCTCCGTAATTTCGACTCAGCCAGGGCAACTCGGTCAGGCTCATCATATATGAGACCCAAAGCCCCAAAAAATTCCTCCACAGACCGGAGAGCCGGAGAATCAGTGGGTAAAGAGAACAACCAGGATTGCGGGTCCCCCTGAAGCAGGGAAATAACAATCCCCACCCGCTGTTCTTCATTACCAGAGGAGTAGGGGCACAGCCTAAAATATAACTTACAGGCCTCACGGAACGTCACAAATTTGTCCCTTTCCCCAGAAAATCTGTCAGGAAGTACAACCTTGGGTTCCGGAGCAACCTGGTTACCCATAGCAACTGCAGGACTTGCGGTCTGCTGCAATTGCTTCTGTTGCTGAAGGACCGACGCCTTCAATCCTGCCACTTCCAAAGACAGGCCTTGAAGTTGCTTTATCAAAGCGCCAAAAGGATCCATGCTGGATTCTAAATAGGCAGAAGAGGGAAAAAAAAAAAAAAAAAAATTTTTTTAAAAACAAAATAAGGGCCAGATATAATATGACGACCGGCGTGCCGATCACATATGTGACGCAAAGGGAGGGAAAAGGAAGGCCCTGTCCAAGGGAGAGGGAAAGATGGTGACCCCTAACTCACCTTGAGGCTGGCACCTGACTGCCCTGACGTCCCTAGATGGGTTTCTCACCCGTACGCCGATCACGTGCCTAAACCCTGGCTTTCCCTAAGATGAGCCCTACGTAGTGAGTAGGGCGGTGGAAACACTAGTCCGCACCACTAACACTAAAGGGAAACACTAGGGAGAGGACAGACAATACTGACAAAACATATAGTCCCAGGTGGGCGACAACAAACAACCAACAGGGATCCAGAGGGTAATGCTCTGGTACGACAACCAGGGATAACAGCAACTCAGCTCCAGTGGGTCAGTATAGAAGTCCAGGCAGGAAGCTCTATATCTGGCAACCAGAGAAGTGGGAGAGGGGAATATAAGGAGGTTGGGAGCGCCGGACAAGAAACAGCTGAGGAGAAGAAGCTACGGATCCCTGAGTGAGACAGAAAGGATTGCAAGGCAAACACAGAAAGCTACCATTAAGTAACAGCGCTATCTTTAGACATAGATTGCGCAGCCACCCGCTGCGACTTCCTGACCCTGGGTATAACAGAGTCAGACGTGGCTCTTGACACCCTTGTGACAGAAATATCAAAAATACAAAATACAACAATGAGCAAATTCGCTGTAGTATAACAGTGGCTGGGTAAAGCCGGTATACATGTCTAATGTACGGACAAGTCCTGTGGGACAAGTCCTGTGGGATCCATGCCTGGTTCATTTTAATGAACGTGAGCTTGTCCACATTGGCTGTGGAAAGGCGGCTGCGCTTGTCTGTGATAACGCCCCCTGCCATGCTAAACACACGTTCAGATAATACACTGGCTGCAGGGCAGGCCAGCACCTCCAAGGTGTAAAGGGCAAGCTCAGGCCATGTGCCCAATTTGGAGACCCAGAAGTTGAAGGGGGCAGACCAGTCATTCAGTACGTGTAGGCGTGTGCACACATACTGATCCACCATGTTGCTGAAATGCTGCCTCCTGCTAAGATGTTCCATATCTGCTGGTGGTGCTGGTTGTTGTTGTGACGTGTTGACAAAGCTTTTCCACATTTCGGCCATGCTAACCCTGCCTTCTGAGGTGCTGGTGGTGCCAAAGCTGTGTTGGTGACCTCTTCCTCTGCCTTCGCCTTGTGCTTCCACTGTGCCCCCGCTGTCAGGTGGGAATGCCACCAGCAGCGCATCTACCAGCGTGCCCTTGTACTCTCGCATCTTACGATCACGCTCCAGTGAGGGAATTGAGGATGGTACGTTGTCCTTGTAACGGGGATCTAGCAACCCATTAATCAGCACAAATTAGAATGTGGGCAACTCGGCGGTCATTGCGGAGACACTGCAGCATGTAATCACTCATGTGTGCCAGGTTGCCTAGAGGCAACGACAATCTGTCCTCTGTGGGAGGTATATCGTCTGTGTCCTCTGTATCCCCCCAGCCATGCACCAGTGATGGCCATGAGCTGGTTGGGTGACACCCTGCTGTGAACACGGTTCCTCCTCCTCCATCTCATCCTCCACCTCATCATTCTCCAGAACTGTGCCCTGGCTGGACATGGCGTTTGTGGGTGCAGGAACCCACCCCCGGAGCCACTTGTAAATGACTGGCCGGAAAGCCTATGAGATGATCCCTCTTCCTCCTCCTCCTCCTCCTCCTGTGCCACATCCTTTTCCATCATCGCCAGAAGCATTTTTTCAAGGAGGCATAGAAGTGGGATAGTTACGCTGAGAACTGCGTTATCGGCACTGGCCATGTTGCTGGAGTATTCGAAACAGCGCAACAAGGAACACAGGTCTCGCATGGAGGCCCAGTCATTGGTGGTGAAGTGGTGCTGTTCCGCAGAGTGACTCACCCGTGCGTGCTGCAGCTGAAACTCCACTAGTGCCTGCTGCTGCCTGCACAGTCTGGCCAGCATGTGCAAGGTGGAGTTCCACCTTGTGGGGATGTCGCATATGAGGTGAGCAGGAAGGCCGATGTTACGCTGCAGAGCTGACAGGCGAGCAGCAGCAGGGTGAGAACGCCAAAAGCGCGCACAGATGGCCCACACTTTCTGCAGCAGCTCTGACATATCGGGGTAATTTTTAAGGAACCTCTGCACCACCAAATTCAGCACACACGCCAGGCAAGGGATGTGCGTCAAACCGGCTAGTCCCAGAGCTGCTACGAGATTTCGCCCATTTTCGCACACCACCAGGCTGGGCTTGAGGCTCACTGGCACCAACCACTCATTGGTCTGTTGTTTCATGCCTGTCCACAGCTCCTGCGCGGTGTGGGGTTTGTCCCCCAAACAGATAAGTTTTAGAACTGCCTGCTGTCCTTTTCCAATGGCTGTGCTGAAGTTGGTGGTGAAGGTGTTACACTGACCGGATGAGGAGGCGGTAGAGGATGAGGAAGCGGAGTAGGAGGAGGAAACAACAGGAGGCAAACTGAAGTGCCCTGCAATCCTCGGTGGTGGAAGGACATGCGCCAAACTGCTATCCCCCTCAAGCCCAACTGCCACTGCATTTACCTAGTGTGCTGTTAAGGAGATATAACGTCCCTGGCCGTGCTTACTGGTCCACGTATCCGTAGTTAGGTGGACCTTGCCACAGATGGCGTTGCACAGTGCACACCTGATTTTGTCCCCCACTTGGTTGTGCAGGGAAGGGATGGCTCGCCTGGAAAAGTAGTGGCGGCTGGGCATGACATACTGTGGGGCAGCCACCGCCATAAGGCTTTTAAAACTCTCCATCTCCACCAGAAGGAATGACAGCATTTCAAAGGCCAGTAATTTAGAAATGCTGGCATTCAGAACCAGGGATCGCGGATAGGTAGGGGTGTACTTCCTCTTACGCTCCAGTGTTTGGGAGATGGAGAGCTGAACGCTTCTGTGGGACATTGTGGAGATGCTTGGTGACCCAGGTGGTGGTGTTGCTGGCAGATCCTCTGTTTGAGGGGTGGCAGGTGCCACTGTCACTTCAGAGGTGGATGAAGAGGCTGAGACTGCAGCAGAAGAGGAAGCAGGAGGAGCCAGAGACCTTTCTTTGTTTTTGAGGTGTCTACTCCACTGCAGCTCGTGCTTAGCACTTAGATGCCTGGTCATGCAGGTTGTCCTCAGGTTGAGAAGGTTTATGCCTCGCTTCAGGCTCTGATACTCGTTTCTTGTCATCAGCACATTGTCTGAAGAACGGCAACGCCAGGGAACTCCTTGGAGCTGGATTTGGTGTGCTCAGTCCCTTGCTGCGTTTGGCAGTAGCAGGCGTACTGTCTAGGGGACGGCCGCTCCGCTTTTGCACCCTGCTCCCTCTTCTGCTGTGCTAGTGGCTCTGTGCGACCACCGGCTTTTCCTCCGAACTACACAGGTCACTCGCATGACCTTGATTCCATGTGGGTCGAGGACCTCATCGTCCTCCACATCATCTTCCACCCAGTCTTCACCCCTGCCCTCTTTGTCGGTCTGCACACTTCAGAAAGCCACAGCAGTTGGCACCTGTGTTTCGTCATCATCCGAGACGTGCTGCGGTGGTCCTCCCATGTTCTCATCTTGAAACATAAGTGGTTGGGCATTGGTGCACTCAATCTCTTCCACTTCTGGGGCAGGGATATGTGGTTGGCCCTGGGAAACCCTGCTAGCAGAGTCATCAAAAAGCAGAAGAGACTGCTGCATGACTTGGGGCTCAGACTGCTTCGCTGATTTGGAAGGGGGTGAGGTGAAACACTGATGGACATCGGCTGCAGGTGCCAATCTTTCAGCAGGAGACTGGGTGGGAGACAATGTGAAGGAACTGGAGGCACCCCATTATAGTATCACCTGTACTTGTTCTGGCCTCACCATTCGTAGAGCCGCATTAGGTCCGACCAAATAACGCTGAAGGTTCTGTCGCCTTCTTGCACCTGAGGAAGGTGTTTCACTTGTGCGTGTAGCTGGCACAAATCGATCACGTCCTATCCCTGCAACAGGAGCTCCACCAGCAGCCCCACGACTGGGGCCACGTCCCTTATTCAACGCTCTCCTCATTCTCCGCAAATTTAGGATCTTGCCCAAAATGGGTGTTTTTTAATAACAGAATATAACAGCAGTATCTAACGCGTGTATTTCAAACTGACAGATGCAGCAAAGGCCGCAAATTTAGTATTTGGCCCAAAATGGGTGTTTTCTTTTAATAACAGAAAATAACAGCAGTATCTAACGCGTGTATTTACCACTGACAGATACAGCAAAGGATGCAAATCTAGTATTTTGCTCAAAATGTTTTTTTTTTTAAATATCTGAATATAACAGCAGTATCTAACGCATGTATTTCACACTGACAGATGCAGCAAAGGCCGCAAATTTAGTATTTGGCCCAAAATACCGTATTTTTCGCCCTATAAGACGCACCGGCCCATAAGTCAGGTTTTTGAGGAGGAAAATAAGAAAAAAAATATTTTTAACCAAAAGGTGTGCTTTTGGTGGGTTTTGAACTAATTGTGGTCTGTGGATGGCGCACTGTTATGGGGGATCTGTGGGTGATGCACTGTTATGGGGGATCTGTGGGTGACACTTATGGGGGATCTGTGGGTGACACTTATGGGGGATCTGTGGGTGACACTTATGGGGGATCTGTGGGTGACACTTATGGGGGATCTGTGGGTGGCTCTTATTGGGGTCTCTGGATGGCACTGTTATGGGGATCTGTGTATGACAGTTATGGGGGGATCTGTGGATGACACATATATAGCATCTTATGCTATGTGTCATCCACAGATCCCCTCCATAACAGTGTCCCTGTAGTGAATGACCCTCAATACAGGGGGTAGGGGTCGCATCTGCTTTTATAATGACAGCGGGGCCAGTGCAGTGACTGTATTCTACTACACGGGCCCCGCTCACTGTATAATCGTATCTTTAATAGTTAATTGTTATGTATATAATCGGGTAATCAGCGCCTGTATTACTTGCAACTACAAGCGCTCGGTAGCAGAGAGGAGGGAGGAGGCAGGCCGGGAGGACGGGCGCTGGCAGCGTGAGTCACTACGTCATGCGTCCACGCCGCCTGCTTCATTCATAAAGTGGGCGGCGCAGGCGCGTGACGTGGTGACTCACGCTGCCAGCGCCCGTCCTCCCGGCCTGCCTCCTCCCTCCTCTCTGCTACCGAGCACTTGTAGTTGTAAGTATACAGGCGCTGATTACCCGATTATATACATAACAATTAACGATTACAGATACGATTATACAGTGAGCGGGGCCCGTGTGGTAGAATACAGTCACTGCATGGGCCCCGCTGTCATTATAAAAGCAGATGACGAGCCCCAGCCCCTCCTCCCTCACAGCTGATACACCTGCCGCGCGGCATCGCGGCGGGTGTATCAATGAAAATTCGGCAAAATGCAGCATTCGCCCCATAAGACGCACTGCTATTTTCCCCCCACTTTTGAGGGGAAAAAGTGTGTCTTATAGGGTGAAAAATACGGTAGGTGTTTTTTTTATAACAGACTATAACACCATTATCTAACCTGTGTGTTTCACACTGACAGATGCAGCAAAGGCTGCAAATTTAGTATTTTGCCCAAAATGGGTGTTTTTTAAAACCCAGATAATGATTTCAGTATTTCAAGCTTATATTTCACACTGACAAATGTAGCATAAGCCTCAGATGTAGGGTATTGTCAAAAATGGGTGCTTTTTTAAACCCAGAAAATTATTGCAGTATTTCAAGCTTGTATTTAACAATGACAGATGCAGCAAACGCCGCAAATTTAGTATTTTGCCCAAAATGGGTGTTTTTTTTTTATTAGCAGAATATAACAGTAGTATCTAACACGTGTATTTCACACTGGCAGATGCAGCAAAGGCTGCAAATTTAGTATTTTGCCCAAAAAGGGTGTTTTTTTAATAGCAGAATATAACAGTGGTATCTAACGCTTGTATTTCACACTGACAGATGCAGCAAAGGCTGCAAATTTAGTATTTTGCCCAAAAAGGGTGTTTTTTTAAAACCCAGAAAATTATTGCAGTATTTCAAGCTTATATTTCACAATGACAAATGCAGCATAGGCCCCAAATGTATGGTATTGCCAAAAATGGGTGCCCAGAAATTTATTGCAGTATTTCAAGCTTGTATTTAACAATCACAGATGCAGCAAACACCGCAAATTTAGTATTTTGCCCAAAAAGGGTGTTTTTTTAATAGCAGACTATAACAGTGGTATCTAACGCTTGTATTTTACACTGACAGATGTACAAAGTCTGCAAATATAGTAATTTGCCCAAAAAGGGTGTTTTTTAAAACCCAGAAAATTATTGCAGTATTTCAAGCTTATATTTCACACTGACAAATGCAGCATAGGCCCCAGATCTAGAGTATTGCCAAAAATGGGTGCTTTTTTTAAATCCAGAAAATTATTGCAGTATTTGAAGCTTGTATTTAACAATGACAGATGCAGCAAATGCCGCAAATTTAGTATTTTGCCCAAAAAGGGTGTTTTTTTAATAGTAGAATATAACAGTGGTATCTAACACTTGTATTTCACACTGACAGATGCAGTAAAGGCTGCAAATTTAGTATTTTGCTCAAAAAGTCTGAGAGCCAAAAAATCCCAAAAATCTTTCTATAAAAGTAACTTGTAACCCAACCCCCCCGGATAAACAGCGTTTAAAAAAAAAAAAAAAGTGTAAAAAAAAGCCATTTTTGGACACAAAACATCACAAAAAGTGTAATAGCGAGCGATCAAAATGTCATATGCACCCCCAATTAGTGCCAATTAAACTGCCATCTCATCCTGAAAAAAATGAGCCCCTACATTAGATAGTCGCCCAACTAAATAAAAAATTATTTAGCTCCCAGGCTATGGAGATACTAAAATAATTTTTTTGGGTTCCTAAAATGATAATATAGTGTAAAATCTAAATAAATTCTAAAATGTAGACATATTATGTAGACATATTAGGTATTACCGCATCCGTAAGAATCTTCCCTATAAACCCCTCGGATAAACAGCGTTAAAAATATAAAATAAAAACGGTGCCAAAACACCCATTTTTGGGCAAAATTTTAATCCTTTTTTTCCGGTAATAAAGCAAGGGTTAACAGCCAAACAAAACTAAATATTTATGGCCCTGATTCTGTAGTTTGCAGAAACACCCCATATGTGGTCGTAAATGGCTATATAGCCACACGGCAGGGCATAGAACGAAGGGAACTCCATATGGTTTCTGGAAGGCAGATTTTGATGGACAGTTTTTTTTACACCATGTCCCATTAGAAGCCCCCCCTGATGTAGCCTAGACTACAAACTCCAAATAAGTGACCCCATCTAAGAAACTACACCCCTCAAGGTATTCAAAAGTTACTTTACAAACTTTGTTAACCCTTTAGGTGTTCCACAAAACTAAATAGCGATTGTAGAAACAATTTTAGAATTGAAATTTTTTGTTACCTTGCCTCAAAAAAGTGTAATATAGAGCAACCAAAAATCATATTTACCCCTAAAATAGTCCGAAAACAACAACCACCTTATCCTGTAGTTTCCTAGATGGGGTCACTTTTATGGAGTTTCTACTCTAGGGGTGCATCAGGGGGCTTGAAAGGGTACATGGTGTGAATAAACCAGTCCAGCAAAATCTGCCTTCCAAAAACCATATGGCGTTCCCCTTCTTCTATGTCCTGCCGTTTAGCCAAATAGTAGTTTACGACCACATATGGGGTGTTTCTGCAAACTACAGAATCAGGGCAACCCATATTGAGTTTTGTTTGGCTGTTAACCCATTTTTTTCAGTAATAAAGTAAGGGTTAAAATGGAACATTTTCAAAAAAATAGAAATTCCAAAATTGTTTTTCCATCTGCCATTAATTCTTGTGGAACACCTAAAGGGTTAAAAAAAGTTTGTAAACCCAGTTTTGAATACCTTGAGGGGTGTACTTTCTTAGATGGAGTCACTTTTTTGGAATTTCTATTCTAGGGGTGCAAGGGGGGGGGCTTGAAATGGGACATGGTTTAAACAAAACCAGTCCTGCAAAATCTGCCTTCCAAAACCCATATGGCGTTCCCCTCTTTCTATGTCCTCCCGTTTGGCCAAACAGTAGTTTACGACCACATATGGGATGTTTTTGCAAACTACAGAATCAGGGCAACCCATATTTAGTTTTGTTTGGCTGTTAACCCTTACTTTATTGCTGGTAAAAATGGGTTAAAATGGAAAATTTTCCAAAAAATAGAAATTCCAAAATTGTTTCTCCATCTGCCATTAACTCTTGTGGAACACCTAAAAGGTTAACAAAGTTTGTAAACCCAGTTTTGAATACCTTGAGGGGTGTACTTTCTTAGATGGAGTAACTTATTTGAAATTTCTATTCTAGGGGTGCAAGGGGGGGCTTGAAATGGGACATGGTATAAACAAAACCAGTCCTGCAAAATCTGCCTTGCAAAAACCATATGGCGTTCCCCTCTTTCTATGTCCTCTTGTTTGGCCAAACAGTTGTTTACGACCACATATGGGGTGTTTCTGCAAACTACAGAACCCATATTGAGTTTTGTTTGGCAGTTAACCCTTGTTTTTTTCCTGGAAAAATATGATTATATTGGAAAATTTTCCAAAAAATCTAAATTCTTAAATTTTATGTCCATTTGCCATTAAGTCTTGTGGAAGACCTAAAGGGTTAACAAGGTTTGTAAAAACAGTTTTGAATACCTTGAGGGGTGTAGTTTCTAGAATGTTTTTTTTTTGGGTGGTTTCTATTATGTAAGCCTCACAAAGTGACTTCAAACCTGAACTGGTCCATAAAAAGTGGGATTTGGAAGATTTCTGAAAAATTTAAAAATTTGCTTCTAAACTTCTAAGCCTTGTAATAAAATTTAATTCCCAAAATGATACAAACATGAAGTAGACATATGGGGAATGTAAAGTAATCACAATTTTTGGGGGTATTACTATGTATTACAGAAGTAGAGAAACTGATACTTTGAAATTTGTTAATTTTTCCAAATTTTTGTTAAATTTGGTATTTTTTTATGCAAAAAAAATAACTTTTTGGACCAAATTTTAGCAGTGTCATGAAGTACAACATGTGACGAAAAAACAATCTCAGAACGGCCTGGGTAAGTCAAAGCGTTTTAAAGTTATCAGCACTTAAAATGACACTGGTCAGATTTGGAAAAAATGGCCTGGTCCTTAAGGTGAAATAGGGCTGTGTCCTTAAGGGGTTAACAATGACAGATGCAGCAAACGCTGCAAATTTAATATTTTGCCCAAAAAGGGTGTTTTTTAAAACCCAGAAAATTATTGCAGTATTTCAAGTAGGATTGAGCGAACTCGAACTGTAAAGTTCGGGTTCGTACCGAACTTTAGGATTTTTGGACCCCGGACCCGAACCCGAACATTTCAGTAAAAGTTCGGGTTCGCTGTTCGGCGATTTCTTGGTGCTTTTTGAAAGGCTGCCCAGCAGCCAATCAACAAGCGTTTAACTCTGTGCCCTTAGAAGCCATGACAGCCATGTCTACTAATGGAATGGCTGTGATTTGCCAGTGCAGCATGTGACCCAGCCTCTATATAAGCTGGAGTCACGTAGCGCTGCACGTCACTCTGCTGTTACTAGTGTAGGGAGAGGATGCTGCTGGTGATTTCAGGGAGAGAATAGGAGAGAATCTTTGTTCAGAACGTGAATCTAACTCAGCGATCGACATACATTTAGTTGTGTGGGTGCAGGGCACAATCTTTTTACCCTGCCCTGAGCCCAGTGACCGAAAAAAAATAACTTTTATCCGTCTGTTAGCTAGGTGGGCGGCGGCGGCGGCAGCCATTTTATGCAAGCTCAGTGCAGTAGCACTGCATCTGAGCTTTTGCAACATGGAAATCCAATCTTGGAAAACTGCACTAATAATTTTTGGCAATATACAACATCTAGTGCATTTGCAGGATTAGTCAGTGTGCAATTTATGCTAGAAATACAGCCATCATTTTCTGGGTTTTTTAAAACACCCTTTTTGTGCAAAATACACAATTTTACTGTACATCTCTAGCTGCATCTGGACATGTTAAATTCAAACGTTATATACTGCTTTCATATTCTGTTAGTAAAAAAACACACTTTTTTGGCAATATACAACATCTGGATTAGTCAGTGTGCAATTTAAGCTAGAAATACAGCCATAATCTTTTTTGCCAAAATACACAATTTTACAGCCCTTTCAGCATCAGCACATGTGAAAATCAAGGGTTATATACTGCTGTCATATCCAGTTATTAAACAAACACTCGTTTGGGGAAAAAAAGTTTATTTTGCAGCCTTTGCTGCATATGTCATTGTGAGATACACACTTTAGATACTGTATTTCTATTCAGTTATTTGAAATACAGCCATTTTGGGCACAAATCTTTAATTGCGGCCTAGTGTGGGTCAGGGCATGTGAGATACACCCTTTATATACAGGGGTTATATTCTTCTATTAATAAAACACCTTTTCTTGGACAAAATACACAATTTTTCTGCCCTTGCAGCATCAAGATGTTTGAAATTCCAGGGTTATATACTGCTGTCATATTCAGTTATTAAACAAACACCCGTTTGGGCAAACAATTGTTTATTTTGCTGCCTTTGCCGCATATGTCATTGTGAGATACACCCTTTATATACAGGGGTTCTATTCAGGTATTTGAAATACAGCCATTTTGGGCAAACAAATTTAATTGAGGCCTAGTCTGGATCAGGGCGTGTGAGATACACCCTGTACATACTGTCGTTCTATTCTGCTATTAATTAAACACCCATTTAGGGCAAGATCCTAAATTTGAGAAATATGAGGAGATCGTCAAATAAGGGACTTGGCCCAGGTTGTGGTGCTGCTGGTGAAACTCAAGTGCCAGCTACACGCACAAGTGAAACACCTTCATCAGGTGCGAGTAGGCGACAGAACCTGCAGCGGTATTTGGTCGGGCCTAATGCAGCTCTACGAATGTTGAGGCCTGAACAAGTACAGGCGATAGTAGATTGGGTTGCTGACAGTGCCTCCAGTTCCTTCACATTGTCTCCTACCCAGTCTCCTGCTGAAAGATCAGAGTTGGCACCTGCAGCCGATGTCTATCAGTCTTTCACCTCACCCCCTTGCAAATCAGCCAAGCAGTCTGAGCCCCAAGTCATGCAGCAGTCTCTTCTGCTTTTTGATGACTCTGTTAGCAGGGTTTCCCAGCGCCATCCACCTAGCCCTGCCCCAGAAGTGGAAGAGATTGAGTGCACCGATGCCCAACCACTTATCTTTCAAGATGAGTACATGGGAGGACCATTGCAGCACGTCTCGGATGATGACGAAACACAGGTGCCAACTGCTGGGGCTTTCGAAAGTGTGGGCAGGGGTGAAGACTGGATGGAAGATGATGTGGAGGATGATGAGGTCCTCGACCTCACATGGAATCAAGGTCATGCGAGCGACCTATGTAGTTCGGAGGAAGAGGCGGTGGTCGCACAGAGCCACCAGCACAGCAGAAGAGGGAGCAGGGTGCAAAAGCGGAGTGGCTGTCCTCTAGACAGTACGCCTACTACTGCCCACCGCAGCAAGTGACCGAGCACACCAAAGCCAGCTCCAAGGAGTTCCCTGGCGTTGCAGTTCTTCAGATAATGTGCTGACGACAAGACACGAGTGGTTTGCACGCTGTGCAATCAGAGCCTGAAGCGAGGCATAAACGTTCTCAAACTGAGCACAACCTGCATGACCAGGCATTTAAGTGCTAAGCACAAGCTGCAGTGGAGTAGACACCTCAAAAACCAAGAAAGGTCTCTGGCTCATCCTGCTTCCTCTTCTGCTGCAGTCTTGGCCTCTTCATCCACCTCTGAAGTGACAGTGCCACCTGCCACCCCTCAAACAGAGGATCTTCCAGCAACACCACCACCTGGGTCACCAAGCATCTCCACAATGTCCCACGAAGCGTTCACCTCTCCATCTCCCAAACACTGGAGAGGAAGTACCCCCCTACCCACCCACGATCCCTAGCCCTGAATGCCAGCATTTCAAAATTACTGGCCTTTGAAATGCTGTCATTCCGTCTGGTGGAGACTGATAGTTTTAAAGGGACAGCCGCCACTACTTTTCCAGTCGAGCCATTCCTTCCCTGCACAACCAAGTAGGGGACAAAATCAGGTCTGCACTGTGCAACGCCATCTGTGGTAAGGGGCACCTCCCTACAGATACGTGAACCAGTAAGCACGGTCAGGGACGTTATATCTCCATAACAGCACACTTGGTAAATGCAGTGGCGGCTGGGCCTGAGGCGGATAGCAGTTTGGCGCATGTCCTTCTACCACCGAGGATTGCAGGGCGCTTCAGTTTGCCTCCTGTTGTTTCCTCCTCCTACTCCGCTTCCTCATCCTCTACAGGCTCCTCATCTGGTCAGCTTAACACCTTCACCACCAACTTCAGCACAGCCAGGGGTAAACGACAGCAGGCAGTTTTAAAACTTATCAGTTTTTTGGGGACAAACCCCACACCGCGCAAGAGCTGTCGACGGGCCTTGAACAACAGACCGATGAGTGGTGTGCCAGTGAGCCTGAAGCCCGACCTGGTGGTGTGCGATAATGGGCGAAATCTCGTAGCAGCTCTGGGACTAGCCGGTTTGACGCACATCCCTTGCCTAGCGCATGTGCTGAATTTCTTAATTCCCCGATATGTCAGAGCTGCTGCATAAAGTGCGGGCCGTCTGTGCGCACTTTCGGCGTTCTCACCCTTCTGCTGCTCGCCTGTCAGCGCTGCAGCGTAACTTCGGCCTTCCCACTCACCGCCTCATATGCGACATGCCCACAAGGTGGAACTCCACCTGTCACATGCTGGCCAGACTGTGCGAGCAGCAGCAGGCGATAGTGGAGTTTCAGCTGCAGCACGCATGGGTCAGTCGCTCTGCGGAACAGCACCACTTCACCACCAATGATTGGGCCTCCATGCGAGACCTCTGTTCCTTGTTGCGCTGTTTTGAGTACTCCACCAACATGGCCAGTGCCGATAACGCCGTTCTCAGCGTAACTATCCCACTTCTATGCCTCCTTGAAAAAACCGCTGCTGGCGATGATGAAAGAGGATGTGGCACAGGAGGAGGAGGAGGAGGAAGAGGGATCATTTCGTGGGGTTTCTGGCCAGTCATTCACAAGTGGCTCCGAGGGTGGGTTCCTGCACCCACAAGCGCCAGGTACACAATTGTCCAGCCAGGGCACAGTTCTGGAGGATGACGAGGTGGCGGATGAGGAGGAGGAGATGGAGGAGGAGGAACCATGTTCACAGCAGCATGGCACCCAGACCAGCTCATGGACATCACTGGTGCGTGGCTGGGGTGATACAGAGAACACAGACGATACACCTCCTACAGAGGGCAGCTTTTTGTTGCCTCTGGGCAGCCTGGCACACATGAGCAATTACATGCTGCAGTGTCTCCGCAACGACTGCCGAGTAACCAGCCATTGTTATACTGCAGCTCGATTGCTCATTCCTGTATTTTGGATATTTCACACTCTTTTGGAGTGTACCCTAATTTAAAAAAAAAATAATTTAAATCAAAAACCAGTGTTGGCTACCTCGTCCTCCTCCACCGCTGCTTCCACCTACACCGCTATGTCCACCACCTCCTCAAACTCCTACTCCATATGGAACTCCACCTCATAAATCAAATTTTTTATTTTTTATTTGTACGTATTTTATGTCATTTCACTACTTTGTCAGTTACATTTTCGGGTGAAATTCACAAATTTTTGGGTGTGATGTTACACTGCTATACCGAGTAGACAGGTAAAAAAAAAATATAATAATTGTCTTTTACAGTTTCGGGTGAAATTCACAAATTTTAGGTTGTTATATACCTCTCCTCTACCTAGTTGACAGCTTAATAAATTTCAATAATTTTTCTGTTACATTCTTGGGTTGACATTTTACAATTTTGAACGTGAATAAACCCTTGCTCTGCATAGGTGATAGGGAATAAAATTTCAGAAATTCTTCTTTAATTGATGCGTGCCACCTCCTTTCATTCAATGCTTAAAGGGGTTGTCCGAGTTATGAAAAAAAAATATATAGCACTGAAAATCTGATGTGCAGCAATATATAACTAAGATAAGGAAGTTTCAGGCAAAATCTATATATATATTTCCTCATTTCCCTGGTCCTCTTCTGGCCCTTGTTTACATGCAATAAAAACTATCTCTACCCCTCCCCCTGCACTGCTAAGGGAGTGTATACAAGACCTGCCCTGAGTGCTGGGAGGATCAACAGCAACTTGTATGTGTAGAACTACAAGTCCCAGTTGAATAATGACACTGCTAAGGGAGTGGATACAAGAGCTGCCCTGAGTGACATGTCTGCCTGCTGGGAGAATCAGCAGCATGTTGTATGTGTAGGACTACAAGTCCCAGCTGTATAATGACACTGCTAATGGAGTGGATACAAGAGCTGCCCTGAGTGACATGTCTGCCTGCTGGAAGACTCAGCAGCATGTTGTATGTGTAGGACTACAAGTCCCAGCTGTACAATGACACTGCTAAGGGAGTTAAGGGAGTTACAAGGACACTGCTAAGAGCTGCCCTGAGTTCTGGGAGAATCAACAGCAACTTGTATGTGTAAAACTACAAGTCCCACCTGTATAATGACACTACTAATACACACAGGATCTTCCCTCTACCTTCTTGTGCAATGCTCTCTCTAGTCTGTCAGCTCCTGTGCCCAGCATTGTCTCCTCACTGCTGCAGCTACCCAGTCTGTGCAGTGAAGGGGTGTGGCCAGCACAGTGACTTCTCGTTTACAGGCTTGTAAACGAACTTTATGAGAGCAGGGAGAGAAGCTGACATCACAGGTCATGTGACCCTCAGTCAAATCTGAGAAACCAGGCGCTGGAGATAAAGTGAGTGAATTGGAAAGCTGTTACATTTTCCTAGTTAGGAACATAGAAAGAACAAAAAAATAACTCTGACAACCCCTTTAAACTTTAACAAGTTCTACCACATTTGCGCTTCAATAACTTTTCCCACATTTGCTCTTCAGTAATTTGTCCCACATTTGCGCTTCAGTAATTTGTCCCCCATTTGCGCCTCAATAACTTTTCCCACATTTGCGCTTCAGTAATTTGTCCCACATTTGCGCCTCAATAACTTTTCCCACATTTGCGCTTCAGTAATTTGTCCCACATTTGCGCCTCAATAACTTTTCCCACAATTGCGCTTCAGTAATTTGTCACACATTTGCGCCTCAATAGCTTCTCCCACATTTCCGCTTCATCCCATTGCAGCCATTGACCTCCCTTGGATGAGGTCTCACGCTCCCTCTCTGGCGTGGAACCCTGATTCGCCAATAACCGTGATCAACATGGTAGGCTCAGAAAAGAACATTGAAAGTTGATAGAGAAGATATTGAAATGGATGGTGGATGTCACTGGGGCACCTCTACATAGGTGACAGGAACATAAATTTGAAAAAATCGTCTATTACATTGTCAGGTGACATTTATCAAATTTTCCCGGACAGAAACCCCTGCTCTGCATAGTTGACAGGGAATGAAATTTAAGAAATTCTTCATTAATTGATGCGCACCACATCCTTTCATTCAATGCTTAAACTTTAAAAAGTTGGCCCACTTTTATGCTTTAATACTTTGTCCCATATTTCCGCTCTATCATTTTAAATTTTAAAAAATGAATCCTCCCTTGGATGTGGTCTCTCTTTCTCACGCTCCCTCTCCGGCGTGGAACCCTGATTCGCCGATAACCGTGATCAACATGGTAGGCTCAGAAAAGAACATCGAAAGTTGATAGAGAAGATATCCAAATGGATAGTGGACGTCACAGGGACATGCGATCAGGCAGAAGTTAGCTAGAGTCAACAAAGCGGCAGCAGGGCCTCTCCTGGCTAATGTTTACAAATCAAAAATACTACAGTGACATTCCCTATAATTTTTTATTAATCATTCCAATAACAGGGCATCTTAAGAGTCCTGTATTGTTATTTATCATCACTACCGCCCCGAGTCGGGAGTGGGTAATTGCCGCGCGCCCCCTCCTTAACTTGGAAGCTTATGCTTCAATACTTTGTCCCACATTTCCGCTCGATTACATTTAATATCATCCATTGACCTCCCTTGCATGTGGTATCCTTTTCTCAGGCTCCCTCTCCGGCCTGGAACCCTGATTCCCCGCACCTGTGATCACTATGGTAGGTGCATAAAAGAACATTGAAAGTTGATAGAGCAGATATCCAATTGGATCGTGAACATCACAGGGACGTGCGACATGGTGGGGCAGTAAGTGTGCACACACCTACACGAACTAACTGACAGGGGCCTGAGCTTGCCCTTTACCCATTGGAGGTGCTGGCCTGATCTGCAGCCAGTGTATTGTCTGAACGTGTGTTTAGCACGACTGGAGGGGGTTATCACAGGTTATATTTCGGAATGTTTTGGGGTGTACCCTAATTTAAAAAAATAAATAAATAATTTAAACCAAAAAGCAGTGTAGGCTACCTCCTCCTCCTCCACCGCCGCTTCCACATACACCGTCACATCCACCGCCTCCTCAACCTCCTACTCGTCCTCCTAAATCAAGATTATAATTTTTTATTTTTACGTATTTTATGTTATTTAAAGTCATTTCCCTATCCACATTTGTTTGAAGAGCACTTGCCATGCTCTTAACCACATTTTGAGGCCATTTGCAGCCCTCTAGCCCTTTCCATGACATTTTTACAGCCATTTAGTGCTCAAAAGTTCGGGTCCCAATTGACTTCAATGGGGTTCGGGGTCCAGTTCGGGTCAAGTTCGGGTCCCGAACTCGAACATTTTTGTGAAGTTCGGCCGAACCCGTCAAACCCGAACATCCAGGTGTCCGCTGAACTCTAATTTCAAGCTTATATTTCACACTGACAAATGCTGCAAAGCCACCAGATGTAGGGTATTGCCAAAAATGGGTGCTTTTTTAAACCCAGAAAATTATTGCAGTATTTCAAGCTTGTATTTAACAATGACAGATGCAGCAAACGGGCCGCAGCGGCTTACACCAGTCTGATGGGGTGTCACCCGCTGGACCAAAGTTCCCAACACCACTAGCACCCTCCACCTTGTACTTGTGTCGCTGATCTGATCCTGTATTTTCCAGCTGCGCGGGCATGAGTACAGTCACTTCGGCGTGTAATCCCGCGAGACCTATGACCTCCCGAGGTGGGTCTTGCGAGATTGCGTGCCACATGACGGGATCGCGCGCAAAAGACACTGAACTTAACTCAACTCATGCTCGCGCAGAAGGCAAGTACAGACTGTACAGGATCAGTGACACAAGTACGGGAGGGGGGGCAAACTACATAAAGGAGGGCAGTCTGTGGGCAAAATGAATTTGTGTGGGGGCAAAATTACTTAGTGGGGGCAAATTACATAATGGAGGGCAGTGTGGGGGCAAAATTACTTAGTGTGGAGGCAAATTACTTAGTGGGGGGAAAATTACATAATGGAGGGCAGTTTGGGGGGCAAATTACATAATGTGGGGCAGTGTGGGGGCAAATTAATGTGAGGCAGTGTGGTGGGAAAATTACTTAATGTGAGGCAGTGTGAGGGGCAAATAACATAATGTGGGCCAGTGTGAGGGGCAAATTACTCAATGTGGGGCAGTGTGGGGGCAAATTACATAATGTGAGGCAGTGTGGGGGGCAAATTACCTAATGTGGGGCAGTGTGAGGGCAAATTACATAATGTGAGGCAGTATGGGGGGCAAGTTACTTAATATGGAGCAGTGTGAGGAGCAAATTACATAATGTGGGGCAGTGTGGGAGAAAAATTACATAATGTGGGGCAGTGTGGGGGAAAATTACATAATGTGAGGCAGTGTGGGGGGCAAATTACATAATGTGGGCCAGTGTGTGGGGCAAATTACATATTGTGTGGCAGTATGGGGGGCAAATTACTTAATGTGGGGCAGTGTGGGGGCAAATTACATAATGTGGGGCAGTGTGGGGGGCAAATTACATAATGTGAGGCGGTGTGGGGGGCAAATTACTTAAAGTGGGACAGTGTGGGGGGAAAATTACTTAATGTGAGGCAGTGTGGGGGGCATATTACTTAATGTGGGGCAGTGTAGGGGGCAGTATTACTAATGATGGCATTCTAGAAGGGAATTACTATTGGTGGGACTGTAAGAAGTACTATTACTATGGGGGCACTATTATTTCTTCAGGACAGTATTTGTGGTATTGGGGCCGGGGCACAGTGAGCAGCAGGATAACACTGTGGGGACTCCAGGTTGGGGGATGATGTTAGAAAAGTGAGGACACTAAGATGTCTGTGTGTCACACTCTGCAGAGAGAAGTGTCCGGACCGAATGGAGAAGATGATGACAGAGAAGATCTACATTGAAGGAGACGTCACCTGGAGGCCCTGGATGTGAGAGGCACGTGCTGCTGTATATGTGCATTCTGCTATTTTATGTTTTGCATATGAGAAAATGTTTAGAATTAAAAGCTTTTAATTAAATGTTCTATTTTACTATTTTTATTATTTGGTCGAAAGGCTGATTGGGGAGTGGGGATTGTAACGGGACTGCTGTAGAATATCTAAAATTAGCTGGTCAAGTAAAATGTTGCATGCAACAATAATTAAATAGGTGGCCGGCAAAAAAGGGGCGGCTCAAAGGGCATGGTCAATGGGAGGAGTCAAGGGGGGGCGGCAAAATTAGCTTTTGCCTAGGGCAGTGATGGTGAACCTTTTAGAGACCGAGTGCCCAAAACTGCAACCAAATACCCACTTATTTATCGCAAAGTGCCAACACAGCAATTTAACCTAAATACCAATATAATATTTCTTTCATGTCCTTTATCATTTATCTATAATAGATTAATAGCCTACATTTAATGCGCTGCCTGTGCTGTTTATAGTGTCCTGGGGATGATGAATGGCAGGAAAAGTCTAAAGCATATTGCTATGCCATAGACTTTTTCCAGGGCGTGGGTGCCCACATAGAGGGCTCTGAGTGCCGCCTCTGGCACCCGTGCCATAGGTTCGCCGTCACTAGCCTAGGGTGTCAAAAATCCTTGCACCAGCCCTGTCTGTGCAATACCTTCTGTGTGTCAGGGCCAGAGATAGGAAAAATATAAGTGAAAACTAGTATATTTTTTTTCCATCATTTTCAATACTTTTTCTATAGAGGGTGTCTGCAGTGACTTGTGACATCTGTGTAATACCTTCTGTGTGTCAGAGCCAGAGATAGGAAAAATTTAAGTGAAAACTAGTATAATTTTTCCATAATTTTCAATACTTTTTCTATAGAGGGTGTCTGCAGTGACTTGTGACATCTGTGCAATACATTCTGTGTGTCACGGCCAGAGATACAGTAGTAAAAATATAATTGAAAACTAGTATATTTTTTCCATAATTTTCAATACTTTTTCTATAGACGGTGTCTGCAGTGACTTGTGACATATGTGGAATACTTTCTGTGTGTCAGAGCCAGAGATACAGTAGGAAATATATAATTGAAAACTAGTATATTTTTTCCATTATTTTCAATACTTTTTCTATAGAGGGTGTCTGCAATGACTTGTGAAATCTGTGCAATACCTTCTGTGTGTCAGGGCCAGAGCTAGGAAAAATATAAGTGAAAACTTGTATATTTTTTCCATCATTTTTTAATACTTTTTCTATAGAGGGTGTTTGCAGTGACTTGTGACATCTGTGCAATACCTTCTGTGTTTCAAAGCCAGAGATAGAAAAAATATAAGTGAAATCTATTTTCCTTTTTCCATACTTGTACGTACTTTTTCCATATACTGTGCTTGCTGTGAACTGTGACATCCATGCCACATCTTGTGTGTCAAGCGTGCATATAACACTTAATATGCATTAAGGGACGAGGAAGTGGCCGTGATGCTGATGGTTCACGCAGAGGCCGTGGACCTGGGCGCGTTGAAACTGTGCCTGCTGCCAGAGCACAAGGAAAACACGATGTCTAGCTGCATGTCCCAGTTTGCAGGGTTGGTTAAGCGCCACCCTGTCTTCCACCAAGTCCAGTCTCAGTAGCCAAGAGTCTGGTCAACAGAATCCTCACCCTGATCCTCCTTCCTCCCACCATGGAGTCTGGCCAAACAAGTGATCCCACACTCGGAAATTCAGAGGAGCTCTTTTCATCGCCATTACTTGATTTGCCAAGCACGCTTGAAGAGGGACATGAGATCTTGAGCATCCACAGTCATGAGAACATGACGGTGCGGAACGGCAATTAGTGTTCAATGAGGTGGTTGATGGTGAGACACAGTTGTCAATGAGTCAACCACAATTACTGTCTCAAGAGGTTGATGAAGAGGATGAGACACAGTTGTCAATCACTGAGGTTGTGGTTAGGTCAACAAATCAAGAGGATGATCAGAGTGAGGAAGGGTAAGAGGAGGTGGTGGACGATGAGGTCACTGACCCAACCTGGGAAGGTGGAAAGCCGAGCAAGGACAGCAGTACAGCGGGGAAGTGATCTGAAGCACCGCAACAGGCTGAAAAAGGCAGTGGGGTGGCAAATGTGAGAAAGCGGGCCACACCACACAGGCCTGCAACTGTTCCACAAAGCACCCCTTTGCGTTAATCTCCCTTGCCAAGGGGTAGGTGTTCCGCAGTATGGGGGTTTTTTGAGGAAAGTGCGGACGACAAAAGAATAGTCGTTTGCAACCTGTGCCACACCAAAATGAGCCAGGGCGTGAACACTAGCAACCTCACAACTACCAGCATGATCCGCCATATGGGATCCAAGCACCATAATAAGTGGGAGGAATGCCTGGGTACACAATCTGTGTCTGCGGGTCACACCACTGCCTCCTCTTCCCCTATGGTAATTGCTGGCCAATCTCCTGTCAAACGCGCAGGAAAGGATGCCTCCCGCACTGTACCTGGACATTTGCAAGCACCATCATCGACCACATCTACTTCCCTGTCCCAGTGCAGTGTCCAAATGTCATCACACCAGGCATTTGAACGCAAGTGCAAGTACCCAGCCACCCACCCACAGGCCATAGCACTAAATGCGCCCCTTTCAAAATTACTGGCCTGGAAATGTTGCCATTTAGGCTTGTGGACACTGAGGCCTTCCACAGTCTGATTTCAGCCAGGGACGCTACATTTCCCTGACGGCACACTGAGTGAACATTGTGGAGGCCGAGAGCAAGTCATACCCTGGGATGGCACAGGTGCTACCGACACCGAGGATTGTAGGACTTAATTCCATCAGGGTTTCCACCAGTACCTATGTTAGTGGCTCCAACCCCCACTTCTCCTCCTCCTCCACTTACACCTCCGAATTATCCACGTACAGCACCAGTCAGCCATCAGCCGGTAGCTGGAAGCAGTGTAGCACTGCAGTGGGGAAGTGTCAACAGGCTGTGCTGAAGCTGATATGCTTAGGGGACAAACAGCACACCGCCGCAGAGCTGTTACAAAGGATAAGAGACCAGACTGAGCTGTGGCTCTCACCACTCAACCTACAACCAGGCATGGTTGTGTCTGATAATGGCCGTAACTTGGTGGCGGCTTTGGAGCTCGGCAAGCTCACACACATCCCATGTCTAGCCCACATCTTAAACTTAATGGTTCAGAGGTTTATCAAAACCTACCCCAATTGGCCTGAGCTACTGGTGAAGGTGTGCCGTGTATGTGCACATTTCCACAAGTCATCGATAGCTTCAGCCGGTCTGTCAACGCTGCAGCAGCGCTTTAACTTGCCAGCTCACTGGCTGTTGTGCGACGTGAGCACGCGCTGGAACTCCACGTTCCACATGTTGGCCAAGCTTTGTGAGCAGCAGAGGGCAGTAGTGGAATACCAGCTACAACATGGTCGTGTCCTTTCCAGTCAGCTTCCGCTAATCATAAGCAAGGTGTGGACATGGATGTCTGACCTCTGTGAGGTCTTAAGAAACTTTGAGGAATCAACACAGATGGTAAGCGGCAGTAACGCTATTATCAGAGTAACCATCCTACTTCTGTGTCTACTCAAACGCTCGCTGCTCACAATTAAGGACGATGCTTTGCATGTAGAAGAGGTGGAAATGGGGGAAGAAGACATTACGCAGGGTAATAGCCAGACCACCCTCCGTCCGTCTTCTCAGCGCAAATTGGATGATGAAGAGGAGGAGCAGGAGACGGTTGCCTCCACTATAGAGGGTAGTACCCATGGAAGTTTAATTCCATCTGTTCAGCATGGGTGGGCAGAAGAGGAGGAAGAGGATGAGGAGATGGACAGTCATCCTCCTGATGACGACAGTGAAGTCTTGCCTGTTGGTACTCTGGCACACATGGTTGACTTCATGTTAGGCTGCCTTTCCCGTGACCTGCGAGTTATATGCATTTTAGACAACACGGATTACTGTGTTCACCCTTCTCGACCCCCGCTACAAGGAGAACTCATCTCTCATTCCTCAGGCGGAGAGGATGAGCAAAACAGTGCAATACCAGAAGGTCCTTGTTGAAAAATTGCTCCAAAAATTTCCATCTGACAACGCTGGCAGCAGAGTCCGTACTTCCTTGGGAAACCGAGGAGGGGAGACAAGGGGAACACACAGCAGTTCCAACAGAGGCAGGGCAACACTCTACAAGGCCTGGGACAGTTTCATGACACCCCGCTAGCACCCTCACCCTGATGCACGGCCTAGTGTCACAAGGAGGGAAAAGTTTTGGAAGATGGTGAAGGAGTACGTAGCAGACCGTGTCAGCGTTCTCAGTGATCCCTCAGTGCCTTACAACTACTGAGTGTACAAGCTGGACACATGGCACGAACTTGCACTCTACACCTTGGAGGTGCTGGCCTGCTCTGCCGACAGCGTTTTGTCTGAGCGGGTATTTAGTGCTGCTGGTGGCATTATAACAGATAAGCATATCCCCCTGTCAACTGAAAATGCTGACAGGTTGATTCTTATTAAAATGAACAAGGCCTGGATTGCCCCAGACTGCTCGACTCCACCAGAAGAAAGCGGATGAACAAAGGCACTTTAAATGTGTTGTTTAATGTACTCAATACACTGTATTCCCATGCACCCCTTCCACCATAAAAAAGATTACATGGTTAAATCTTCCTTTTCTCATCCTCCTCCTCCTCTTCCATCATATCAACATGCTTATTCGTCGCATATAATGCCCTTGCATATATGCCCTCGTATATAAGTTTTTACAGGGTCAGCTCACCTGCTGGCCCTCGCATATAATTTTTTACAGTGTCAGCTCACTTGCAGGCCGTCGCATATAATGTTTTAAAGGGTCAGCTCACCTGCAAGCCCTTGCATATAATGTTTTAAAGGGTGAGCTCAGCTGCAGGCCCTTGCATATGTTTTAGAGTGTCAGCTCAACTGCAGGCCCTCGCATATAATGTTTTACAGGGTCAGCTCACCTGCAAGCCCTTGCATATAATGTTTTACAGGGTCAGCTCAACTGCAGGCCCTCGCATATAATGTTTTACAGGGTCAACTCACCTGCAGCCCTCACATATAATGTTTTACAGGGTCAGCTCACCTGCAGGCCCTCGCATATAATGTTTTGCAGGGTCATCTCAACTGAAAACCCTCGCATATAATGTTTTACAGGGTCAACTCACCTGCAGGCCCTCGCATATAATGTTTTACAGGGTCAGCTCAACTGCAGGCCCTCGCATATGTTTTACAGTGTCAGCTCAACTGCAGGCCCTCGCATATAATGTTTTACAGGGTCAACTCACCTGCAGGCCCAGGCATATAATGTTTTACAGGGTCAGCTCAACTGCAGGCCCTCGCATATAATATTTTACAGGGTCAGCTCAACTGCAGGCCCTCACATACAATGTTTTACAGGGTCAGCTCACCTTCTGATGACGACAATGAAATCTGTTGATACTCTGGGACACATGCTTGACTTTATGTTAGGCTGCCTTTCCCACGACCTGCACTTTATACGCATTTTAGACAACAATGATTACTGGTTGTTCACCCTTCTCGACCCCCACTACAAAGAGAACTTTTCATCTCTCATTCCTCTGGTGGAGAGGACAAGCAAAACAGTGCTATACCAGAAGGTCCTTGTTGAAAAATTGCCCGAAAGTTTATAGGGCAGACATCCAAATGGATCGTCGCCGTCACAGTGACGTGCGATCGCCTAGAAGTTATCTAGAGTCAACAAAGCTGTAGCAGGCCCTCACCTACAAGTCCAGTCTCAGTAGCCAAGAGTCTGGTCAACACAATCCTCACCATGACAGCACACTGGGTGAACGTTGTGGAGGCTGGGAGCAAGTCGGCTGCTGGCACCAGACTTGCCCTCCAATAGATCCTCGTTAACGGAAAGTGTACTACTTCCAATAACAGGGCCTCTTAAGAGTGCTGTATTGTTATTTATCGTCACTACCTCCCCGAGTCGGTAGTGATTTCCGCGCGCCTGCTGCCTTCCTTGGACACCTGTGCTTTAATAACTTGTCCCACCCTCTCTGGGTGGTTCACAATTAGAAAAAAAAGGGGGCAAGGCAAACAGATTTCAGCCATTAACCTCCCTTTTTATGTGGTAGCCGTTTCTCAGACTCCCTCTCAGGCATCGAATCTGTGATTCCCCGTTACCCATGATCACCATGGTAGGCGCAGAAAAAAACATTGAAAGTTGATAGGGCAGACATCCGAATGGATCGTCGCTGTCATGGGGACGTGCAATCGCCCAGAGGTTTTCTAGAGTCACCAATGCGGCAGCAGGCCCTCACCCCTAATGTTTTAGATGGTCAGATCAGCAGGCCCTTGCTCCAGCAGGCCATCAATCATAATTTTTCAGGTGTGTATGATGCCCTCCTTTATGTGTAACTAAGGGTGGTTCCTTGTAATTTTTGGCAGCCCTTTCACTTAGTACATAGGCTTTATGAGTGTAGGAGTCTCACTACCTGAACTATTGTACCACAATGTGAATGAGACCCTCCATTATGTGATATACAGGTTGTATCGGAGTACCTCTTCCTTGTAATTTTTGGCACTTTATATACAAGTACATATACAGGAAAGAATGTTTCTTAACAATTTTTCCTCTAAAATTTATTTTTGGTTTTGTGCATATTATTGTCAGTCTGTAAAAGTGGCATACTACTTGGACAACATGGTTCCCAGCAGCGACCTGGGAGTCCAAGATGCATTGAGACATCCTCCCCATGCTGTTCCCGAACCATTTCGGTGGTGTTTTCATCAATTTCTGAACTTTTCCTATGAACCAGGCACCCTCCCCTCTTCAGAGCAGGGGGTGCCTGGTTTAATGCTCAGGTTTTCCAATTGACTTCAATTATACTCGGGTACTCGGTAGAGCACCCGAGCATCCTGATGTGTTCGGCCAGAGCACCCAAGCACCCAAACAATTTGGTGCTCGATCAACACTAATCCTAACCCCAAAACTGACCGGAACCTTAACTACAACCCCAATACCTTACATACTTCATCTTTTATACCTCGCATCTGACACATAAATGCCTATAAAGAAACTACCAGACTGCATTGAATCAAATATTGTATTTATTAACAAAATCAATAAGATAAGTTACAATAAAAACAAGTGCAGGGAAAAAGCAACATCAACCAGTGGAGAGCACAATGGTATCAATTCATACTGCTACAACAATTAATAAAAAGCTATGTAACGTGCAAGTGCAATTGAAAATGGTGCTAGCATAACAGAGACAGTATCAATTACCCATAGTGTGCCTCCTCCGGGAGGGCGCCAACCCAGACGCGCGTTTCGGCAAACCTTCGTCTGGGGGCGGCGTTGTCACTGCAGGATGCACAATAAATACCCATAACATCCAATCGTGTTGCTTGATATATTCAGAACTTACACACACTTATGTCTTTTAACGAAACACTCAAGAATTCTGGGAAATGGGAAAGAGAAATTCAGGACATCAAGTCTAAGAAATTTATCCATGACTGTAATGATTTTCAGTCTAAGAAGATATATAAATGGAGACGCAAAGATAGGATATCAAGGAAAGAAAACATCCCATTCTGTAACTGGACATCCTCCATTTCATCTCTATCCTCAATTTTTGATCATCTAGAATCTACAGGAAGGATGACAAGATCCATCTCTTCAAATTAAAGAAAGGAGGCCCCTGGTTCCATATCCAATGGAAAGAGGAGGAATTTCTTGGAGAAGAGGGGGAGATACACAACATGATAATTTAAAGCGGTAAGGGAACTGCATATCTTTGCCCATTCATTACCTCTTAGAAAATGGGATCATAAGGAGGATACTAACATTTTTACTATTGAAGAAGAAAAAGAGGCTGTGCGGACCTTGGAGGAACTATTGGATGAAAACGAACAAGCTAGGGATGATGACATTCCTCCATCAATCAAATGTAAGATGAAACAGATTCTGGATAAAGCTTTGGATGAAGGAATAATATCCAAGCCGTTACATGATGGTCTTATTGTGAAAGAACCCACTATACCAACATTATATCTCCTACCAAAGATTCATAAGAACGAAAGAGTACCTCCAGATGATCAGGTCAATTCCAGTTGGACAGTTTCTGAGAGGACGTAGGATATGCTCTACCGACTACATGTTTGGAGACTATGCAAGTGATCTGAAGCAGAATTTTTCTAATCGTGGATATAGTCAACGATCCATTAAAGTTGCTTATAGGAGGGCTAAACTGTGCTCTTGCTCTATTCTGCTTTATTCTAAGAAACAGAAGCCCAAGGATGAGAAAGCGAGGTTTATCACAAACTATCATTCCAGATGGTTTGAGATGAAGGCTTGTTTGAAAAAATTCTGGCCAGTACTATTGACGGATCCGACTGTTGCAAAATATGCTACTTCGGGCCCTTCAATCGTGGCCAGAAGTTCTAGAAATTTGAAGGATCATTTAGTGAAGTGTCTCTATACTAAACCAACTCTTCCAATCTTTCCTGGGATGGAAAACCCAAATGGGGCTTTGTCCCCTGTGGGAAATGTATAGCCTGCACTAATATGGATACGGCCACAGAGTTTTGTGACGTTACTGGTGAGAAGATTTTTTTTTCAAATTACTCATCTGCTAACCTGCTCTAGTACAGCAGTAGTCTACTATGCAAAATGCCCATGCCATAAAGTATATGTGGGCCTTACTACAAGGGAGTTGAAGGTTAGGGTGTGTGAGCATGTTTGAGATATTTCAGCCGCTCTCAATAAAGGAGATGTGACCAATCTGAAACCCGTAGCCAGACACTGCAAGATATATCACGCTTGTGACCCCAAAGGTCTGAAAGTTAGGGGAATAGATTGTGTACCAAAAAATGTCCATAGTGGGGATACCACAAAGAAACTTGCTCAATTGGAATGTAAATGGATTTGGAAATTGAACACATTGTGTCCAATGGGGTCAATGAGTCTTCTGGCTTCTCGTCTTTTCTCTAGGCATTTCCTGGGTCAGCACCTGCCTTTGTTTTTAATCAGTTTTTAATTTTATTATGAATTGATATCTGTAATTATTTAATATTGTGCATCATCACTGTATGAAATTAATCACGGTTATAATTTCAGGCTCGATTATAACATGCTCCCGGACGAAAAATAATAATGCAACAGCTTTCAATCACTAATAAAAATGTATATTTTTTCTTTTCTCTTCCCTTTTCACATATCACATATCACATATACTGTATGTAATTAATAATTTTTTGCACATTTCTTATGCATAATTCTATGTTTGCACTTTTTAATTCTCATTGTACTGCACATTGATTCTTTAGTATTTTTATTTTTTACACATTTACAACTTGTTTCAGTATTTTTCATTTTTGTTTTGATTATGTTTCATTTGGATTGTTATATTATGATCATGATACATGGAATTATCACTATTATTTTGGTATTGTGGGGTTTCGCCCTGGTAGACATTATTAGCAGACGCAGTATAAAGGCAACAATAAGTTCTTTGGATCAAACAGTTCAGTGTTTTATTCACACTTTAGGCAAGTGAAAAAACAGTCACAATCAAGCAAAAAGTCACCTTGCAGTGTTTGTGATAATTCACACCATACGGCAATTCTGCCTCAAAGAGTCCTTGACCATAGCAGCACCAACCTGTTTTCATGCCAAACAGGTAGCAAGCCTTTATCCAGACACAAGGCTCCCAGATCCCAACATAGAGACCTGGCTTTTGAGCCCAGCTGCCTATTTGAGGACAGCCAGGTGCTGCCAAAACCCGGACCGGCGCTTAAAATCCGGTCCGGTATTTGACCTCACCTGGCTGTAAATCAGCCCAGCAGCACATGCTGGAAGGAAAATATTTACAGCTATTTTTACTGTGGCAGCTGCCTCTCTTGCATCAGACAGAGGGGCCGGTACCTCTTCTCCTCGAAAAACCGGCCACGGGCTGTCTTCTGTACAGGTTTCCCTATCTTTCCACGGTTTGAGCAAATTCACATGGTAAACCTGCTCCGGCTTTCGCCGCCCTGGCCGGTGTACCTTGTAGTTTACATCTCCAATTTTCTCGAGTACCTTGTAGGGCCCCTGCCATCTAGCCAGGAACTTACTGTCTACGGTTGGCACCAGTACCAAAACCCGATCACCCGGGTTAAAGATCTGGACCCGAGCCTGCCGATTATAGACCCTACTCTGGGCTTGCGGAGCTGCCTCCATATGCTCCCTAACAAGAGTCAACACTGTCTCTATCTGATCTTGCATTTATGTACTCAATGACAATTATGTGGAGTGAGTTGTTGTTCCCACGCCTCTTTAGCCACATCTAAGAGACCGCGAGGGTGTTTGCCATATAGCAGTTCGAAGAGCGAGAACCCAGTAAAGGCCTGGGGTACCTCTCGCACTGCGAACATGAGATAGGGCAGAAGGAGGTCCCAGTCCTACCCATCTTTAGCCACCACCCTTTTCAACATTTTTTTTATGTTTAAACCTTTCTACCATACCGTCCGTTTGCGGATGGTAAACAGATGTCCGCAGCTGTTTTATGTGCAGCAACTTACAGAGTTCCCTCATCACCTTGGACCTAAAAGGGGTCCCTTGGTCGGTCAGAACCTCTTTAGGTAGTCCTACTCGGGAAAACATCTCCATTAACTCCTTAGCTATGAGTTTGGCTGAGGCATGTCGCAGTGGCACCGCCTCTGGGTATCTAGTGGCGTAGTCTAGAATGACTAAGATGTGTTGATGCCCTCTGGCGGACTTCAGTGCTGGGCCTATGAGGTCCATAGCTATTCGGTCAAACAGTACTTCGATAATCGGGAGAGGTACTAGGGGACTACGGAAATGTGGCTGGGGGCTAGTTATCTGGCAGATCGGGCAAGACTTATAAAACTCTTCCACTTCTTTGAATATGCTGGGCCAGTAAAACCGCTGTAGAATACGATCCTGAGTTTTCTGCAGCCCCAGGTGACCCCCGAGAACATGTTGGTAAGCTAGATCTAACATAAGCTTGCGATAAGCCTTGGGGACCACCAACTGTTTAAAAGGCTCACCCCGTAGTCCGTTTACTCGATACAACATATCCTGATAAACCACAAAACGGGGAAAAACTGACTCTGCCCCAGGTTGTTGTGGTTTACCATCTACTATTAACACATTTTTCCAGGCACGGGATAGGGTTGGGTCCCTACGTTGGGCGGTACCAAAACTATCCCTGGAGACATTGAGGTCTGTCAATTCAGGACTCGACGGCAAGTCCCCCATGTCTCCCACCATCACACTTAGCGGGGTTGTCTCCCCCTCTTCCACCGAAATGGCGGTCACCACTACCGCTGGCCCTTCGGTCTCAGGTTCCCAGGGTTCTGGTCTCCTCCCTGAGCCGGGCCACTCTGCTAGGGTTACCCCTGTCTCATGGGTATCAGTCACTCTCATAGCAGGCCACAGTGCCAGGAAGCCCGGGAAGTCTCTCCCTATTATGAGTTCATAATGTAGATTTGTGGCGATAGCCAACTTGTGGGTCCATCTACCGACCACCATAGTTAGAGACACCATCGCGGTGGGGTAATCTTTTAAGTCTCCGTGAATGCACACTACCCTGGCCCAGTATACTCAGTGGAGCCCTAACTAGAGTCACCAGACTCCCTGAGTCCAGCAGAGCCTCCGCTGGAGTGTCTCCCACTTCCACCTGGCACAAGTGATCTAGAGACTCTGTGGTACCTTTTGCACACAGCCTCCTGGCATATAGCAACTGACGGTAGCCATATTTAGTGTCCATGGGCTCAACCCGAGTGGGTCAGTCAGCCGTTACATGGCAAGGCTCCTGACACCGCCAGCAGACTATTGGAGCCAGGTCTGCCATGGGTACATCCCCGGTGGGTTTTATTGGCTCAAATCTCCAGGCCTGGGGTGGAGATTTCCGGGGTTTGCTGACCCCCCTCTTGACAGAACCCTCCTTTAGATTTCTGGTAGCTTCATAACGTTCCACCAGGTCCACCATCTCAAGGACATTTCCAGGAGACACCTGACTGATCCAGTGCTGAAGAGGGTATGGCAAAGCCCTCCAGAACATATCGGCTAACCAGACAATCCAGCATAGCAGTGGGACTCAGCACGTCAGGCTGTAGCCATTTTTGCAAGAGGTGATATTAAGTTATAATACTAGGGTCTTGTAGGCTCAGCTGGGTTGAACCCCCATTGATGCACCCGCTGGGCCCAGACCAACACATTCACCACCAGTCTTGCCAGAATCTCACCCTTGGATTTCTAGTAGTCGGCCGCCTAATCGTCCGGGCAAGTCCAAATACACCCGCTGGGAATTGGATGCCAGGAACTGAGCGACGACCTCAGCCCACTGGTCACGGGGTATCTTTTCCCTGATGGCCACTTTCTCGTACATTGCCAGGTAGATCTCGATGTCGTCTGCGGGGGTCATCTTAGGAATCGCGGCACGGACTGCTTTCCAGGCATCGTGGACGCTCGGGGTTGCTCCTGCTGTCTGCAAAGCCATCACATCTTGTAGCAGCAACTGGTTAGTCTCCTGCTGCTGCTTATTAGCCTCGCGTTGCTGCAGGTTTGTCTCTCGCTGCATATTAGCCTCCATGAGGGCCTGCACAACAGCCTCCATTTTGTCGTGGGACACTGGTTGTAATACAGATGGTTTAATGTACGACATGCAACCGTGCCTGAAAAATGCAGAAACCAAAAATATCTGCGTTCACGCCAGCCTCACTGCTCTTGCCCGCATCCTCCACCAATTTGGGGTTTCGCTCTGGTAGACAGGATTAACAGACGCAGTATAGAGGCAACAACAAGTTCTTTGTGATCAAACAGTTCAGTGTTTTATTCACACTTTAGGCAAGTGACAAAACAAGCAGTCACAAATAAGTAAAAAGTCACCTTGCGGTGTTGGTGTTAATTCACACCATGCGGCAATTCTTCCTCAAAGAGTCCTTGACCATAGCAGCACGCCAAACAGGTAGTAAGCCTTCATCCAGACACAAGGCTCCCAGATCCCAACACAGAGACATGGCTTCTGAGCCCAGCTGCCTATTTAAGGATAGCCGCCTGCTGCCAAAACCTGGACCGGCACTTAAAATCCGGTCCGGTATTTGACCTCACCTTGCTGTAAATCACCCCAGCAGCACATAGCACATGCTGGGAGGAAAATACCTGTTTTCCCAGACCAAACCTCTCACTGTGTCACAATATAAACACTGAGCTGAATGGTGCAGTTTACTAACACATGTAATGGAGGTACAAAAACTTGATATAAACAATCTAGTAGTGTTCTGGCTCAAACCTTACTCCAAGGTCCTCTGATATGTAACTCCAAATCCAAAGCTTTATCTGCAATTCCTTCTGAGGTGCAGACTGACTCACAAGCAGTAGACTATGAACAGGGGCCGGAAGCCTTTACACCTGGACAAATACTCTGAGGTCTATATCTAATCTGGTAACCTCAAGGACGGTACACTGCAACTCCTTCACAGCTGTATACAATACTGGGAATTAGAGTTGAGCAGACACCTGGATGTTCGGGTTCGACGGATTCAGCCGAACTTCACAAAAAAGTTAGAGTTCGGGACCCGAACTTGACCCGAACTTGAACCCGAACCCCATTGAAGTCAATGGGGACCCGAACTTTAGAGCACTAAAATGGCTCTAAAAAAAGTCATGGAAAGGGCTAGAGGGCTGCAAATGGCTGCACAATGTGGTTAAGAGCATGACTTAAAATAACATAAAATACGTAAAAATAAAAAATTATAATCTTGATTTAGGAGAAGGAGGTCCATATGGAGTAGGAGGTTGAGGAGGCGGTGGATGTGGCAGTGTAGATGAAAGCGACTGTGGAGGAGGTAGCCAACACTGGTTTTTGTTTTTTATTTTATTTTTTATTTTGTTCAAATTTGGGTAGACCACAAAACATTGGGAAATATAAAAAATAAAACAAAGAGAAACTGCGCTGGAGTACAACAATGGTTGGGTGAGGCTGGTATACATGTCTATTCTGCACAAGGTACGGACAAGTCCTGTGGGATCCCTGCCTGGTTCATTTTAATGAACACGAGCTTGTCCACATTGGCTGTGGACAGGCGGCTGCACTTGTCTGTGATAACCCCCTCCTGCCGTGCTAAACACATGTTCAGACAATACAATGGCTGCAGGGCAGGCAAGCACCTCCAAGGCATAAAGGGCAAGCTCAGACCATGTGCCCAATTTGGAAACCCAGAAGTTGAAGGGGGCAGACCCATCAGTCAGTACGTGTAGGAGTGTGCACACATACTGCTCCACCATGTCGCACGTCCCCGGGATGTCTACGATCCAATTGGATATCTTCTCTATCAACTTTCAATGTTCTTTTATGCGCCTACCATGGTAATCACGGTTAACAGGGAATCAGGGTTCAATGCCGGAGAGGGAGGTCAATGGATAAAATTAAATGTGATCGAGCAGAAATGTGGGACAAATTATTGAAGCAGAAGCTTCCAAGTAAAGGAGGAGGGGCGCGGCAATTACCCACTCCTGAATCGGGGAGGTAGTGACGATAAATAACAATACAGGACTCTTAAGATGGTTGGAATGATTAATAAAAAATTACAGGGAATGTCACTGGGGTATTTTGGATTTGGAAACGTTAGCCAGGAGAGGGCCTACTGCCGCTTTGTTGACTCTAGGTAACTTCTGCCTGATCGCACGTCCCCGTCCCCTATCAACTTTCGATGTTCTTTTATGCAACTACCATGTTGATCACGGGTTGCGGCGAATCAGGGTTCCACGCCGGAGAGGGAGCATGAGAAAGGGATACCACATCCAAGATAGGTCAATGGCTGCAATGTCATGGAGCTGAAATGTGGGACAAGTTATTAAAGCGGAAGGATCGAATAAAAGGAGGGGGCGCGCGTCAATTAAAGACGAATTTTAGAAATGTAAGTCCCTGTCACCTATGCAGAGCAGGGGTTTTTCATCTGCAAAAATGGGTTAATGTCACCCACCAATGGAACAGACGATTTGTGAAAATTTCAGGTCCTGTCAACTATGCAGATCAGGGGTTTATTCACGCAAAACTGGTAAAATGTCACCAACCTATTGAAAAGACGATTTTACAAAAATAAGGTACCTGTCACCTATGCAGAGCAGGGGTTTGTATACGGCAAAAAATTTAAAAATGTCACCTGAGAATGTAACAGATGATTTTTTTAAATTTAGGTCCCTGTCACTTATGCAGAGCAGGGGTTTATTTATGGCAAAAATTGAAAATTGTCACCCAAGAATGTAACGCTTTTGCACCCTGCTTCCTCTTTTGCTGCGCTGGTGCCTCTGTGCGACCACCGCCTCTTCCTCTGAACTAGACAGGTCACTCGCATGACCTTGATTCCATGTGGGGTCTAGTACCTCATCATCCTCCATATCATCTTCCAGCCACTCTTTACCCCTGTCCTCCTTGTCAGTCTGCAGACTGCAGAAAGCCGAAGCAGTTGGCACCTGTGTTTCGTCATCATCAGAGACGTGCTGCAGTGATCTTCCAATGTCCTCATCCTGAAACATAAGTGGTTGGGAATCACTGCACTTAATCTCTTACACTTATGGTGCAGGGCTATGTGGATGGCCCATGGAAACCCTGCCAGCAGAGTCATCTAAATGCATAAGAGACTGCTGCATGAGAAGGGGCTCAGACTGCTTGCCTGATTTGCAAGCGGGTGAGTTGAAAGACAGATTGCCATGGGCTGTAAGTGACAACTCTGATCTTTCAGCAGGGGATTGGGTGGTAGACAATGTGAAGGAACTATAGGCACTGTCAGTCACCCAATCTATGTTCTGGCCTCACCATTCGTACTGTCCTAAATGCAGTATAGGCCGCAAATGTACTTTCTAGTGCAAAAGATGAGCATTTGTCACCCAACAATTTAACAGATGAATTAGTGAAATGTATTTCCCTGTCCACTAGGTAGAGCAGGGGTATATCACAGCTAAAAATTGGTGAATTTCACCCGACAATGTAACAGACAAATTAATGAAATGTATTTCCTTGTCCACTAGGTAGAGCAGGGGTATATCACAGTCAAAAATTGGTGAATGTCACCCAACAATGTAACAGAACAATTAGTGAAATGTATTTCCCTGTCCACTAGGCAGAGCAGGGGTATATCACAGCCAAAAATTGGTGAGTGTCACCCGACAATGTAACAGACAAATAAGTGAAATGTATTGGCCTGTCCACTAGGTTGAGCAGAGATATATCACAGCCAAAAATTGGTGAATGTCACCCGACAATGTAACAGATAAATAAAGGAAATGTATTTCCCTGTCCACTAGGTAGAGCAGGGGTATATCACAGCCAAAAATTGCTGAATGTCACCCGACAATGTAACGGACAAATTTGTGAAATTTATTTACCTGTCCACTAGGTAGAGCAGGGGTATATCGCAGCCAAAAATTGGTGAATGTCACCCGACAATGTAACAGACAAATTAGTGAAATGTATTTCCCTGTCTACTATGTAGAGCATGGGTATATCACAGCCAAAAATTGGTGAATGTCATCCGACAATGTAACAGACAAATTAGTGAAATGTATTTCGCTGTCTACTATGTAGAGCAGGGGTATATCACAGCCAAAAATTGGTGAATTTCACCCGACAATGTAACTGGCAAATTAGCAAAATGTATTTCCCTGTCCACTAGGTAGAACAGGGGTATATCACAGCCATAAATTAGTTAATGTCACCCAACAATGTAACAGACGAATTTGTGAAAGGTATTTCCCTGTCCATAATGTAGTTTAGGGGTATATCACAGCCAAAAATTTGGGATATGTCTCCCAACAATGTATCAGACAAATTAGTGAAATGACTTAAAATAAAATAATAAACATTAAAATTAAAAATAATAATCTTTATCTAGGAGGTGGAGGTCCATATGGAGTAGTAGGTTGAGGAGGCGGTTGATGTAGCGGTGTAGGTGGAAGCGGCGGTGGAGGAGGAGGAGGTAGCCAACTCTGGTTTTTGGTTTAAATAATTTATATATTTTTTGTTTAAATTAGGGTACACCCCAAAAGAGTGGGAAATATCAAAAATACAACAATGAGCAAGTGCACTGGAGTATAACAATGGCTGGGTAAGGCCGGTATACATGTCTATTCTGCAAACGGTATGGACAAGTCCTGTGGGATCCATGCCTGGTTAATTTTAATGAAGGTGAGCTTGTCCACATTGGCTGTGGACAGGCGGCTACGCTTGTTTGTGATAACGCCCCCCTGCCGTGCTAAACACACGTTCAGACAATACACTGGCAGCAGGACAGGCCAGCACCTCCAAGGCGTAAAGGGCAAGCTCAGGCCAAGTGCCCAATTTAGAGACCCAGACTTTGAAGGGGGCAGACCCATCATTTAGTACGTGTAGCCGTGTGCACATATACTGCTCCACCATGTTGCTGAAATGCTGCCTCCTGCTAAGACGTTCCATATCAGCTGGTGGTGCTGGTTGTTGTGGCGTGCTGACAAAGCTTTTCCACATTTTGGCCATGCTAACCTTGCCTTCTGAGGTGCTGGAGGTGCCCCAGCTGCATTGGCGACCTCTTTCTCATCTTCTGCCTTCGCCTTCTGCTTCCACTGTGCCGCCGCTGTCAGGTGGGAATGCCATCAGCAGCACGTCTACCAGCGTACGCTTGTACTCGTGTATCTTACGATCACACTCCAGTGAGGGAATTAAGGATGGTATGTTGTCCTTGTAACAGGGATCCAGCAGCGTGGCCACCAAGTAAGCAGCACTAGTTAGAATGTGAGGGAGGAAGGTATTTCACCTGAGGAAGGTATTTCACTTGTGTGTGTAGCTGGCACAGATCGACCACATCCTCTCCCTGCAACAGGAGCTCCACCAGCAGTACCACGACCGGGGCCACGTGCCTTATTTGACGCTCTCCTCATTCTTTGCGTTCACCCAACAAATGGTTTATGTCAGGCGACAATGTAACTGCCAATAGTCAACAATTAAGTTTACTGACAGCAAGGCAGTGCCGGTGTAATAAAGAGGAAAAATTTCTTGAGGTCACACAATTTTATACAATTATTTCACGGTCACAAATTCTTTTTAATTTGTCAACCAACAATGTAACAGTAGTATTGACTGGTTGTATTGGACTGTCAGAAATGAAGCAAAGGCCACAAGTGTATTATCTTGCCCAAAATGGGTGTTTTTTTTAATACCAGAATATAACAGCAGTATCTAAAGCTTGTATTGGACTGTCAGAAATGCAGCAAAGGCCGCAAACGTATTATGTTGCCCAAAATTGGTGTTTTTTAAATACCAGAATATAACAGCAGTATCTAACACTTGTATTGGACCGTCACAAATGCAACAAAGGCCGTAAATGTATTATCTTGCACATAATGGGCGTTTTTATAATACCAGAATATAACAGCCATGGGCGTCCGCAGGGAGGGGCAAGGGGGGGCAAGTGCCCCCCCTGGCCCGCCGCAAACTAACCCTACTACTTACTAGTACTACTATTTTGTTGCGGTCGGCGGGCGGCCGCCGGCTGACTAACAGCGCTGAGTGAAAGCGCACGCCCGGCCTGAAAGAGTGAGGAGGGGGCGGGGCCCGTGGCCTCTCTGAGCTCCGCTGCCTGGCCTGTCTAGACTCTGCAGTGGCTGCTGGAGCGTGCCGCAGGCTCGCAGCTGCCGCACAGGCACGTCTTCATGTGATGTTGCCACTGAGCCTGAGCTCCACCCCCAGAGAGAAGGAGCGACGAGCGAGCGCGGCGCATCAAGGGTCAAGGGCCTGCCTGCCTGTCACAGTCACTCCCGGAGCCAAGTTCGGTTCCAACTTCCAAGTTTCCTATTCCAGCAGTCACAATAGTAATGTTATTACAGGTATTTATATTTGGTACAAAGAAAAAGAAAGATAACAACAAGTGGATGGATCATGGTGGATCCCATGTCTGCCACTGGCCCATGAGATGGTCTGGAGTGGGAGAAATGTGCGGGGGGGGGGGGTTTGGGAGAGATGTGCTGCTGCCAGCCCACTGGCCCATGGATTGGAGTGAGAGAAATGTGCCATGGGGGGGGGGCGACAGAAGGAGAGATGTGCTGCTGCCGTATGGCACTGGCCCATGGAGTGGTAGAAATGTGCTATGTGGGGGGGGGGAAGAGAGATGTGCTGCTGCCACTGGCCCATGGAGAGGGATAAATGTGCCATTCAGGGGGGGGGGGGTGGAGGGGGGGGAAGTGTGCTGCCATGATGGAGGGGGGGAGAAATAATGTGACGCGAAGAGGGTGATGTAAAAAGAAGGGGGTGACGTGAAATGGAGGGGGAGAAATGTGCCATTAAGGCCGGGTCCCGGGGGATGGGGGGGGGGCATCATTGGGGGCACTTTTTACTGGCACATTATTAGATTGCACTACAGTATGGGGTCACTTCTTACTGGCACATTATTGGGGGCACTTCTTGCCAACACATTATTGGTGGGCATCTACTGAGGGCGAGGCTACAAAGAAGTGGTATGTTATATGGAGGGCTCTGTACAGTAGTATTTTATACTGGGACACATATTTTATGCTTGCAAATTATGGGGGACACTGAGGGCATCTACTGGGGCACTATATAGGGGCATTTTATACTGGTACATTATGGGGGCACTAGGAGGAAGGGGGAGAGGAGCACTATGCAGCATTTACTAGGGGCACTATATAGGGGTATTTTATACTGGTACATTATGGGGGCACTATGGGAACATTAGCTCAACTGGGGGCATTACAAGGGGGTATTTTTTGCACTGTCACATTATAAGGAGAATTAGTTCTACTGGGGGGCATTATGGTGGGCTTTATTACTCCCCCATGGTATGACCCCCTAGTAGCAGCACCATCCTCTCTCTGCTCTACTATCCCTCTGCCCCTTCTCCAAATCCTTATTATAAAATCTTTCTCATTAGGATAAAACACAACATCAGCTCCGCCGAGCCCCCGTCCAAAGTGGTGAAGTGGCGTCCGAGATCCCCAAGGGCCAAGCCAAGTAACTGTAAGTTTTCATGTAAAATATATTTATGTTATACACATACAGCATCCACTGTGCCACACAATATACAGTATACCGCTACACTGTGCCACACAATATACAGTTTCTTCTGTATGAACGTCCACAAATTAAATCTCCAGACTGATTGATGAACCAGATGTGTGGGCCAGCCACGATTAAACCTATTATTGTTTTTATTGATGACAGTACTCCCTGAGTGTTAGGTGTGGGGTGACCAGGCGGTATATGAAGGGGCAATACTGGTATTATATGGACAGCAGATATGGCATCCTCTGGGCAGTACTGTCTATGGTCAATTCATCCTTCACAAGCACCCTGACTGCCACCTGCTTGGCTATCAGTGAGTGACAGTCAGTCAGTGTCACAGTGTGACTACGGAGTCACTCCCTGACCCTGAGTGTTAGGTGTGGGGTGAGTCACTGATAGCCAAGCAGCAGGCAGTGAAGTGCCATGAGAGCCAGGCCAAGCAGGTGGCAGTCAGGGTGCTGGTGAAGGATGACCATAGACAGTACTGCCCAGAGGATGCCATCTCTGCTGTCCATATACCAGGCAGTATTGCCCCTTCAATCATATACCGCCTGCCCGCCTGGTCAGGGTGACCAGGCAGGCAGGGGGTAATACTGGTGGTAGGCCTGGTATTCTGCAGACCATCTGCTTGTAAGTTACATATGACAAAAGCCTGGAAGCGTTCAGGTACAGAACACAACATTTCATTTGTTGGCGACAAAATGCAAATTAACATATTGCTGAGACTATAACAAAGGGTTCAAAAATAATATAGAATTAATAGACATTCAAGTGAAATAAGAAGAATTGGTCTTTCCTTTTGTGGTGGCTTCCTATTTTAAAGTTTAGTCCCTGTACACAAACGGGGTTCCGTTCCATCCTCTTATATCTGCAGTTAGGCTTCATACACGTGCCCGTTTCAATGTCAATAAAATTATGCCCCCCCCCTGGAAAAATTTCTGCGGATGCCCATGATAACAGCAGTATTTAAAGCTTTTATTTGGCTGTCACAAATGCAGCAAAGGCCCAAAATGTAGGGTCTTGCACTAAATGGGTGTTTATTTTTAAACCCAGAATATAACTGCAGTATTTAAAGTTTTTATTTGGCTGTCACAAATGCAGCAAAGGCCCAAAATGTAGGGTCTTGCACAAAATGGGTGTTTTTTTAAACCCAGAATATAACAGCAGTATTTAACGCTTGTATTTGACTGTCACAATTGCAGCAAAGGCAACAAAATGGGTGTTTTTAAAACCAGAATATAACAGCAGTATTTAATGCTTGTATTTGACTGTCAGAAATGCAGCAAAGGCCACAAATGTAAGGTCTTGCACAAAATGGGTGTTTTTTTTAAACACAGAATATAACTGCAGTAATTAAAGCTTGTATTTGACTGTCACAAATGCAGCAAATGCCCAAAATGTATTATCTTGCACAAAAGGTGTTTTTTTTAATGTAGGGTCTGGCACAAAATGGGTGTTTTTTTTAAACCAAAGTATAACAGCGGTATTTAACGCCTGTATTGGACTGTCACAAATGCAGTGCAGGGCGCAAATGTACTTTTTAGCAAAAGAAAAAATGTATTTGTCCCCACAGAATCTAACAGATGGATTTACTTGGATTGTATTTTACAGAAGAAAATGTGAATTTGTCACCCCCTGAGTCCTTGAACTCACAGAACGATTACCTATATTATTTTGCCTTCCCCTGGCACATATGCAGTGCAGGTGCACTTAAAAAATGGGTATATGTTGCCTACTGAACTAAAAGAACAGGTTTAAATTATTGTCCCTGGCAAATATGCTGTGCTGGTGCACTGAATTTGCACAAAATGGCCACTGACCCGCACCTAAATAACAAATGGATAAAAGTTATTTTTCTGTGTCACTGGGCTCAGGGCAGGGTAAAAAAAAGTTGCACTGCACCCACAAAACAAAATCGCTGTAGATTGCAGAGTTAACAAGTTCTGATAACAGATAGATTCTTTCCTATTCTCTCCCTCACAGCAGCAGCATCCTATCCCTACACTAGTAAGAGCAGAGTGACGTGCAGCGCTACGTGACTCCAGCTTATAGAGAGGCTGGGTCACATGCTGCACTGGCCAATCACAGCCATGCCATTAGTAGGCATGGCTGTGATGGCTTCTAAGGGCGCAAGATTTAAACGCTTGTTGATTGGCTGCACTGCAGCCTTTCAAAAAGCGCCATTAAATCGCCGGACACCGAACTAGAACTTGAAACTTTACTGAAAAGTTTGGGTTCTGGTCCGGGGTCCAAAAATCCTAACGTTCAGTACGAACCCGGACTGATTGGATGCAGAAAGCTCTAATTGGAAGGAAAAAGATGAGCCAGCCTAACTTGTATGCCAGATCTCCTTCTAGAACATATCTCAGAGTAACCTGGTGAGTCTGTAGCTCAGTTACAAAAAATGCTCCCTTATAACATATGTCAGTACAAAAAACTACCCTCTTCTCCAGTTACAAAATAATGACCTCCACCCCATTGTGGACCAACACCATGCTGCCAAATAAAAATAATAAACTCAAATACTTACCTCCATCTGCTGTCAGCGGTGCAGTGCAAGACAGACCACTACTAGGCTGCAAGTAACTTTGGAGAAGAAAGGTCCCGGAAGCAATAGAGATCCTCTAAAAGCTCTTCTTTATTGTTCACATATGAAAAACGGACATAGCCACATCGTACACAGCATAAACGTTGACGGGTTAGTACCCTTAGTCGTAACACTTTGCTATGTGTGACCCCACAATTTAAAGGAGTTGGAATACTCCTCCTCCCAAAATCCAAGAGGGGAGGGAAGGAGCCTCCAACCCCATAGGCTATCACACAGTGCAACACACCTTTCGTTTGATACACCAATCACTAGTATAATTGGTAACACACTGCGCTGCAGTTCTCTGGTCACATTAACCCTAGGAGTACCATGATCTCCACTCACTGGGAAGAAAAGAGCCGCACAGTGTGAACATTACTATCCTTTCACCAGTTAAAAAAATGTAATATAAACAACAAAAATGATTCTGTACCCTACAATAAGCTGGGATTACATATGCCATGGCTGGTTTCATAGTAAATAGTTGCAACCAGCCAATGGACTAACACCGTTATAACCCCTATAACAGGTTGCAGAAATATCAGCTGCTTGCAGACACTACTGACGATGTGTGCGTGACATGGGAAGGTAGCTTCCAATTAATCCTAGATACCCAGGATCATATTGTCCTATATATAGACAGGTATGAAAGGAGGAAGAATACCGCCCCATGTGAACAGCACCCTATACACAGATGGATACAAGCGTGCATAAAGCCCAGACTGATCTGAACTTTCAATCAGCTACAGATATGGAGGATTCATAGACATGTATTTAACACTCATGTTAAACGCAAATAGTGGCACTTGTTTGGAACCATTTTATTATTTAATATAACTACTGGTAAATATACATTAGTTCTTTTTTCAGGTTAAGACCAACTGGAATTCTGGTGTTAAGTCTAAAAATCCAGTAGGCCTCCCGAAGAAGGATTTTCTTGCGATGATCCCCGCCCCTCTTGGGTGCCAAAACTCTCTCTATGGCATAAGCTTGAAAAAATGACACCTGGCGGGCATGTTTCTGTATGAAATGCCTCGCTGCATTCGAGATATTCAAGGTATTCGGATTGTTAATATAGTTTAGGTGCTCAAGGATTCGGCTCTTGAATTTACGGGTTGTGCTGCCTATGTACATTTGATCGCAATTGGTGCACCGAATGACATAGATAACACCCTCCGTATTGCAATTAATGTAGCTACGAATGGGAAAACTACATGAATGATCTGAATTATCAAATGACTGTATAGGGGTCACATAATTACAAGTCTTACACTACTAGGCTGTGCCCTGAGCTCTATGCAGCCCGGCTCAGGCAGTGTGAAACGGTGGGCCATGTGGACATCGCTCCTGTGCCCCGTCGCAGCATTCAACTATATTGCTGTCCTGAGTACAGGGATACAGTTGAATATGTAGAGATAAGAATTTCCAAAATAGAAGCGCTCATTGCCCATTGACCTTCCGCTGCCCCCCCTCTTGCTCCTACTTGGTACTTCCTGAAGCAATCGCCTCACCTCGCTTCATTGATGGTGCACCCCTGAACGCAGCACAGTGACGACATGTGGCAGCAACCTTAGATTTTTTATGCAGGTTTTGAAATCAAAACCAGGAGTGAATTAAGAAAAGAGAAGTAGTATCTGCCCTTGATACTTTACACATTCAGCACATACATACACATTTAACTTCTGGATGAACCAGGTTCAGCCGTCAATACACTAGTTGTATGGGGGCTTTACTCTCCTTTTATGATCCACACCTAATTTTGGCTTCAAAAAGTGCATATGCAGTGGCTAGCTGCAGCAATGTAGCACACAGTACACTAAATGACCCTTTCCTGTCCCTAGCTAAAACCTCTCTAGTTATCAATTAGTTAAATCAATCTAACTAAATCCCTAAATCCTTCTCTATAGACCCTGAACTCTCTGTATTGGTTATGTGTCTAAAGATAACTGTCTTTCTTTGCTTTATGTCTGGTAGAGAGGTCCTGCCTCATCATATCCAAGCTCAGAGTGACTTAAATGGGGTTTTCTCACTTCAGCAAGTGGCATTTATCATATAGAGAAAGTTAATACAAGCCACTTACTAATGTATTATTATTGTCCATATTGCTTCCTTTGTTGCAAACACGGCTACCGCTGTTGGATTGCAGGGTGGTCGTAACCATGGAAACGACCAGTGTATAATGTGATGGAAAAATTAATCCAGCCAGTGAAGAAAGCAATATGGACAATTACAATACATTAGTAAGTGCCTTGTATTAACTTTCTCTACATGATAAATTCTATTTGCTGAAGTGACAAAACCCCTTTAATGTTCTTGTTTGGGATCATAGTGGTATGACACGTCTGTATTGCTCCTCCTGATTGGCTGAGGCTGACGGAAAGGAGTTATAGGTGAGACTGCTGGCCAGGGCCCTGTCTGGAGTCAGCTTCCCTGTCTTCCACTACTGTACTGAGATACTGCTTTGTTTGGAAGACAAATCTTTTGGAAATTCGAAAGAAATCCCCTTCTCAATCTATTTGCATCCATTTGTATAATACATTCCCATAAATATATATTTATAATGCTAAGTACTAAGGAGTCTTTAGTGCAGTGCTCTATCGTTCTTTTCCTTCTGGATGAAAACTAGTTTCATCTGTTGTGCAGCACTCCCTCTGGTGGCAAATTACAGAACTGTAGCTTACAATGCAAAATATCTGTTTTCCCCAAGAACAGTAGTTATTTAAATAGGTTATCTGGGATTATAAAGCTACATTCACACAACAGTGAAAAAATGGCCATTAAAAACAGACACTCAATAGAGCTAAGAAATGGGGGTCATTCTAAATAAAAGTGGTACAATACTGACCATAAATTAATTTAATGGAGTTAATGGAAGCTCTTAGTGCACATATTTGCTCAAACATGTGTCGGGCCCATCTACCAGGCGTCATGGTGGCTTCCGCAGATGGTCCCTAACACTAGTATACTGCCTCTCTTTGGACTTATTTAAGCCTACAATATTCAGGGCAGTATAGGAACCAGCTACAAACGTACTCTGCTCAGAAGCCCCAGGTAGATGGGCGTGTTCAGTCTAAAAGAGGTGCTACCCTCAATATATACTACAAGAAAATTTAGAATACAACCTTCAGAATCACAGGTGCATATCCATGAAGCAAACATAATTATAAAAAACTAAATGGCTGCACACCATTATACATACAAACAATAGAGATAAGAAATGGGGGTCATTCTAAATAAAAGTGGTACAATACTGACTAAAAATGAGTTAATGGAAGCTCTTAGTGCACATATTTGCTCAAACATGTGTCGGGCCCATCTACCAGGCATCAAGGTGGCTACCGCAGATGGGTCCCTATACTAGTGTTAGGGACCCATCTGCGGAAGCCACCTTGATGCCTGGTAGATGGACCGACACATGTTTGAGCAAATATGTGCGCTAAGAGCTTCCATTAACTCATTTATAGTAGGTATTGTACCACTTTTATTTAGAATGACCCCCATTTCTTAGCTTTATTGTTTGTATATATAATGGTGTGCAGCCATTTAGGTTTTTATAATTATGTTTGCTTCATGGATATGCACCTGTGATTCTGAGGGTTCTAGTCTAAATTCTCTTGTGGTAAAAACAGACACTGTCAGTTTTTCATGGCCATTCTGCATCCATGTGTGCATCCATTCTCTGGCCGTTTATCCGTTTTAATGGCCATTGTGTGTCCGTTTTTCATGGCTGTTAAAAACAATCATGAAAACGAATGAATGGATGTTCTTTTGTTTGTTTGTTTTTTACATTCCAACTCCTGCATTGCCCCTCAGTATGTATTATACTTCCACAGTGCCCCCAGTATCTATAATGCCCCCCTGTAGTGCCCCCAGTGTCTATAATGCCCCCCATAGTGGCCCAACTATATATAAGCACCCCAGTGTCCATGTATATAAAATGCTTCAGCAGTTCTGGAGGTGGAGATAGGCTTATGGATAGACCCAAAGAATATTTCATGGCTGCTCGCAGTGGCGTACACAGATCGCATAGGGCCCCATAGCAAAACTTAGTATGGGCCCCCTGCACCTAATTTCCCAGTGTACATGCGTCATTCACTCCCAGCCAATGCACAATGTCCCAGATTTCAGTCAAATAAAAAAAAAAAATTGTTAATCAAGCTAAACTGTATTAAAAAAAAAAATTGCTTTTGGCCTCACCCACTCTGTCCAACTTTCATGTCAGAAAAAGTGAAACAAGTGCTTCAAACATATGGCATTTATTCTGAGCATCATATTTCTCAATGAATTTGCACCAGAAAACTAGCAAAAATGTATAGATAAATCTCTTGCTTCTCTTCAATTACAAAGCTAGCTGGCTGCCTGCAGCAACCACTAGAGGAAGCTCAGGGAATAGGAATTAATACAATTGCTATGGAAGCTGTAATAATCTCTTTGCATTGAGCTCCTCCTAGTGGCGGCTCTGTGAAAATGCAGTGTTTTTAAACAAGGAAGACAAGAACAAGTTCTGTGTGGGCCCCCCTCCACCCAGGGCCCCATAGCAGTTGCTTGGTCTACCTCTATTGCAGGCAGTGGCATACATAGAGAAGTAAGGGCCCCGTAGCAAGGATCAAACCAGGCCCCCCACACAGGACAAAAGGGTTTTTGCCTAAATCATTTTTAATGACTCTTGGGACATTTTTCCATGCCTCATTTGCTAAAAGTTGTTCCTTTAGAGCAGGGGTGCACAACGTTTCCTGGTTGGGGGCCACATTGCCAGACTGAACCAATGACGAGGGCTGAAATTAAAATTTAAAGGTGTATTAACAACTGAAATATTGTACTTATGGCATATTGAACACACATTATATACCATTAATGTCTAGTTACACTTCCAGGACTCCCATCTAATGGGAGAAATACATGAAAAATACATGTGAGCAGCCACAAGACATAGACATACATGTCTGTTACCAGATGGTTGGGGGCCACACAGAATGGTATCAAGGGCTGCATGTGGCCCCCGGGCCGCAGGTTGTGCACCCCTGCTTTAGAGGGTAGAGTCCTGGCCAGGTTTTCACCTCCAGTAGAAGTGGAGATAATCCCAACTAAGACTGGGCCCCATGGTCGCATGGTCTGCTGCTATGGTAGTTATGCCCCTGATTGCAGGTACACCACTGGCTGCTCATTGTTCTGTCACCACTCTTCTATAGTGACCCATGCTTAGGATTACGATTGTGGCATGTGAGTGGATGCTTGTTTAAATCAGGCTGCCACTCTGGTACTGCACCTGCTGTGGCAGAGTGCTTGTTGATACTGGTCACATTCGCTTGCAGTTTAAGTGTACCTCCCGGGGTGGTGCTTGCTGTTAGCAGTAGGTCTGGTCTGCGGCAGTGTCTTCTACAAGGCCTGGTCCCTCAGCAGCAGGGACTAGGTGTATCTCTAGTGAGAGAACCCTTGCTGGCTCTTATGAGGTACTGTAATGTTCTATTCTTCCCATACGGGGTAGTGGTTCTCCTAGTGAGAAGGCTGAGGATCAGCTATTTTATCTGCCTTGTTTCCAACTCCCTCCCTCAGTAAATGCTAGTGGGGGAGCACATTAGCTGTAACACTTTTGCAAGTCCGGTGGATGAGATGGCAACTTTGATTGCATTGTCTTCGTGTAGTTGCTCAGTGCATAAGCCACGTCACCACATGGCCACAAGGGTCATTCTGGACGGCCCTATACCCGTTCTAGTAGACATGGCTGCAGGTGGTCCTGTAAGCCTTTGGGGTCCACTTCTGGAAGTACTGAAACTTCCAGCTCCACATCTCCACCATGTAAGAGGGCAAGCTCATCTCGTGTTAAGACCGCAGATGCTGATAGTGGCTCATTGAAGTTCTTTAATGTAGCAAACGTTCCTCCTGAACTTGCTCCGTCTGCTGTATCTTTGACTAGTTCCTCTACTGTGGTCTGGTCCAACCAAGCTGTGAGGGCCATGGTTTCAGGGTCGGTGGTGCATCTGACTCTGCTGTGTGTCTGTTGAACATCCCTCTATCATATCTGCTGCGAGTTGTCATGACTTTGGGCATTGGGTAATAGTGGGAATGATGGTAGAGACTCTTTGTTTAATTTAACGTTAGGAATGATTCAGTGGCTCACCTATTGAATGCAACAAAATGGGTGCACACCTCACGGGACTCACCCGTACCAAAGAAAGCAAAATTTATGAAAATATGGAGGGGCATTCACTAAATGGGAATTATGGTACACAGCAATATTTATTAAAAAAAGGAAGGAATATAATTAAACATATCATAAAATGCACATATTAATAATAAAAATTTATGCGGTTAGTACATAAAACACCAAAGCTGCCACAGGTGTTAGCTGAGACGAAAGGATAGCTCCAAAGGCACTGGTTGTGTCTTTGTATCATACAACCATACGTGCCAGCTGTTAATATATCCCCCGGATCAGGTAGTATATCTAATTCAGATAGTAGATAAGTCCGGACTAGCAATGTATATCTGGCGGTATAGAAGATGTTAGTTTGTAACACTACAGTCATAGTACTTTACCGCTCCCGAAGTCTCCGGTTCGTGCTGTGGATGATATCAATTCTTAGTACCGGCATGACCAGCGCGGCGTCCCGCGCGGTCTCTGGGCACAAACGTAGCGCCCCACGTGACCCAGTAGCCGCTTCCTGTAGCTTCTCTCCAGTCTGCTGGGTCCTAGATTCTCCTCAGCCTCTGGGACAGCCGCCTTAGAGGTAAAGATATACAGTCAGGTCCATAAATATTGGGACATTGACACAATTCTAACATTTTTGGCTCTATACACCACCACAATGGATTTGAAATGAAACGAACAAGATGTGCTTTAATGGCAGACTGTCAGATTTAATTTGAGGGTATTTACATCCAAATCAGGTGAACGGTGTAAGAATTACAACAGTTTGCATATGTGCTTTCCACTTGTTAAGGGACCAAAAGTAATGGGACAATTGGCTTCTCACCTGTTCCATGGCCAGGTGTGTGTTATTCCCTCATTATTCCAATTACAATGAGCAGATAAAAGGTCCAGAGTTCATTTCAAGTTTGCTATTTGCATTTGGAATCTGTTGCTGTCAACTCTCAAGATGAGATCCAAAGAGCTGTCACTATTAGTGAAGCAAGCCATCATTAGGCTGAAAAAACAAAACAAACCCATCAGAGAGATAGCAAAAACATTAGGCGTGGCAAAAACAACTGTTTGGAACATTCTTAAAAAGAAGGAACGCACTGGTGAGCTCAGCAACACCAAAAGACCCAGAAGACCACGGAAAACAATTGTGGTGGATGACCAAAGAATTCTTTCCCTGGTGAAGAAAACACCCTTCACAACAGTTGGCCAGATCAAAAACACTCTCCAGGAGGTAGGTGTATGTGTGTCAAAGTCAACAATCAAGAGAAGACTTCACCAGAGTGACTACAGAGGGTTCACCACAAGATGTAAACCATTGGTGAGCCTCAAAAACAGGAAGGCCAGATTAGAGTTTGCCAAACGACATCTAAAAAAGCCTTCACAGTTCTGGAACAACATCCTATGGACAGATGAGACCAAGATCAACTTGTACCAGAGTGATGGGAAGAGAAGAGTATGGAGAAGGAAAGGAACTGCTCATGATCCTAAGCATACCACCTCATTAGTGAAGCATGGTGGTGCGTGGACATGTATGGCTGCCAGTGGAACTGGTTCTCTTGTACGTATTGATGATGTGACTGCTGACAAAAGCAGCAGGATGAATTCTGAACTGTTTCGGGCAATATTATGTGCTCATATTCAGCCAAATGCTTCAGAACTCATCGGATGGCGCTTAATAGTACAGATGGACAATGATCCAAAGCATACTGCAAAAGCAACCAAAGAGTTTTCTAAGGGAAAGAAGTGGAATGTTATGCAATGGCCAAGTCAATCACCTGACCTGAATCTGATTGAGCATGGATTTCACTTGCTGAAGACAAAACTGGAGAGAAAATGCCCCAAGAACAAGCAGAAACTGAAGACAGTTGCAGTAGAGGCCTGGCAGAGCATCACCAGGGATGAAACCCAGCGTCTGGGGATGTCTATGCTTTCCAGACTTCAGGCTGTAATTGACTGCAAAGGATTTGCAACCAAGTATTAACCCCTTAAGGACACATGGCGTACCGGTACGGCATGTTTCCCGAGTCCTTAAGGACACATGACGTACCGGTACGTCATGGCTTTAAATCGCGATCGCGGCGCCGCGGGGGTTAATCGGAACAGGATGACCGCTGAAATCCTTCAGCGGGCATCCTGTAACAATGCCGTATCGGCGATTGCAGAAAACGGCAGGTCAATTCAGACCTGCGGTTTGCTGCGTTTCCGGTCCATTCGGGTCTCCGGTGACCCGATGAACCGGAAAAAGACTGCGATCGGTGGCGTGATTACACACCACCAATCACAGTACGAAGATTTGAAGAGGCGGTGCTGGCCCTGGTGCTGAATGCTGCTGTCCAGGGTGCTGATTGGTGCAGGGGGGAGAGGCGCGAGATTCAAACTTCCTGCGCTCCTCTCTCCCCTCCTCTTCCTGTTCTGCATGAGCACCCTGCAGCACCGTCCAGCACCAGCTCCTGAGTCCCCCCTAATCATAATCCATCACCCTCCTGCACCCATCGCCCTCCAGGTAGATTACGGTCAGTGAGGGAGAGGCACCGTTAGGCAGGGAGAGAGGGGAAAAGTTAGTTAGGAAAAAAAAAAAAAGCACTTTTATCTAAACTTTTTTTTGTTTCAGCTTTCAGACTCTAGACCCCCCCTGCCACTTGCCCCACCAGCCCCCCACGAGCCAGGGGCCCCACATGCTAGGGATCCTGTGACCCACCCTAGTACGAGCCGCCCTGGGGTTCGTATTGGTTTCCCGGCCCACCAAATAAGCCCACCGGAGCCCCCTGCCGATGAACTTAGCTGGTATCCCCCACTGGACTTTGAGCCCGAGATTCCGGATTTTGCTGGCAATCCTGGAATCCAGATTCCCACAGTGGGGTTTACTGAAATTGACTTTTTTAGTTTTTTTTTCAGTAGCCCATTTGTGAATCTGATGGTGGAGCAGACGAACCTGTACGCCCAACAGTTCGTTGCTCAGCACCCGGGCTCATTTTTGGCTAGACCCGGTGGCTGGACGCCGGTCAGTGCAGCCGAGATGAAGACATTTTGGGGCCTCGTGCTGCATATGGTTCTAGTTCAAAAACCCAGTGTCAGGCAATACTGGAGTGGGGACATCCTCTACCAGACCCTACTCTACAGTTCGGCCATGACACGCTCCCGGTTTGAGGCCATCTGGAAATGTCTGCATTATTCAGATAATGCAGCATGTCCCCCCCCCCCGAGGTAATCCTGCCTATGACCGTCTGTATAAGATACGGCCGGTCATCGATCACTTTGGGGCCAAATTTGAGCAGGCCTACGTACCTGGAAGGGAGGTCACGGTTGATGAGTCTCTCGTTGCGTTCAAGGGGAGACTCAGTTTCCGCCAATACATTCTCACTAAGCGGGCGAGGTATGGCGTGAAGCTATACAAAATTTGTGAGAGTGCCTCAGGGTACACTTACAAATTTCGTGTGTACGAGGGGCGAGATTCCCGTATTCAACCCCCAGAATGTCCCCCCACTCTGGGTGTTAGCGGGAAACTCATGTGGGACCTTATGTACCCACTGCTAGATAAGGGTTACCACTTGTACGTGGACAACTTTTATACTAGCATTCCCTTTTTCAGGTCCCTTGCCGCCAGATCCACGTTCGCTTGTGGGACCGTGCGGAAAAATCAGCGCGGCCTCCCTGCCCACCCCCTCCAGGTACCTATCCCCAGGGGTGAGACCCGTGCACTTACCAGTGGAAACCTGTTGCTGGTCAGGTATAAGGACAAGAGGGATGTCCTTATGCTATCCACAATCCACGGTAATGGCATCACCCCTGTCCCTGTGCGAGGTACCGCGGCAACGGTCCTCAAGCCCGATTGTATCGTCTACTACAATCGGTATATGGGAGGAGTTGATCTCTCTGATCAAGTCCTCAAGCCATATAACGCCATGCGCAAAACCCGGGCATGTTACAAAAAAGTTGCGGTCTACTTGGTACAGGTTGCCATGTACAACTCTTTTGTACTATGCCGAAGCGCTGGCAGCACAGGGACATTCCTCCAATTCTATGAGGCAGTCCTCAAGTACCTGATCTTTTCGGACCGGGAAAGAGCAGGCCGGAGTACCTCGGGAATTGGAGGCGCCCGGATCGTCCCTGGCCAACATTTTCCAGGTGTGGTCCCCCACACGAACCCAAAAAAGATGCAGAGTGTGTCACAAGATGGGGATACGGAAGGATACCACCACTCAATGTGACACTTGCCCCGATCATCCGGGCCTCTGCGTTATCGATTGCTTCAGGGAGTATCACACTTCCATGGAGTACTAAATTTTTATAATCCCCAACAGTCCCCTAGAGAACATAAAAAACTATGTCTCTCAGACTTTGGAGACACGGAAACTATTTTTTTTTTTTCAAAAGTGCAGGCATCCTCAAACTGCGGCCCTCCAGATGTTGTAAAACTATAACTCCCAGCATGCCCAGACAACCTACAGCCATCAGCAGGGCATGGTGGGAATTGTAGTTTTACAACATCTGGAGGGCCGCAGTTTTAGGATGCCTGCTTATTGTTTCCAAAGTCTGAGAGCCATACATATTGGGCATCGCCGGGTCCGTAAAAATCTTCTCTATAAAAGTAACATGTAACCCAACCCCCCTGGATGAACAGCGTTAAAAAAAAAAAAGTGTAAAAAAAAAGCAATTTTTGGACACCTAACATCACAAAAAGTGTAATAGCGAGCGATCAAAATGTCATATGCACCCCCAATTAGTGCCAATAAAACCGCCATCTCATCCCACAAAATATGAGCCCCTACATTAGTCGCCCAACAAAAAAAAAAAATTTTGCTCCCAGGCTATGGAGATACAAAAAAACCATTTTTGGGGTTCCTAAAATGATAATATAGTGTCAAATCCAAATAAATTCTAAAATGTAGACATATTAGGTATCGCCGCGTCCGTAAGAATCTGCCCTATAAAAATAATATTTGAACAAACCCCTCGGATGAACAGCGTTAAAAGTATAAAATAAAAACTGTGCCAAAACACCCATTTTTGGGCAAAATTTCCATTTGAATCCTTTTTTTCCGGTAATAAAGCAAGGGTTAACAGCCAAACAAAACTAAATATTTAAAGCCCTGATTCTGTAGTTTGCAGAAACACCCCATATGTGGTCGTAAATGGCTATATAGCCACACAGCAGGGCGTAGAATGAAGGGAACGCCATATGGTTTCTGGAAGGCAGATTTTGATGGACTGTTTTTTTTTACACCATGTCCCATTAGAAGCCACCCCTGATGTAGCCTAGACTAGAAACTCCAAAAAAAGTGACCCCATCTAAGAAACTACACCCATCAAGGTATTCAAAAGTTACTTTACAAACTTTGTTAACCCTTTCGGTGTTCCACAAAACTAAGTAGCGAATGTAGAAACAATTTTAGAATTTACATTTTTTGTTACCTTGCCTCAAAAAAGTGTAATATAGAGCAACCAAAAATCATATTTACCCCTAAAATAGTCCCAAAACAACAACCACCTTATCCCGTAGTTTCCTAGATGGGGTCACTTTTATGGAGTTTCTACTCTAGGGGTACATCAGGGGGCTTGAAATGGTACATGGTGTAAATAAACCAGTCCAGCAAAATCTTCCAAAAACCATATGGCGTTCCCCTTCTTCTATGTCCTGCCGTTTAGCCAAATAGTAGTTTCTGGGGTGTTTCTGAAAACTACAGAATCAGGGCAACCCATATTGAGTTTTGTTTGGCTGTTAACCCATTTTTTCTAGTAATAAAGTAAGGGTTAAAATGGAAAATTTTCCAAAAAATTGAAATTCTGAAGACCCGATAACCCGGAACAGGATGGTGATGGTGGTGTGATTTTACCCCACCAATCACCATCCTGCGATCCTGAGTGGTGATGGTGACATCACCTCTCAGGATCGTCTCTGATTGGTCTGTGGGCGGGCTGGCGGGAGATTCAAAAGATGCAGGCGCTCCTCTCCTCCTTCTTTTGTGTTCTGGAGCCGGAGGAGAGAGGAGCTGCCTGCACGTCATCCATCGGTGCCACTATCACCCCATCTGTGCCCCCCAGGACCCGATTTGTGCCCCAGCACCCACCATCTGAACTTCAGGTACATAGGGAAAGCATAGGGAAAGTTTGGGTTAGGCAGGGAAAATAAAGGGAAAGTTAGTTTGTAAAACTTTTATTCCATCACTCTAAGTTCGGGTGTCTGGGCTCCACAGCACAGCTGTGTGACCCTAGACCCCCCAGGGGTGCTGCCGCTTGCCCCCCCCCTGCCCCCCTCCCCCCAACTTTTTTGGGGTGCAGGATTTTTTTTTATTTTTTTTTTGTGTACGCTGACTGTGGCCGGCACTCTTAGCGTCCGGCCACTGTTAGCGCATCGCTCACCCCACCGCTGATCAACTTCGGACGGTTGATCAACGGTTTTGAATTATTTTTTCCACATTTTTTCCCCTTTTTTTTGTTATTTATATATTTTTTTCTGTTAGTTTTAGGGTGAGTTCGTGAACACCCGTGCCCCCACACAAACGCACACCAAATAAAGAGTTACACACACGCACATACACACGCAGACACACACTCCCCTATGGCCCGCCGGACGTTCTCGGCCGAGGAGGCATACGCCCAGCTTGCTTCCGACTCCGAGAGTCCCAGTGAGGACGAGGATGACCCCACATTCCTGTTGTCATCCGCGTCCTCCTCATCATCTAGCGATGATGATGAGCCCCCAAGGCGGCGAAGACGCCGCCAGGCGGAGCAAGGGGACCTCCATGTTAGGGACCCTGTGGCCCAGCCTAGTACGAGCATCTCTGGGGCTCGTACTGGTTTCCCGGACCACCAGTTTAATCCACCGAAGCACCCTGCCGGTGAACTAGTCTGGTGTTGCCCAGAGCGATACGAGCCCGTGATTCCTGATTTTATAGGCCAATCAGGAATCCAGATTTCCACAGTGGGCTACACTGAATATGACTTTTTTTGTCATTTTTTCAGTGACCCACTGGTAAATCTGATGGTGGAGCAGACGAACCTGTACAGTTTGTTGCTCAACACCCGGGCTCCTTTAAGGCCAGGCCCGGTGGCTGGACGCCGGTCAGTGCAGCCGAAATGAGGACATTTTGGGGCCTCGTGCTGCATATGGGCCTGGTCAAGAAACCCAGTGTCAGGCTGTACTGGAGTGGGGACATCCTATACCAGACCCCACTTTACAGTTCGTCTATGACACGCTCCCGGTTTGAGGCCATCCGGAAATGTCTGCATTATTCCGATAATGCAGCATGTGACCCCCAAGGTTATCCTGCCTATGACCGTCTGTATAAGATACGGCCGGTCATTGATCACTTTGGGGCCAAATTCATGGAGGCCTATGTACCTGTAAGGGAGGTCGCGGTTGATGAGTCTCTCATTGCGTTCAAGGGGAGACTCATTTTCCGCCAGTATGTGCCCTCCAAGCGGGCGAGGTATGGCGTGAAGCTATACAAAATTTGTGAGAGTACCTCAGGGTACGAGGGGCGAGATTCCCGGATTGAACCCCCAGAATGTCCCCCCACTCTGGGTGTTACCGGGAAACTTGTGTGGGACCTTATGTACCCACTGCTGGATAAGGGTTACCACCTTTACGTGGATAACTTTTATACCAGTATCCCCTTGTTCCAGTCCCTTGCCGCCAGATCCACGTCCGCTTGTTGGACCGTGCGGAAAAATCAACGCGGCCTCCCTGCCCACCCCCTCCAGGTACCTATCCCCAGGGGTGAGACCCGTGCCCTTACCACTGAAAACCTGTCCTTATGCTGTCCACAATTCATGGTAACGGCATCACCCCTGTCCCTGTGCGAGGTACCGCGGCAACGGTCCTCAAGCCCGATTGTATCGTCGACTACAATCGGTATATGGGAGGAGTTGATCTCTCTGATCAAGTCCTCAAGCCATATAACGCCATGCACAAAACCCGGGCATGGTACAAGTTGTGGTCTACTTGGTGCAGGTTGCCATGTACAACTCTTTTGTGCTGTCCCGGAGCGCTGGCAACACAGGGACATTCCTTCAGTTCTATGCGGCAGTCCTCAAGGCCCTGATCTTTTCGGACCGGGAAAGAGCAGGCCGGAGTACCTCGGGAACTGTAGGCGCCCGGATCTTCCCTGACCAACACTTTCCAGGTGTGGTCCCCCATACTGGAAAGAAGGAACGAACCCAAAAAAAGTGCAGAGTGTGTCGCAGGAGGGGGATACGGAAGGACACCACTACTCAGTGCGACTTGTGTCCCGATCATCCGGGCCTCTGCATTGACGGTTGCTTCAGGGAGTATCACACTTCCATGGAGTACTAAATCTATATCCCAATTTAGCATTGACATCGGATAAAAAAAACTGGTTCTCAGACTTGAAACACCCAAAAAAACTAAAATAATTTATTAAAAGTAGACATATTAGGTATCGCCGCGTCGGTAATAATCTCCTCTATAAAAAAGATTTTTTTGTCACCTTACATAACATAAAGTTTAATAGCAAGCGATCAAAAAGTCATATAGCCTCCAAAATAGTGCCAATAAAACCGTCCGCTCATCCCGCAAAAAATGAGCCCCCACATAAGACAATCGGATAAAAAAAATAAAAATGACACTTAGACTTTAAATACCAAAAATAAAATTTTGTATCAAAAAGGATAATATAGTCAAAAACCTAAATAATTGTAAAAATTATTAGGTATCGCCGCATCCGTAAGAATCTCCTCTATAAAAATATCCCATGACCTAACCCCCCAGATTAACATGGTCAAAAAAAAATTAAAAACGGTGCCAAAACCTCTATTTTTGGCACTTTTCCATTTCAATCCCTTTTTTCCGGTAACAAAACAAGGGTTAACAACCAAAAAAAAGTTAATATTTATTACCCTGATACTGCAGTTTACATAAATTCCACATTTGTGGTCGTAAACTGCTTTATCAGTGAAAGGGAGGCCGCAAAAGGAAAGGACCGACATGGTTTCTGGAAGGCCGATTTTGATGGCCTTTTTTTATTGACACCATGTCCCTTTTGAAGCCCCCCTGATGCCCCCCTAGAGTAAAAACTCCCTAAAAGTGACCCCATCTAATAAACTACACCCCTCAAGGTATTCAAAACTGATTATACAAACTTTATTAACCCTTTAGGTGTTCCTCAACAGTTAATGGCAAAAGGAGATGAAATTTCAGAATTTCAATTTTTGGTAACCTTGCCTCACAAAAATGTAATATAGAGCAACTAAAAATCATATGTACCCTAAAAATAGTCCCCAAAAAAATTCCACCTTATCCCGTAGTTTGCAAAATGGGGTCACTTTTAGGGAGTTTCTACTCTAGGGGTGCATCAGGGGGGTTGAAACAGGACACGGTGTAAATAAACCAGTCCATAAAAATCAGCCCTCCAAAAAGTGCACCTTTCACTCTATGCCCCGCTGTGTGGCCGTACAGTAGTGTACGGCCACATATTGGGTGTTTCTGTAAACGGCAGAGTCAGGGCAATAAAGATACAGTCTTGTTTGGCTGTTAACCCTTGCTTTGTTAGTGGAAAAAATGGGTTAAAATGGAAAATTAGGCAAAAAAATGAAATTTTCTAATTTCATCCCCATTTGCCAATAACTCTTGAGCAACACCTAAAGGGTTAACGATGTATGTAAAATCAGTTTTGAATACCTTGAGGGTTTGAATACCTTGAGGGTTTCTTAGATGGGGTCACTTTTTGGTGGTTTCTATTATGTAAGCCTCACAAAGTGACTTCAGACCTGTAGTGGTCCCTAAAAATTGGGCTTTTGTAAATTTCTGAAAAATTTCAAGATTTGCTTCTAAACTTCTAAGCCTTGTAACATCCCCAAAAAATAAAATATCATTCCCAAAATAATTCAAACATGAAGTAGACATATGGGGAATGTAAAGTCATCACAATTTTTGGGGGTATTACTATGTATTACAGAAGTAGAGAAACTGAAACTTTGAAATTTGCAAGGAAAGGATTTGGAAGATTGACTATATGGAAATGTGGTTCTTACTTTCTATAGCTTGAAGCCATGGCGGACACAGAGAGAAGTACAGAAGGGTGTTGAGTGTAAATAGTGGGCGGCTAAGACATTCAAGATGTTGGATACAAACTTTTGCAGTGCCTATTTGTATGATCAGGAAGAGACATCCTGAGAAGTTTTTCTAATATTTGTCTATTTTGATACAATTTTTAACGTGTATCAGACTCACGCTGGTGCTGTTTGGTGGCAATTCGATGAGTAATTTTGTAGGTGTGTGGCCTTGTGTCCAGTTATTGCTTGGGATTTGCAGACTATGGTCACTTAGATATGGCTAATGATATAACACAGGCCTGTTTCTTCCTTTAAGTTGAGCTCCGCTGCTAGAGTTGTGCAGCCCACCATGGAAATGCTTGTTCACTGTACAATGAGGATCGCTGCCTTTTCTCTGCATGCTGTACATATATGCATGATTGCTCCTTCCCTTACGCTACCCATTCCACTTTGTGATGCAATAGGAAATCATGTTCCAGGGCCTGGCCCCAGATGCTACTGGCAGAGAGAATGCCATGGAAAAGATGGAGCTATAGCTTGCAATGTATCCCAAGCAACAGGAAGTCCACCAGTTTAGGATAGCCTTTTGATTTGGGTTCTTCATTCTCTTTGTCCCTCAATCAGATTCAGTTTTCCACAGAATATGAAGTTGCACAGAATTTGACGCATGACTAGGGAAAAACTGGAGAAAGAGGTGGCTTAAGGGAGCTCCTCTCACGTATTTGCCATTCCAAATTTTGTAGCTATTCTTATTACATTTGGTCCCTAAGAAGGAGCCTGGTAAGTTTGGGAAGATTCACCATTTGTCATATCCAAAAAGGGGTTCTGTGAATGATGGTATTGATAAATATTCTACAGTAGGTAGGGGTATCCGGTTGGCGAGGGGGGCAGGCCAGGGTGCATTGTTGGCTAAGTCTTATAAGCTCGCTTGGTGCCAGTGCACGCGGACTGTTTCCATTTGCTTGTTTGTCGCCTTGACGGTTTGTTTTGTTATGACAAATGTTTGCCTATGGGTGTCTGGCAGTGCTGTATTATTTGGATGATTTTCTTTTTGGCGATTTAAACGGGTCTAAACAGTGTCGCTTTTAGTTGGATTTGTTCCGCTACTTTGCAGAACTGTTTGGCATCCCATACCTTAATTTTTTTTTATTTCATGACTGTGTTGCTGGCAACTTTGAAAGTTTGGAGGGAATTTTTGCTGTCATCTAATGACCATTACTGTTTCAATTCCAAGTTACTAGTGCTGATTTGGCATCTTACACCAATGTGGCTGATTCAAGTGGTTTTCTGGCAGATTTTGGTTTGGCGTGATGTGTGGGTATCTGGCCTGAAGATTTGCGGGAGAAAGGTCTATGTAGGAATCTGACCCTATTAGAGCTCTTTCTAATTGTGGTTGCAGTTGAGTTTTGCAGGGAAAGTTTGGTGTGATAATGAGTCGTTCAGGCAGCTTTTGAGCCTGGTGCAAGCTTCAGTGGCTCCATCTACCTGGTCACAATGCAATAAGGTGTGGCAAACCTGTTTTCCACATGTGAATGCTTTGGGAGGTTGGCTCTCCTTCTCTTAAATTGGACAGTGTTTTAAGCTATTTACTTTTACAGCTAAAGACATATTTTTTGGGGGTCGGGTAAGTAGCGCTGCGTCACTTGTCAGCATTGGCTTTTCTTCTTCAGCTTTATGGTTGGGAGGGGACGCGACTAAGTCTGTTTTCAAATGCCAGGTTTTAAAAATTTTCAAACCAGCACCTTGATCTGAATAGTTTTGTAATTGCATGCAATTAAAAAAAATTGTATAGCTACTGAGTTATTCACTGAAATCTATCCGTATAGCTCCACCTGCTGTTTGCTCTCTTGTAATTTCTCTGTCCTGTTCACTGAAATGAAAGCACATGGTCAGTTCGATCCTTCAACTGCACCAGGTGCAGTAGAAAGAACATGCCCCCTGAGACAGGTGAAATAAATCTAGCAGAGCAATGTGGAGATCTCTGGATCCATGGCAGGTACAGGGCTGGTTCTAAGTTTTTTAGAAAGAGACTGTCATGTGCTATATGATATTAGACTTTTGCTTTTTTCATTGATCATGGGATAACCCCTTTAAGTATATGCCATTCCAAGATGGATGTTTTGTGGGTGGCAGTGGTTGTTGGGTCCCCATTGTAAAGATTGGAAATGGTTCTAAATGTTTCAGATTTGAGCTTGGGTGGTTGTGTTTTCTTGTCACATTCTGGTGGGTTTCAGATTTGGATCTTAATCCAAATCCAACGTATTTTTGGAATGCATTCATGCCACATTTGCACTGTGATGATGGCTGGAGGGCTTGGTATGGAACATATAGGGGGTCACTTACTATCAGAAATATGAGTATAGATGGGTATGACAGGCACACTCTCATACGTTACAGCACGGAATAAATACAGAGACAATGATGGGGTTTAAAATTGTGTGTTTATTTATATATCTAAATATTAAAAGTTATTTTATATAAAATAAAATAAAAGTTTTTTTATAAAAAATTTTGGGCTGAATTGTTGTTGGGGATGGGGTCTTCTTTCTTGAGTGGCTGTTCAGTTGGGATGTGTAAAAATGTGGTGTTTATTTGTGTTTATTTGCCATAAAGGTTGGCTGGAGTGTAAGGTGTGTGGGTACTTGTGCCGGATGGTTCTTGGTTCGGTATTAGGTGTGGTAGAACTTCGGTGCGGTATGTGAACTTCAGTGAGGATATGTGCATATAAACACACAAAAAAAAGGGGGTTAGGCTTCCAATGTTTCCTCAGGATATTTGTCCTGGTAGAGGAATTCGTATGACAGTCTTGTGGTAATCATAAAAAGTCATATAAGTGGTTCCATGTGTTGGAAAAACTTGCAATGTGAAAATAAAAATAACAATAAAAATAGAAAAATGGAATTGGGAGTGATATATAGTTTCACTTTGAGTCGGTTAAAAATGTTAGATAGATGGTACTTTACCAATTTGCTGTGTTTTGTTCCGCGTGTCTGGTCGCTTTCTTTACCCTGCAAGGACCTACGAGGTGTCCTACGTGGTCTGTTGCGGGTGTGTTGTGGCGTTTCACATGACAGGGCGGGTTAACACATCACTTCTGGCGGTAGTTGCGATTGGTCCCTAAGTTTCAGGCTGGATTTCGCTTTCGGAGTGTAGAATCGCAATTGGTTATCCGCTTTCTGGTTGTTTCCGATTGGTTTTAAGGTTACCGAAAGATAATTTGAACGATTTTGAAAAAACGGATATAAAAATTATATAAGAGATAAAAGGTGGAAATAGGAATAAATGTATATGACCCTCGAGTTCCTTTACCAGACGCATTTCGGAGCTTTTTAATCTGCTCCTTCCTCAGTGGCTTGTAGTGATGTACTGGAACTTGTGAGGGTATTTTAAGCAATTTTCCTGAAAGTGGGTGTTGCGATTGTCTGATTGGGTGATCTCGAAGATCCGGATTGGATTTTGTCGAATTTGATATTCGTTTGTGTTGTTGGATAAATCGCAGTGATACTCGCATGAATGGGTGTGTTTGGAAGTGTTGTTCTATTCCAGAACATTTAGGGTTGATCTCTTCGAAAGGGGTATTGTATTTGCCTTGATGTCTCAATTTGGTCTTCTTTGAGTTGTGGGTCTTTGGAGTCTTTGGATGGAGATTATTCAGTAATTTGTTCAACATTTGTGTTTGCTATTTTTTTGTGAATTGGTTTTCTCATAAGAGACGTAAATTGGTTTCAAGTGTGATTTTTTTTGGGGGTTTGTGTGTATTGGTTTCTTGATCGTTTCTTGCTTTGTATTTGGTGGAATATGTGGTACTTGAATATTGATCATAAAACGCATATGCGTTTTTACTGTGTTTTGTTTTCTGTTTTTTTATATTTTTAGGGCTTTTCTATTGGATATGTGTTGTGTGTGGTTTTGGTGTGTTTATTTGTGTTTTTTCGTACTTAAGATGTAGATATATCCTCTTGTGGTGATTTTTTGATCTTTTTCTTGGTTGTTGTTGCTAGAGAAACTCGCCGTAGAAAAAGAGACGGCAGCCGCCATAGCTGAAGCAGAGTTCTTGGAAGCAATGGAATACCCGAAAACCGAAAGTCGCTGCAGTGTGCTTAGTTCAGAACTCGGCCTGCAAGATCCTGTACGACGCACTTCAGAGTACGTCCGTCAACACTCCAGACCAAACAGCAATGCTGATCCATTCCCTGGAACCGAAGATGTCACCTATGCCACAGAGGAATCATACCGTCCAAAAGAAAGAGTCACACTCGGAACCCAGTCCTACAAACAAGAGAGCACAGAGCCATGTGACAAAACTCAAGCTAACTTCCCTGCACACCAAGATAGCCAGCTTCCAGTCCAGTCTGCAGAGCCACCTTATCCTACAAGATGGCATGACTTGGGCTGGCCTAAGTCAGAGACTCCATACAGGTATGATCACCCACCGCACTCTCACCGTGACTTTCCACCTCCAACCAACCTTAGTAGTAACCAGAGCACAATAGACTTTGCCAGGTTCTTTACTAAACGAGAGCTAGTTACAAAGGGACTGGCGAAGTTCAGTGATCGCCCTGAAAACTATAGAGAATGGCGGGCCTCCTTTTATAACATTGCAAAAGACTTGGGTCTGTCATGTTGTGTGTCTCTTACTAAAGCATCGTCGGTAAGGGATTAATTAACGTTTTTGTATAAGTTTTGTGTACATTGTGCTGTACATTCAGTTCTTGTATGTTCATTTTCTTATAGTTTACCTTATCTACTGCCGGTTAATAAAACTACAGATTACAGAAAGAAGCCTCAACTTATTAACTAGTAGAACTGCCTGTTAATCTGCATATAGACCCCGTGGGTACATGTTGTGAGAACAGGACACCAACTGAACAGCCACTCAAGAAAGAAGACTTCCCATCCCCAACAACAATTCTGCCAAAAATTGTTTTATAAAAAACTTTTTTATTTATTTATATAAAATAACTTTTAATACTTAGATATATAAATAAACACACAATTTTAAACCCCATCATTGTCTCTGTATTTATTCCGCGCAGTAACGTATGAGAGTGTGCCTGTTCTCTTTTAATTCACGGCCTCTGGGTGTGCCGATGACAGAGCACCTCACTCCATATTCCTAAATTGGTGAGCCACTGTACAACATATCTATTTTTGTTATACTATCAGAAATATGCCTATATTAGGCGTATTTCTGGTGCAAAGGTTATTTGCTTAAAAATCTGCGACTTTCCCGGCTCACGCCAAGTCTAAAAATGTGAGTGGGGAAAGGAGATGGGACTGTCTTGTTCATCGTTTTTAGTGGTTAGCACTGGTGCCTTACAGTGCTGGGGAACTAGGTTCAAATCTGACCAAGGACATCTGCATGGAGTTTGTATGTCCTCCCTGTGTTTTAGTGGGTTTCCTCATACGCCAAAGGCATACTCATAGTGAGCTCCATTGGAGGCCCATCCATTCTAAGTAGTAAATGTTACTTTCCTTGCAGGAAGCAGTATGCTGTCATATTATGTCAGAATAGGAAGACTTATCTACATAATATCTTTAAATCTATGCTTGGTTTAACAAAGAAATATTAGAAAGAGGCATATTACAGCTCTACATACATGATAAGATTGTAAAGTGATATGCCACGGTTTTTATATTTAGCTGGGCACACACACATGCTTATCTGATCCAATGGAAAGATAATCAGTGAACTAATGTTAGAGGCACCCTGACCATTTTACTGGACTGTTGTGGTCTGTCATTGCTGCAAAAAGTACAGTTCACAAAACACAGCTTTAAAACCTGCTATTCTTTCCTGAAGATCACTTACTGGCTACTGCATATAATACAAAGCTCTTAAAGTATTACATAAAAAGCACACTGGCCTTAATTCATCATTCTTTTTCTGATTATATAGTACAAAAATAAAAAGCTTTGTATCATGAAAACAAGATCAAACAAACCTGAGACCATTTAGATCTTTCATATGGTGCCCCACTTTTTAAGTATACAAATAGATGTTGCATGTTGACTTCATGTTGCTTATATTGCACCAACATACAGAACCAAACATACTGTAGGTTATCACAATGCCTAGGGCCCAACATTAAAATTCATTCTTGGGTCCCACCGTATAACTACATGCAAATTCTACGTGTTCACACAGAGGCAGACAGCAGCAGGGGGTTAAAGGGGTTCGTGGATGATTTTGAGAAGGCAGGTCCCTGGGGAAAGAGACATCATGACCTGACTCTGTATCTACAAGTCATCTCAGCCATGTGATGTGTCTATAATAATAAACTGAATAGTTTGTTAAATAATCTACCAGTTTTTATATGGATGCCTAGACTGATTGAGATGCTGTACTCTGCCTATCTATATGTACAGTCGTGGCCAAAAGTTTTGAGAATTACATAAATATTGGAAATTGGAAAAGTTGCTGCTTATGTTTTTATAATAGCAATTTGCATATACTCCAGAATGTTATATAGAGTGATCAGATGAATTGCATAGTCCTTCTTTGCCATGAAAATTAATTTAATCCCAACAAAAAACTTTCCACTGCATTTCATTGCTGTCATTAAAGGACCTGCTGAGATCATTTCAGTAATCGTCTTGTTAACTCAGGTGTGAATGTTGACGAGCACAAGGCTGGAGATCATTATGTCAGGCTGATTGGGTTAAAATGGCAGACTTGACATGTTAAAAGGAGGGTGATGCTTGAAATCATTGTTCTTCTATTGTTAACCATGGTGACCTGCAAAGAAATGCGTGCAGCCATTAATTGCGTTGCATAAAAATGGCTTCACAGGCAAGGATATTGTGGCTACTAAGATTGCACCTCAATCAACAATTTATAGGATCATCAAAAACTTCAAGGAAAGAGGTTCAATTCTTGTTAAGAAGGCTTCAGGGCGTCCAAGAAAGTCCAGCAAGCGCCAGGATCGTCTCCTAAAGAGGATTCAGCTGCGGGATCGGAGTGCCACCAGTGCAGAGCTTGCTCAGGAATGGCAGCAGGCAGGTGTGAGTGCATCTGCATGCACAGTGAGGCGAAGAGTTTTGGAAGATGGCCTGGTGTCAAGAAGGGCAGCAAAGAAGCCACTTCTCTCCAAAAAAAACATCAGGGACAGATTGATCTTCTGCAGAAAGTTTGGAGAATGGACTGCTGAGGACTGGGGTAAAGTCATATTCTCCGATGAAGCCTCTTTCCGATTGTTTGGGGCATCTGGAAAAAGGCTTGTCCGGAGAAGAAAAGGTGAGCGCTACCATCACTCCTGTGTCATGCCAACAGTAAAGCATCCTGAGACCATTCATGTGTGGGGTTGCTTCTCATCTAAGGGAGTGGGCTCTCTCACAATTTTGCCCAAAAACACAGCCATGAAAAAAGAATGGTACCAAAACACCCTCCAACAGCAACTTCTTCCAACAATCCAACAACAGTTTGGTGAAGAACAATGCATTTTCGAGCACAATGGAGCACCGTGCCATAAGGCAAAAGTGATAACTAAGTGGCTCGGGGACCAAAACATTGACATTTTGGGTCCATGGCCTGGAAACTCCCCAGATCTTAACCCCATTGAGAACTTGTGGTCAATCCTCAAGAGGCGGGTGGACAAACAAAAACCCACTAATTCTGACAAACTCCAAGAAGTGATTATGAAAGAATGGGTTGCTATCAGTCAGGAATTGGCCCAGAAGTTGATTGAGAGCATGCCCAGTCGAATTGCAGAGGTCCTGAAAAAGAAGGGCCAACACTGCAAATACTGACTCTTTGCATAAATGTCATGTAATTGTCGATAAAAGCCTTTGAAACGTATGAAGTGCGTGTAATTATATTTCACTACATCACAGAAACAACTGAAACAAAGATCTAAAAGCAGTTTAGCAGCAAACTTTGTGAAAACTAATATTTGTGTCATTCTCAAAACTTTTGGCCACGACTGTACTACAGTTAGTCTGTGTCATGTGCCACTTATGAAGGGGGTGGGGGGGACTGACGGACCACAGTGCTAAAGTGCCCACTGGTGGATTCCCTTGTAGGCCAGTCCGAGCCTGGGTTATCATTATTCACATTGGAGCCTAAATTCCCCTGCTTGCACACATCAGGGCCAATTTTATAGGTACCCAATTGACTAATTACCATGTTTTTGGCATGTAACATACATACTCCATGCTATTGTTGTCCTTGATCAAAATTTTAACCAAAGCCCTCAGTCCTGCAAGACAAGTACTCTGGTCTGCCCTATTGTTCAGTGTATGTAAAATTTGTGCATACAAAATGCATTATTACTTCAATAGCACCCTTGGTGGTCACTTACTATACCCCTCATTGTGGCTCTGTATATGTAGATACATATACAAGTATATATAAGTACAATCCTTTACGTATACTTATATTATTTAACTAATTATTAACTTCCTGTTATGATTTCAGTACCTCAAATAATTTTAAACTACCAAACAGAAGATTTGCTTTGGGAGACTTCCAATTTTAATTCTGTGTTCCTAACTTTGTGGCCTGAAATACAATGGTGTTATCTTTGCTATCAGGAATGGCTTGATGTAGAGTGTGTGTCTGAAACAAGGTGGAGGTGACAGCTACCTATATAAGTCAGGAACACCAGTCAATAAATCTGCTTGAGGAATCAAGATGAACAAATTACTGCTTGTTACGTGTAGGTTTCTTTTTAATTTGATCACAGCTGTCATTATATTTGCTGAAAGTGGCATACGTATTCTCATCATGTACAATCTGTTTCTTGTAGGTCTGACCTTCCTACTGCATGTGCAGTTAGGTAAGTGCATGTTACCGAAAACTGGAAAACTACCACCTCCATTTTTTTAGTTTTTTAGTTTTTGGTAGTGGTAGTGTGTGTGTGGTTGTGGGGTAACTTTTGCTTACTGTTGAGCCCCATCAAAACGATCAAGATCATCAATTGATCCATCCCACACCCTAAGAATGATCTTGATATTTCTCAGAGGCACTAGGCATAGGCTAGATTTAGGTGTCTACGTGGATGTCACATATTATTATGATAGATATAGCTTTGTTCTTTTGTGGTTGTCTTTTCTTTTCTTGACTATTGTAATGTTCTCCTTGCCAGGCTCGTCTGTCAAGTTGGTGTGCTACTTTACCAACTGGGCTCAGTACTACCCTGCGCCAGCAATATATATGCCAGATGATATTGATCCTTGCATGTGTACTCATCTGATTTATGCTTTTGCCACCATGACCAACAACCAGATCCAGACATTTGAATGGAATGACCCAACACTTTATGCTTCCTTCAATGCCCTCAAGAACTAGTAAGCAGCTTTATTCTGTATTTCTTTTATATAGTGCAGGTGTATTTATTAACGCTAATACACTGATGATTACTTTATAATATGAACACTGTCAGGATCTTGGGGAGATGGGGGGATGAAAGAGCCTGGTACATGAAGTAGTATTTAAAGAGTCATTGAACCCAACTGGGACAGATTTATGAGGCTGTCTAAAAGAGCAACTGTCTTTCTTACCCATAGCAACCAGTCACAGTGCAGATATAATTTTTCCAATCAGTTGCTATGGGAAACAAAGATAGTTTCTCTTTTAGACTTATTTAGAATTAATAAAATGGTTGCATTATCTAAAATAAACAAAGGGTTCTTATTTTGCATGGCCTGGAAACAGCCAGGTAAAGATAACTTACGGTACATATTTTTTAAATTTATTTTCTTGTAGCCATGCTTCTAATGGGTTAAACTGGTCATTGCGCAGAATTTTAGGGGTATGCCACTAGGATGTCTCTGAGCATATAAGGCAGACAACATGTCCAAAAAGAAGGAAAGGTTTATAATAACAAAACAACCCATACTTATCTGTTAAAGGGGTTGTCCCACAAATTATATTCTACAATTTACAGACCAGCACCTGGGTCTGAATACTTTTGTAATGTAATTACATGTAATTAAAAAGATACACTGCAACAGGGATTTTGGCCCACTCCTCCACACAGATCTCCTCTAGATCTGTCAGTTTCGGGGCTGTTGCTGAGCAACACAGAGTTTCAGCTCCCTCCAAAGATGTTCTATTGGATTTAGGTCTGGAGACTGGCTAGGCCACTCCAGAACCTTGATATGCTTCTTACGGAGCCACTCCTTGGTTATCCTGACTGTGTGCTTCGGGTCGGTGCCATGTTGTAAGACCCAGCCACGACCAATCTTCAATGCTCTCACTGATGGAAGGAGGTTGTTGCTCAAAATCTTACAATAAATGGCCCCATTCATCCTCTCCTTAATACAATGCAGTCGCCCTGTCCCCTTCGCAGAAAAGCACCCCCAAAGCATGAAGTTACCACCTCCATGTTTCACAGTAGGGATGGTGTTCTTGGGATGCAACTCATCCTTCTTTTTCCTCCACACACGACGAGTGAAGTTTAGACCAAAGTTCTATTTTGGTCTTATCTGACCACATGACTTTCTCCCATGCCTCATCTGGATCATCCAGATGGTCATAGGCAAACTTCAGATGGGCCTGGACATGTGATGATTTAACTTTTTTTTTTTTATTCTGTCTCAGAGTGGGAATGCACCTACAATGTGAAATTCAGACCCCTCTATGATTTCTAAGTGGGAGAACTTGCAAAATCGCAGGGTGTTCAAATACTTCTGTTCCTCACTGTAAGATGGTGTCAGTATATCAAATGAATAGCTGCTAAAACGAATTGCGCACAGTCAATACACTGTGAATTTTTTGTATGGATTTGTAGGAGGAAAATACATAGCATATTATTGTAGCAGCAAAGTGGATATGATTTTAACACTTTTCATATACGTAGTATGAAAAGAAATGCTTGTGGAAATTGACATGCCATGCAGATTTTAAAGGCTATGGAGAAAAGGGATGTCACTTTTTTTTATAAAGATCAATTGTAAGTGATTTGTAGCCCAAAATGGGTAATGCAATAATAATTTAAAAAAAACTACCCCCCAAAGGTGTCCAAAGCCATTAAATTTGTAGCATATCAGTCCTTTTTGTGGATATTCACAGTGGATTTTACCCCCAATTGATGCTGTTGTTAACATAGCTATAATGTAAGTTATTAATATTTTGCATGACAAGCTTTCCCGCCATAGATGATTCATTTATATTCATATATGTTTTTGTGTATTCTGAATGGAAGCCTAGAGGACTAGTGTAGTCTGTGTGTAAATGGTTATACATACTTCTTTATTTTTAGAGAATAGTTGTCAGCATAGTAGGCAGGGAAACAAAACAGTGAGCCCTAAATGAGCCCAACTGCTTTCCCTGCCTACTTGCAGTTCAAGCCCTGAGCAGCAAGACCGCAACTGGTCAATGTTCACTGTACCGCTAAGTGCCAGTCAAACACAGAGATGCAACCACTAAGAGATGGGTCGTGCAGAAATAGGTCAAAACTGGGAGGATAATGCGGTACAAAAATAGAGGATGGAGAGTAGTGAAAATATCAAAGCCAATGTGAAAACCAGATGGGTCTCAGCCTGCCTCCAGAACACACACACAAAATTCAAATAAAGACTTAACTTATACCATGATGTCCTCCAGCGTGCTGCGGCAGGGAGGCATTGTCATAGAGGCACTCCCATCACCAGGGGGTGTGGTAAGGCTGCGCATCACGGGGGTGAGGCCCGGAAGCGTGTCTGACACAGCGCTGCCGTGCCTGAGCCCGAGACCGCAGTATTAGAGCCCAGACAGGTAAGTTGGTGACAATAGTTTTACATACATAAACTGCTGACAGGATTTGTATAAAAAATTATGGTTAAGGGACATATTAAAAGTTCCATGTTTCCAGAACAGATATTTTGACACATAAACTCCATAATAGTGAACCAAGTCTATTCCCAAAGTGGCAATTTAGAGGCTTCACTATCAGAATGAATTAAACATTATACCTGACAGCCTTGCTTCAACTTTTAGCTAAAATGTAGCAGGTCACTAGAAGATGCATTGTCCCCTACACCAGGCATTGGGAAATGTAGTATCTTTCTAGAAAGCTGTTGAGACTTCTCTTCACAGCTACAGTCGTGGCCAAAAGTTTTGAGAATGACACAAATATTAGTTTTCGCAAATTTTGCTGCTAAACTGCTTTTAGATCTTTGTTTCAGTTGTTTCTGTGATGTAGTGAAATATAATTACACACACTTCATACGTTTCAAAGGCTTTTATCAACAATTACATGACATTTATGCAAAGAGTCAGTATTTGCAGTGTTGGCCCTTCTTTTTCAGGACCTCTGCAATTCAACTGGGTATGCTCTCAATCAACTTCTGGGCCAATTCCTGACTGATAGCAACCCATTCCTTCATAATCACTTCTTGGAGTTTGTCAGAATTAGTGGGTTTTTGTTTGTCCACCCGCCTCTTGAGGATTGACCACAAGTTCTCAATGGGATTAAGATCTGGGGAGTTTCCAGGCCATGGACCCAAAATGTCAACGTTTTGGTCCCCGAGCCACTTAGTTATCACTTTTGCCTTATGGCACGGTGCTCCATCGTGCTGGAAAATGCATTGTTCTTCACCAAACTGTTGTTGGATTGTTGGAAGAAGTTGCTGTTGGAGGGTGTTTTGGTACCATTCTTTATTCATGGCTGTGTTTTTGGGCAAAATTGTGAGAGAGCCCACTCCCTTGGATGAGAAGCAACCCCACACATGAATGGTCTCAGGATGCTTTACTGTTGGCATGACACAGGACTGATGGTAGCGCTCACCTTTTCTTCTCCGGACAAGCCTTTTTCCAGATGCCCCAAACAATCGGAAAGAGGCTTCATCGGAGAATATGACTTTGCCCCAGTCCTCAGCAGTCCATTCACCAAACTTTCTGCAGAAGATCAATCTGTCCCTGATGTTTTTTTTGGAGAGAAGTGGCTTCTTTGCTGCCCTTCTTGACACCAGGCCATCTTCCAAAAGTCTTCGCCTCACTGTGCGTGCAGATGCGATCACACCTGCCTGCTGCCATTCCTGAGCAAGCTCTGCACTGGTGGCACTCCGATCCCGCAGCTGAATTCTCTTTAGGAGACGATCCTGACGCTTGCTGGACTTTCTTGGACGCCCTGAAGCCTTCTTAACAAGAATTGAATCTCTTTCCTTGAAGTTCTTGATGATCCTATAAATTGTTGATTGAGGTGCAATCTTAGTAGCCACAATATCCTTGCCTGTGAAGCCATTTTTATGCAACGCAATGATGGCTGCACGCGTTTCTTTGCAGGTCACCATTGTTAACAATGGAAGAACAATGATTTCAAGCATCACCCTCCTTTTAACATGTCAAGTCTGCCATTTTAACCCAATCAGCCTGACATAATGATCTCTAGCCTTGTGCTCGTCAACATTCTCACCTGAGTTAACAAGACGATTACTGAAATGATCTCAGCAGGTCCTTTAATGACAGCAATGAAATGCAGTGGAAAGGTTTTTTTGGGATTAAGTTCATTTTCATGGCAAAGAAGGACTATGCAATTCATCTGATCACTCTTCATAACATTCTGGAGTATATGCAAATTGCTATTATAAAAACTTAAGCAACAACTTTTCCAATTTCCAATATTTATGTAATTCTCAAAACTTTTGGCCACGACTGTACATTGTGACTAAGAAGCTGAGTAGTTAGGACTATTTTGTGATCTGCATTACAAAGGATCTGTTAGCATGTCAAATAGGAGGTACAAGATGTAGCAGGGTTAGCACTCAAGCTCTTAACTCAAATTTCTTAACTCATCGTGTTATCTTGAGACAAAAGGCATTGAAAAGCAATTGAAGGTGTTTGCTTAACGCATTTAGTTTAGATAACACATCTCATAAATTATGAGTGTTAACTCTACTACATCCGTAAGTTCATAATAGTACCAACTGGCTTTTGTTAGTAATGTTTCGAATAGGGCATCTAGTAGATATCCTAATTTAATGTGGCTAGTAGAGATGAGCAAAGTTTTGAAAGTTTCGATTCGGCAGCTTCATAGAAGTGTGACAAGAAATTTGATTTGTTGCAAACTAATTTGCCAAGAATAGCTATATTTAAACCCTATTCATCCTATTAATCAATGGGACCAATTTTAACGATCGCTTAGACAGAAGTACATCCGTCTAACAGCCGTTAAAAACAGTAATAAGCTAGTGTATTTTGAGTATAAAAAAAGAAAATCACTCACCTCATCCACTTGCTCGCGCAGAGGAAATCCGCTTGTGATTGAAAAAGAGCAGCCAAAGGACCTGCCTGAGCATGATGACATCACTGCGTGCTCCCAGCATGATCACGTGGTGCGTCATCACGCTGAGCGCAGGTCCTTCGGAAGGTCTTTTCCACTCAAAAGAGGAGCCTCTGTGAAAGCAAGTGGATGAGGTGAGTATTTTCCCCATTCTTTCTAAGGCAACTCTAGCCGCCATTTTAGGAAAAATTATTCGTTACCACGAAGAGTGAGGAAATTTGGCTTTGTGGCAAATAGAATATTTCCTAAACTTCGGATCGAATTCCACTTCGAATTCTTCGATTCGCTGAACACTAATGGCTAGACATGAAAGATCCTCTGTTCTATCATCTGCTTATTTTGACTAGAGAAGCTCCAATTCCTATGAGTAACATTATTGGTCAAACTTGAGCCCCCATTATTGGTTATGTAGAAGCCATTTCAAGCTACAGTGCATACTACAAACTACTTCTACCTGGTGTGAATATATATGAGTGGGGGAAGACAGTTAATAATAACTTATTTTTTTAAATAGATTTCTCATGTTAGGGTTTTTTACCTTAATTATCGGCACTGAAGGCCCTCATACACATAGAGTGACATGAAAAAGTATTCATACCTCCTTGAACTTGAACATATTTTTTCGCATCACAGCTACAAACTTAAATGTATTTTACTGGAATTTTATGTGATAGACCAACACAAAGTAACAAGTATGTGTGAAGTGAAAAAAAAAAAATTATACATGGTTTCCAAAAGTAGGACCACCTTTCACTGCAATTACAGCTGCAAGTCTTTTGGGGTATGTATTTACCAGCTTTGCAAATCTAGAGGCTGAAATTTTTGCCCATTCTTCTTTGCAAAACAGCTCAAGCTCAGCCAGGTTGGATGGAGAGCATCTTTGAACAGCAATTTTCATGTCTTGCTACAGATTCTCAATGGGATTTAGGTTTTGACTTTGGCTGGGCCATTCTAACACATGAATATGCTAGGATCTAAACCATTCCATTGTAGTTCTGGGTGTATATTTAGGGTTGTTGTCCTGCTGGAAGGTAAACCTCCACCCCAGTCTCAAATCTTTTGTGGCCTCTACCAGGTTTGCCTCTAGGACTGCTCTCTATTTAGCTCTTTTACTCTGACCAGCTTCCATGTTCTTGCTGAAGAAAAGAATCCCCATAGCATGATGGTTCCACCACTATGTTTCACGGTGGGGATGGTGTGTTCAAGGTTATGTGCAGTGTAAGTTTTCCATCAGATATAGCGTTTTGCATTTAGGCCAAAATGTTCAACTTTGGTCTCATCTGACCAGAACGCTTTCTTCCACGTTTGCTGTGTCCCCTACATGGCTTGTGGTAAACTGCAAATGGGACATTTTATGACTTGCTTTCAAAACTGACTTTCTTCTTGCCACTCTTCCAGAAAGTCCAGATTTGTGGAGTACACAACTAATAATAGTCCTGTTGACAGATTCTCCCACCTGAGCTGTGGATCTCTGCTGCTCCTCCAGAGTGACCATGGACCTCTTGGCTACTTCTCTAATTAGTGTTCTCTTTGTCTAGGCTGTCAGTTTAGGTGGATGGACATGTCTTGGTAGGTTTACAGTTGTGCCATACTCCTTCCATTTTCAGATAATGGATTTAACAGTGCTCTGTGAGATGTTAAGCGCTTGGGATATATAATTTTTTATAATCCAACCCTGCTTTACACTTATCCACAACTTTATCCTTGACCTGTCTTGTGTGTTGTTTGGTTTTCATTATGCTGTTTAATCACAAATAGAGTTGAGCGAACACCTGGATGTTCGGGTTCGAGAAGTTCGGCCGAACTTCCCGGAAATGTTCGGGTTCGGGATCCGAACCCGATCCGAACTTCGTCCCGAACCCGAACCCCATTGAAGTCAATGGGGACCCGAACTTTTGGGCACTAAAAAGGCTGTAAAACATCCCAGGAAAGAGCTAGAGGGCTGCAAAAGGCAGCAACATGTAGGTAAATCCCCTGCAAACAAATGTGGATAGGGAAATGAATTAAAATAAAAATAAAAAAAATAAAAATGAACCAATATCAATTGGACAGAGGTCCCATAGCAGAGAATCTGGCTTCACGTCAGCAGAGAATCAGTCTCTTCATGCCATAGCAAAGAATCTGGCTTCATGTCAGCAGAGAATCAGTCTCTTCATGCCATAGCAGAGAATCTGGCTTCATGTCAGCGCAGAATCAGTCTTCATGTCATAGCAGAGAATCAGGCTTCACGTCACCCACCACTGGAACAGGCCACTGTCACACATTTAGGCCCCGGCACCCAGGCAGAGGAGAGAGGTCCCGTAACAGAGAATCTGGCCTGATGTCAGCACAGAATCTGTCTTCATGTCATAGCAGAGAATCAGGCTTCACGTCACCCACCACTGGAACAGTCCACTGTCACACATTTAGGCCCAGGCACCCAGGCAGAGGAGAGAGGTCCCGTAACAGAGAATCTGGCCTTATGTCAGCGCAGAATCTGTCTTCATGTCATAGCAGAGAATCAGGCTTCACGTCACCCACCACTGGAACAGGCCACTGTCACACATTTAGGCCCCGGCACCCAGACAGAGGAGAGCGGTCCCGTAACAGAGAATCTGGCCTTATGTCAGCGCAGAATCTGTCTTCATGTCATAGCAGAGAATCAGGCTTCACGTCACCCACCACTGGAACAGGCCACTGTCACAGATTTAGGCCCAGGCACCCAGGCAGAGGAGAGAGGTCCGTAACAGAGAATCTGGCCTTATGTCAGCGCAGAATCTGTATTCATGTCATAGCAGAGAATCAGGCTTCACGTCACCCACCACTGGAACAGGCCACTGTCAAACATTTAGGCCCAGGGACCCAGGCAGAGGAGAGAGGTCCCGTAACAGAGAATCTGGCCTTATGTCAGCGCAGAATCTGTATTCATGTCATAGCAGAGAATCAGGCTTCACGTCACCCACCACTGGAACAGGCCACTGTCAAACATTTAGGCCCAGGCACCCAGGCAGAGGAGAGAGGTCCCGTAACAGAGAATCTGGCCTTATGTCAGCGCAGAATCAGTATTCATGTCATGAACAACAACTTGACCAGCTAAAACAGTACAGATTTGGTTAAATAGAGATGTGAGGCCTGTTTTTTTTTGCGCTGTGTGACAGGTATAGGTTTAATCACAGAATCAGACTTCTATCAGCACGCTAGCGTGTGTCTTAGGTTTTTCTGAATGACACTATCAGTACCTTCAATGTAAGATATTCTTTTTGGGATAGATTTCAAGTAGGCCTCAAATAACAGAAACTAGTTATTTTGAGAATGGCAAATTTGGTAATGGTTTTTCAACCCAGAAAAAAAAGTGTGCTTTTACGGTCATTACAAATAACTTGACCAGCTAAAACAGTACAGATTTAGGTAAAATAGAGATGTGAGGCCTGTTTTTTTTTTGCGCTGTGTGACAGGTATAGGTTTAATCACAGAATCAGATTTCTATCAGCACGCTAGCGTGTGTCTTAGGTTTTTCTGAATGACACTATCAGTACCTTCAATGTAAGATATTCTTTTTGGGATAGATTTCAGGTAGGCCTCAAATACCAGAAACTAGTTATTTTGAGAATGGCAAATTTGGGAATGGTTTTTCAATCCAGAAAAAAAAGTGTGCTTTTACGGTCACTACAAATAACTTGACCAGCTAAAACAGTACAGATTTGGTTTAATAGAGATGTGAGGCCTGGTTTTTTTTGCGCTGTGTGACAGGTATAGGTTTAATCACTGAATCAGATTTCTATCTGCAAGCTAGCGTGTGTCTTAGGTTTTTCTGAATGACACTATCACTAGCTTCAATGTAAGATATTCTTTTTGGGATAGATTTCAAGTAGGCCTCAAATACCAGAAACTAGTTATTTTGAGAATGGCAAATTTGGGAATGGTTTTTCAACCCAGAAAAAAAAGTGTGCTTTTACGGTCACTACAAATAACTTGACGAGCTAAAACAGTACAGATTTGGTTAAATAGAGATGTGAGGCCTGTTTTTTTTTTGCGCTGTGTGACAGGTATAGGTTTAATCACAGAATCAGATTTCTATCAGCACGCTAGCGTGTGTCTTAGGTTTTTCTGAATGACCCTATCAGTACCTTCAATGTAAGATATTCTTTTTGGGATAGATTTCAAGTAGGCCTCAAATACCAGAAACTAGTTATTTTGAGAATGGCAAATTTGGGAATGGTTTTTCAACCCAGAAAAAAAAGTGTGCTTTTACGGTCACTACAAATAACTTGACCAGCTAAAACAGTACAGATTTGGTTGAATAGAAATGTCAGGTCTATTTTTTAGGCGCTGGGTGACAGGCTCAACTTGCCCCTGATGTAATATATGGCCAAAAAATAACCACACTGTTGATGGTTAAATGCACTTGGGTGACACAGGCTCAGCCTGCACCAGATGTAGTATATGGCCAAAAAATAATCAGACTGTCGATGGTTAAATGCACTTCGGTGACACAGGCTCAGCCTGCAGCTGATGTAGTATATGGCCAAGAAATAACCAGACTGTTGATGGTTAAATGCACTTCGGTGACACAGGCTCAGCCTGCAGCTGATGTAGGATATAGCACAAAATAACCACACTATCGATTGTTAAATACACTTGGTGATAGCTTGTGCTGTGGCGCACCACAAGTCACAAAATGGCCGGCGATCACCCCAGAAAAAAAGTGATCTAAAAACGCTCTGGGCAGCCTCAAAAAAGTGAGCAAGTCAATAATAGCACTTCAATGATCCACAGCTGCAGATCGATCACAGAATGAAGTCTTTTGGAGGAGTTAATCTGCCTAATCTCGCCCTAACGTCGCAGCTGCAACCTCTCCCTATACTGATCATAGCAGAGTGACGTGCGGCGCTACGTGACTCCAGCTTAAATAGAGGCTGGGTCACATGCTGCACTGGCCAATCACAGCCATGCCAATAGTAGGCATGGCTGTGATGGCCTCTTGGGGCAAGTAGTATGACGCTTGTTGATTGGCTGCTTTGCAGCCTTTCAAAAAGCGCCAAGAAAGCGCCGAACACCGAACCCGAACCCGGACTTTTACGAAAATGTTCGGGTTCGGGTCCGTGTCACGGACACCCCAAAATTCGGTACGAACCCGAACTATACGGTTCGGGTTCGCTCATCCCTAATTACAAATGTTCACCAACAAACCTCTGAGGCCACAATGACACAGGTGTACTCTATTTACTAATTAGGTGACTTCTAAAGGCAATTTGTCACACTGGATTTTATTTAGGGGTATCAGAGTACAGGGGCCTGAATACAAATGCACGCCACACTTTTCAGATTTTTCTTTATTAAAAATTTTGAAAACCATGTATCATTTTCTTTCCACTTCACAGGTCTTTTACATGAAATCCCAATAAAATATATTTAAGTTTGTGGGTGTAACGGGAAAAAATAGGGAAAATTTCAGGGTATGAATACTTTTTCAAGGAACTGTAAGAAAATAGTTAGACAAACTTGCTGATTTTGGCTCGATTGGTCAACTGTCTTATGGGTAAGGATGCCAAATGATGCCAGATGATGTCAGGAGAAGGATCAGACATATTGAATTTCGATGCTAGGTTCTTTCGTTCTGAGGGGAGAGCATTTGGCCAAACGTTATTGAAGGTGTATAGATACCTTTACACTTAGCTAGCCTAAACTTTAAAAGGAATTCTCCAGGACTTTTATACTGATTACATATCCTTAGGATAGGTTATTAATGTCTGACTCCCAGCACTAATGCAATCAGCTGCTCTCAGTACTACAGTGCTGGGAACAGTGCTACAGTAACCACCTCTGTTCACTACAGCATAGACTGAGCTTTGTAGTTCGGGAAGCCTATTTCCAGCAACTGAGCTTCTGCAGAAGAGCTGATTGCTGGAGGTGCCACAAGTTGGACCTCCACTTCTGATATTGATGACCAATGCTAATGGCTGCTTTAAAAGGGTTGATAATTGGGCCAATTATTGGGAAGGAGCATTTCTAGGAACACTCATTCCCGATAATTGCCCTGTGTAAAGGTAATGCTGATCACCCAATGAAAGCTTGTTCAGAATCACTGTTCTGTGTAAACAAACCTCTGCTGCCAAGAAATAATGATTTTCTATGGAGACAAAAGACTGCAGTAGCTATAATTTTTCCCCAGACAGAGGAGATGATTGCAGCATGTAAATGCAGCTCTCACCTCCTCTGACAAGAAGATAATTATTGAGAATGTATGGTTCATTCCTGATAAGTGCCTGCTCGGTCAACCTATGTAATGAAGCCATAGGATATAGACCATCAATATAAAAATCCCCGAGAACCCCTTGTGTTGCCTCAGTAATTCAGATGTAAACTTGCTTTTATGTTTTATATCACTTTCATTCTGCATAAACCAATTACACTAGCATTTAGTATATACTGCAAATTTCGGGAAAAAGTAATATACTCTCAGACTTGCATAGTCTAATATTTATAATGACTTTATGTAAATTGCATTATTTTGTTTATAGCAACAGTGAACTGAAAACTCTTCTCTCTGTTGGAGGCTGGAACTATGGAACCTCTGGGTAATTGCACAACAGAATTCTTTTCTCTATATTTCTTCTCTTACATTTAGCTGAAACAATCTTATCCCAGTATGTACTGCAATCATTACACAAGCCTTTTGACAACCAATATAATATACAGATTTAATATTATTTATGACCACATTTACCACACAAACATAGCAATGTTTTCCTTAGATCAGAAATATAAAATGAATAAAACTAGAGGTGGGACGAATCCAATTTTTTTTCGAATCCGAATATATTGAATCTTTTGAATCTCAAATCCTACAAATCCTGTACATAAGAATTGTGTGAACGGTGTAAGAAACAAAGTGATGCAAACTCAATATTCTTTTAATATAAAAAAAATAAAGAGGATTTTAGTGACAGAGCTTTTAACATCATCACATCAGTCTGCTTGTTTTGTATAAAAAAAATATATACTAGTATTACTACCCTAAGTGTTGTCATTTGTCTAGAAAATCGCTTTTATTAATATGGTAATTACCTGAGTATTAGCAGTGGGGTGGTGCTGGGTTCCAGGAGAAGGGGCGCGTCTGGGCTCCAACAGCCAGAGGGACAGCCCCTTGGGCTCCTTACTCAGGTAATACCATATTAATAAAAGCGATTTTCTAGACAAATGACAACACTTAGGGTAGTAATACTAGTATATTTTTTAATCCCACTTAAAGTGGTTATTCCATCAATAGAGCAAAAACTAACAATACAAAAAAATGAAGGGAAACTTGTGGCCATTTAAATTAATGTGATATACTGTATGCCTGGCAGTCTGCTAGATTGAGAGTGACATTTTGTTTATAGCTTTCTTCTCTGGCTAACTGTTGGAAGTTCAAGCAGCATCACCGCCTCAGAGTTGTTGATATGCACTCTTGGTACGTATCTAAAGTGAATGTGTCTTTTTTTTTTTTTATCTTTACAGATTTAATACCATGGTATCCACTTCTGAGAACCGCCAGACTTTTATTAACTCTGTCATTGCATTCCTTAGAAAGTATGGGTTTGATGGATTGGACATTGACTGGGAATATCCTGGAGACTCAGACAGAGGCAGTCCTCCTCAAACCCAGCAACTGTACTCTGTTTTGCTACAGGTGAATGGATTGTTTTTCTATAGCTACAGTATTTACAACACAGACAAAAATGATTGCAATAGAAAAGTCAGTAAATGCATAAAGTAAAGAAAAAAACATGATGAAACAAGTTAGTTAATGTATAATGTCTTGTAACATTTGATTTTAGGAAATGCATGAAGCATTTGTGCAGGAAGGCAGTCAAACCAATAGACCACGTCTGCTCATGTCTGCTGCTGTGTCTGCTGGCAAGCCCACCATTGAAAATGGATACCAAATTCCACAACTATCTCAGTATGTTTATTTCATAACATACGTCATTAATCGGGTTCTACACCAAAAGCGGGAATCATATATGTTCACAAAAAAACAGCACTGCTCTTGTCCATTGTCAGATACATTTTTATTGAAGGTTAAAAAGAACCAGTCACCATGAAAATGCAATGGAAGCTCAAGCAGCATGTTGTAGAGCAGGAGGAGTTGAGCAGATTGATATGTAGTTTTATGGGAAATGATTCTAACCTGTATTTTATTCATTTAAAGTACTGCGGATTCTGGGCTTTGAAATAAAAGAGGTGGTCTTATCAGTGATTTACAGCTATCTCTATATGCTCAGTCATAGAGTGAAGACTGTAACTGATAGGACCACCTCCTTGACTTCAAAGTCCAGAATGAGGAGAAATTTAAATAAATAAATTACAACTTTTACAGAATTTTTTCCCATAAAACTATATATAAGTCTGCTCAACTTCTCCTGCTCTATAACATACTGACTTTAGCTAAGACACCATAGTCAACGTGACAGGTTACCGTTAGGTCAACAACATATCGAATGAGCTCAGCTCCATTCTCTTGAATCAGCCAGTAATGAACACAATCATTTACTGACAAATTGGCATCAAATTCCATAGTCTATTTTCTAATGGGTTGTCCAGTTCCCCAAAATGTTTTCACTGGTTTCCAAATGTAACTTAATTACACATGGAGATGTGGACCTTCTGGTGTCATTCTGACACAAGTAGACAGCTTTCTCTCTCCCCGCTGTGTATGAAGGTGACTAACGGTCTGGCTCCATTCATTAGCTAAGCCAGTCGCCTTCTCTGTTCTTGTATCAGTTGTGATGGAGAAGGGGACTAGCTTAGCTAATAAATGGAGCCATACTGCAGCCTCCTTCAAGCACATCACTGATACAGAGAAAAAGGAGGAAAATCTTTGGGTTGTAATAACAACAGAAGGCCTACTTCTGTGACCACAGGACCACCACTGAGATTGCAACATCCATAAAGATTAACATTCAAAGTATATTAGTAATGTGAATGAATTTACATTTGAAAACAATGAAAAACTTGTTATGTCTTTAGACAATCCTTTTAATAATGATGTATAATAATATTCATTTAAAGGGGTTATCCAATAACTAATGTAAAAAATGAAACTGAGAATGTGCGGCCATCTTAGTGAGCAGGACAAAAAAATAAGAAACAAAAACAAACATACATTTTGTTGAATAATTCAGTGGCTATGCAATTATTTTTTTTTCATTACATGCAATTATAAAAGTATTCAGATCCAGGTGCTGCTTTGAAAACTGTAGAATATTTTTCCGGGGACAACTCCTTTAATGTGTTACTAGGAGGACTGCTCCAATATACAGTACTGTATGTATTTGTATACGCATGCCTATCACTGTCTTTTCATTGAATTATACAGTCTTTTTAAATTCACTTCATAGTTGGACCAGTCTGAATATAGCAAAAACATGTCAGTGTGTTTGAGTTGGCTTTCTCACCTACAATGTACTCCTAATCAGAGAGCCATAATTAAGCTTACTGTAAGAAGTTGAGAGCAGTTTTATTAACATTACAATTTTCTTTTAAATCTATAGGTACTTGGACCTTATTAATGTAATGACATATGATTTGCGTGGCTCATGGGAAGGATTTACAGGAGAGGATAGCCCTCTGTACCAGGGGCCAAATGATCAGGGTGGTTATATCTATTTCAATGTGGTATGTTCCCTTTATGTTTCTCCTTACCTTGCATTAGTGTTGAGCGAATCGAAGTGTCCGAAATTGACTTCGATCCGAATGTCAGGGAAAATTCAATTTGCTGCGAAGCCGAATTTCCTCATGCATCGTGTAACAAATCAATTTGCCCTGAAAAAAACTCACTTAATCAGTTTGAGCGCAAAAAGACCGCTGCGGCCATCTTGATTGAAGATCACTTGTGAAATCTTGTGTTTGGTGACATATAATGTCACCACGCCGGCCAGCGTGATGATGCACCACGCAGGAATTTGCGTGGGTTCTTTAATCAAGATGGCCGTGGTGACCTCTTCGCGCTCAAACGGATGAGCTGAGTATTATTTTTTTTAACCCCTGAAAGTCCTAATTTTTCATCTCAGATGCCGCGATCAGCAATGAAAGCCTGTTACTTAGAAAGAAATGTGCTTGATGTCATGAAGCGAATTTCTTTGTGAAATTTGACGAAGCACCAGAATCCAAGTTTTCATAACTTCGCTTATCTTTACTTTGCATGTGTATTCAGTAAGAAGCTATTAACTGAAATGTTTTCATTGTTCTGATATTTTAGGATTATGCTATGAATTACTGGAAAAATAATGGAGCTGCACCAGAAAAGCTCATGGTCGGATTTCCAGCCTATGGGCGAACCTTTATACTTTCTGACCCCTCTAATAATGGAGTGGGTGCTCCTACTTCTGGTGGAGGTCCTGCTGCTCCCTATACACAGCAGCCTGGATTTATGGCATATTTTGAGGTAACCCCATTATGACCATATACTCTATTTGGTATACTATTGTTTTCCTTTTAAAGGGAATGATTATATATATATATATATATATATATATATATATATATTTATATATATAGATCTATATATATATTGGGTTGTTGTTTTTTTTAATCCTGAAATATTGCAGTTCACACTGACCACTGATTTGATTCTTCTTTTTCTGTAGAGGTCACTTCTCAACAGGCATCTTATTATCATCACAGGCAGGATTACAGTGAAAGTGTCACCTCTGCATAAAGGATTAGCTAATAGATAACACAGAATTCACCATTCACAAGTGGCGAAGTCACCGATTATTTATTCCCTCCCTGTACATTGATCTATGAACAGGTTGCAGAGCATGTCTAGAAAACTCTCTTATAGAAGTCAGTGAGTCTCCTCCCATCTATTGTGTCTATGGCGTATGTGGCCGCTGTAAATCATATCTCTAATATATTGGTCAGATCCTCCTTCAGTTGAGTTTTTTAATAAGACTGGAGCATGAAACGCCAGTCTTTAGTAAATGACCCACAGTATGTATGTAATTTTAGATGTTGGGTTTCTGTCACCGCTATTATGCTGCCATCTCTGACGACAACATAAGGTCCTGACAGGCATGCTGGTTGCAGCACTGCCTCTCTTATGCCTGTACATAATGTGTTTTGTAAGAAAATTACCTTTTAAGAGCTGCAATGTTAGAATCCCACTGTGAGAAAGCAGTCCTGATATTTATAAGCAGTTCTCTGTATGCACAGTAATAGGGAGAACAGTTTCAGACATTACCCCTTGTTAGGCAAATCTTCTGTGTTGTCTATGCAGGAGATAAGATGGCTGCTGATAGAGGGTCATGAGGCTAGGCAAATCACCTCCATGTGATGTCTCCTGCATTCAAGCACAGTGAACCTGCATTAATCCCCGAACTGTACAAGTACAGTTGGAAGGTGCAGTGTATTGGAATGGAGGAGACATCGTGTGGAGGTAATTTGCCTGGTCCCATGACCCTCCATCAGCAGCTATTTTATGGACAAGACCTCTGCATGGACAGCACAAAAGACTTGGTAAACAAGGGGGCATACCTTATGAAATATAGAAAATGACGCAGAATATGAACAAAGGCTATATTATTAAATGCCATATACTCATCTTACAGTATATAGGTCAACAGTAACCAGAAAGTGACCAACCCCTTTCATGATTATCAGGACTGCTTCCTCACAGCAGGATTTCCGCTTGCTGCAAGGAACCATCATTGTTGTATGATAACAAACTACTACCATCCTCTGAGAGAGATAGAAGTATAGAATATATAGACGGTTGAAGGCTAATTTAAAGGACTGGTGCAAAAGACAAACAGTAAGTGCAATTTATGGCAACAGGCCTTACTGATAGTGGAAAGGGTATATTGTTTTGGCTCTCACCATGCAACAGATTAGCTACCCTTTGGAGGATCTACACCCCACTGTGGGAAATGTAGTACATATTGTGATTGTGCATCTTTTTGGCCAACTTGAAAAGTTGTTAATATGAGTTAGGAGTTAATATGAGTTAGTCATCTTGCAGCTTGCTCTCATCTTGCAGCTTGCTACTTCATATTGAGCCTTGGAAGAATTGTGTATGTACTCTGGAGAAACTCAGTTGAATACTACTGCCTTTGTGAACTGCCTAAGCTACTTTAGTAAAGAACAGTAGATTTATTACCCCCATCTTGGCCTCATCATTTGCACAGTCTCCATTACGCGGGAACTCTGCCTTATGCTTCCAAACCTCACAAAATCAAGGGCACCCCACCAGTGTCGGACTGGGGTACCTAGGGCCCACCAGTAAAATTTATTTTGGGGGCCCACCCTACAGATACATTCAAATATAATAAATAATCTAACAAGTTTGTTATATGACCATAGGCTGGTTGAGGTGATGTACATTGAATATATGTATGTAGTGTAGTAAGTTTAATGTGTTATGTGCCACTTGTGCAGGGGGTGGGAGACTAGGGGCCCACCTTGCTCAGGGGCCCACCAGGGGTTTCCCCTGTACCCCTGTGGGCCAGTCCGAGCCTGCACCCCACCAAACCCCAGACAGGAGCCCCAATACTAGGGTTTGCCCAATAGGAAGAAAGGGTGCTCCCTGCATCCTCTGTTGCACAGCTCCAGGGAACGCCAGAGTAAGGACAGCCACCGTGAACCACTTCTACTCCTATCTGTGCCACGACTAATACTCCTATGCTCCTCATAGCTCTCCCTGGCAGGCTGCCTGTTGCATTCATACAAGAGAAGGATCCTAGCAAAACTGCGCTGAGTTAAATTTGTTCATTTTTTTGCAGATCTGTACTTTCTTAAAAGGTGCAACTGAGGTTTGGAACAGCCCACAAGCAGTCCCCTATGCGTACAAAGGAAGTGAATGGGTTGGGTATGACAACCAAAGGAGTTTCAAGCTCAAGGTATGAAAACATATTCCACCTGAATGGAGAACAAGATAAGGTTGACTCTTTTCTGCCAATTCATTATTAAACTATTCCTATTTTGCCACATGCACTATTCTAGCTATTCATATTTTAAATTTGAATAGAAATAATAAATTGCTTTCTTTTTGTTAGGCTGAGTGGCTACTGGAGAATAACTTTGGAGGTGCTATGGTGTGGGCCCTTCCTTTGGATGACTTTAGTGGAAAATTCTGTGGTCAAGGCAAATATCCCCTAATGAACACACTGAAATCAGCTCTGGGCATCTCTTTTCCAAGTGAGTGTTGAACTGTGTATCCCTAACTAGACCATAAAAAATACTGAATGGTGATTTATATTAGCACCTTACATCCTGCCTTCCCACCATAAAGATAGTCAATTCAAGGAATGTCAACATATCAATAGAACTTGCTCAAAGAGCTCTCAATTAAAGAGGACAATAGGATATGGGAAGTAATGCTTATAAGTAAGCTGAAATCACCAAAGAGTTAATTATTATGCAAGAACCGAGGTCAAAATCAAAATGACATAAAAGGACAGTTTAGGAAAATTGTCAAGGAGGGAAGACCACCATAAGGTTGTGGCCACATGTACATCCAAGGCTCCGTTAGGAGCCTATTTCGCAAATGCTGTTCTATAACTGAAATGATTAGTGCTTATGTGAAAAGATTGCTAAACCATAGACTGCGCAGGAATTTTTCTGTTAATCTACTAATTCATTATTAGTTTATGTGGTGCTCATATAGTCTAGTAGGTGGATTATCTGAATTAAAATATATGTAATGCATGTGTTACTAGGGTATTTAAACTTATGTCTTGTTTTAAAGGGTAACTGTCAGCAGATTTACACCTATGAAATTGGCTGGCCTATTACCTGTGCATTTGGTAGCTGAAGGCATCTGTAGTGGCCCCATGTTCATATTTGGCCACATTGATGAGAAAAATGAAGTTTTAATATAAGAAAATAATCCTCTAGAGGCCCACCTCTACTGTCACACTTTCTGCCCTTTGATTGACAGGGTTGGGAATGGTAAACACAATCACACCTGGCCCTGACTTCTCCTAAAGTCAATTAAAGTGCAGAGAGCACGGCAGTTTTAGAGAATACTGATCCTCTAGCAGTACTGGCAAAGCCCCCATTGCTCCTAGAAGCTCATTTTCATACATTGAAACAAAAATGGAAGCTCACCAGAATAGAGCACGGCCTGCTACCATCCCATAGCTATTAAAACATAACAAATAAACTAGTGGTCGGCAATATTTAACTTCTTGTGAGCCGACCACTGGTTTATTTGTTACATATTAACATGGGACCAACATCATATGCCTTCAGCTGGCAAGCGTACATGCGACAGGTCAGCCAGTTACATAGGTACAAATCTGCTGACAGATGCCCTTTAATATAGTGTATGAAAGAATTAATGTTACGTTTGTATCTCATGCAGATTGTAAAATACCAACAATAACAGCAGCACCAAACACAGCAGCGGCCCCAACGACAGCTGCAGCAGCCCAACCAGGTAGCAGCAGTTTCTGTGTTGGAAGAGCAAACGGTCTTTACCCCAGCCCAACCAACAAGAGTCAGTTCTATAACTGCCTGAATGGAAACACTTACCAGCAGTCCTGCCAGTCAAGTTTGGTTTTTGACACCAGCTGCTCTTGTTGTAACTGGGCATAAAACAAGAAGTGGATTTTTGCCAATTTGCAAATGATTTTTGATGAAAAATAAACTTGTTATACATATCAAATATATTGCATATTTATTTATTTTTGTTTCAAGGATAATATGTAATTTTTATTGTTTTAAAGAGGACCTGTCACCTCTCCTGACCTGGCTGTTTTAATAGCTTAATGCATTTCTCATGTAATAACAAATCTGGAGCATCTACTCTTATGGCTCTATGCTGTGCCATTCCTTTATGATTTTTACTAGAAGTTATGAATGAATTGCTATTAGCCTTCAGTAAGGGTACAGAGGGGAGGTAACAAGTGGGGGGGGGGGGGTGTACCTGCATAGACTCCCTCTGTCCAATCAGTGCTGCCATTTTCAGACTGTGCAGGTACACACACCCAACTGGTTACCTCCCCTCTGTACCCTTACTGCAGACTGATGGTACAGCACAGGGCCATAAGAATAGATGTTCTAGAATTATTACATGGGAAATGCATGAAGCTATTAAAACAGGCATGTCAGGAGCGGTGATAGGTCCTGTTTAAGGCTGCTTTAGAAACAAAACCTATAAGCTACTCTGTTAAACATTTTTCGAATAGTACGGGGTTTATGCCTAAAAACATAGGGCTGAATTTATTATAGCTACTATGTCTACACCACGCTTGCCATTTTTATTAATGGATATGACATGATGGGAGGGTGTGGCCTCAGTATCCCAACAAATTTATTATAATGTATACCATAAATTACAACTCAAATAAACTCCAGTTTATAACTGCCATAGAAGTGACTAAGGAATTTCCCCAAAAAATCATCTGTAAAATGAATCTGAAGATTTTTGATTCGTTTTGGATGAATCGCATAAAATGGCTCACAGCACCATTTTACTGTCCATGTTGGCGGGCAAAACTACGAGGAAAGAAAAAGAAGGATGGTCACATGACACTGGGAGGAAGTTAGGGGGAGAGCTTGCCCGGATTGGCTCAGAGGCTGACAGACCACCTGGAGCTGGATCAGCCAGTCAGGGGGTAGCAAGTAAGGAACTGCTTGTGCAGAACTAGCAGAATGTCATTCTACAGTGTTCTTGCGACCTGGAAGGATGTTATACTCTGTCAGCCAAACAGCAATTGCAGACATAAGCTACTGATAAATTGTGATAGGGCCAGTATATGAAGATTATAGGGAGAGAATAGGAGATATATTTGGTGTATTTTAAGAGGTGTTATCAGGGAAAGAGAGTGAGGGAGTGAGAACTGGTCACTATCAGGTGCATTTGCTAACAGACTACTGCCAGTTCATCTTCTGGCAACTAGCTCTACAATACAGATTCCTGCAAAAACAGACTTTTTTGGGAAAAAAAGTTTCTTTCTAAACTTCCATAGAAATTATGTTCTTGCAAGCACTGAGGAATTTTCCTCTTTTTTTCTATATACTGTTTGTATTTCGGCATCTTAGTGCGTTATAGCCGTTGTACTAAGCAATTTGTACATAGCTGCAAGATAACATGTAGATAGAGCACCAAATGCATTTCACATCAGTAATGCAAATTATAACAATGTTAGCGAAGGCAACTATCACTGTATCACAGAGTCTAGTTCAAAAGACGTTTATGATCCCTGTATAAAAATTGCATTTGACAGAAGTATTTTAGTGAATGTGTAATATTCTTTGAAGAAAGCACTCAATTATATTACTGCAATAATAGTACAGTAATTTTTATGCCATTATCAGTTATTAAATATGTAAATTGTTGCAAGAGATCTAGTAGATGCAGCAGCAAATGCATTTCACATCCCGTTTCACTGCAAAAATTGCATTATTTCTAGAGATGAGCGAACTTGTCGAGATTCGCTTTGGTTCCAATTTACCAAAATTGTTAAAAAAGTTCAGACCCGAATTACTTCAGGCTGAACCAAATTGGCTCCACTGCCCTGTTTCCTAGGATTTATAAGTTTTAGGAAAACATGTTATATTTTTGTAATTTTTTTTTGCTTTTTCTCTTCCCCCTCCCTAAGCTTTTGAATGCAATGACAGCAATAGTAAATCATGCCTGAGTGATAATGACATACCGTATTTTTCGCCGTATAAGACGCACTTTTCCCCCCCCAAAATTGGGGGGAAATAGCAGTGCGTCTTATACGGCGAATGCTGCTGATTTTGCCGAGTTTTCAATGATACACCCGCCGCGATGCCGTGCGGTAGGTGTATCAGCTGTGAGGGAGGAGGGGCTGGGGGCCGGCATCTGCTTTTATAATGACAGCGGGGCCCGTGCAGTGACTGTATTCTACTACACGGGCCCCGCTCACAGTATATTATTGTATCTCTAATAGTAAATTGTTATGCATATAATCCCATAATGAGCGCTGTGTATTACTTACAACTACAGTACAAGCGCTCGCCGCTCGGTAGGTAGCAGAGAGGAGGGAGGAGGCAGGCCGGGAGGACGGGCTCTGGCAGAGTGAGTCATACGTCACGCGCCTGCTTCATTCATAAAGTAGGCGGCGCAGGCGCGTGACGTATGACTCACTCTGCCAGAGCCCGTCCTCCCGGCCTGCCTCCTCCCTCCTCTCTGCTACCTACCGAGCGGCGAGCGCTTGTACTGTAGTTGTAAGTAATACACAGCGCTCATTATGGGATTATATGCATAACAATTTACTATTAGAGATACAATAATATACAGTGAGCGGGGCCCGTGTAGTAGAATACAGTCACTGCACGGGCCCCGCTGTCATTATAAAAGCAGATGCCGGCCCCCAGCCCCTGTATTGAGGGTCATTCACTACAGGGACACTTATGGAGGGGATCTGTGGATGACACATAGCATAAGATGCTATATATGTGTCATCCACAGATCCCCCCCATAACTGTCATCCACAGATCCTCATAACAGTGCCATCCAGAGACCCCAATAAGAGCCACCCACAGATCCATCATAAGTGTCACCCACAGATCCCCCATAAGTGTCACCCACAGATCCCCCATAAGTGTCACCCACAGATCCCCCATAAGTGTCACCCACAGATCCCCCATAAGTGTCACCCACAGATCCCCCATAAGTGTCACCCACAGATCCCCCATAAGTGTCACCCACAGATCCCCCATAAGTGTCACCCACAGATCCCCCATAACAGTGCCATCCACAGATCCCCCATAACAGTGCCTTCCACAGACCACAATTAGTTCAAAAGCACACCTTTTGGTTCAAAATATTTTTTTTCTTATTTTCCTCCTCAAAAACCTAGGTGCGTCTTATGTGCCGGTGCGTCTTATACGGCGAAAAATACGGTACATAACTATGGGTAAACACATGTTTAACTGCATTAACGAACAGCACATTGAAGGCAGATAGTGTTTAAACACATATAGTGTTATAGGAAAAATGTGGATTGTTGTGGGACCAAGTGTCCCAAAATTATGCTTTGTCAGGGTTAGAATGCCTACCCATATGACACACATAAGTGTTTATTGTCAGAAGAAAATGTGGCTCCTTGTGAACGAGTCTAGAAAATGTCTCCCTTTTAATTGGGAGCAGCAGCAGTACATTATAGATGTGGAAAGCAGGATTTTTACCGCGCTAGGCAAGATAAAAATTGCCACCCCTCCCCCCCCTTATCAGATGATCTGCCCTTATCATGACATCACATATGTTTCACCCCTTTCTCAGCATTTAAATGAAAAGAACTGCTTTGTTTCCCTTAGGCCTCTTTCACACGGGCGTTGCGGGAAAATGTGCGGGTGCGTTGCGGGAACACCCGCGATTTTTCCGCGCGAGTGCAAAACATTGTAATGCGTTTTGCACTTGCGTGAGAAAAATCGCACATGTTTGGTACCCAAACCCGAACTTCTTCACAGAAGTTCGGGCTTGGGATCGGTGTTCTGTAGATTGTATTATTTTCCCTTATAACATGGTTATAAGGGAAAATAATAGCATTCTGAATACAGAATGCATAGTAAAACAGCGCTGGAGGGGTTAAAAAAAATAAAATAATAATTTTACTTACCTTAATCCACTTGATCCACTATGGTGAGCATTAATTATAGTTCAAGGACCTGTGATGATGTCACTCCGGTCATTACATGGTACGTCACATGATCTTTTACCATGGTGAATCACCATGGTAAAAGATCATGTGACGTACCATGTGATGACCGGAGTGACGTCATCAAATGTCCTGTAACTGTATTTAATGCTCACCATAGGTCCTTCAACAAAGGAGACACAAGGAGATGCCGGGCTACGCGAGCAAGTGGATTAAGGTGAGTTAAATTATTATTTATTTTTAACCCCTCCAGCACTATTTTACTTTGCATTCTGTATTCAGAATGCTATTATTTTCCCTTATAACCATGTTATAAGGGAAAATAATAATGATCGGGTCTCCATCCCGATCGTCTCCTAGCAACCGTGCGTGAAAATCGCACTGCATCCGCACTTGCTTGCGGATGCTTGCGATTTTCAGGAAACCCCATTCACTTCTATGGGGCCTGCATTGCGTGAAAAACGCAAAATATAGAGCATGCTGCGATTTTCACGCAACGCATAAGTGATGCGTGAAAATCACCGCTCATCTGAACAGCCCCATAAAAATGAATGGGTCGGTATTCAGTGCGGGTGCAATGCGTTCAACTCACGCATCGCATCCGCGTGGAATACTCGCCCGTGTGAAAGGGGCCTTAAGGTTAATCAAGCTTCTTGTAGCTGTCTCCCTGACAGCCGCTAGAGGTGCTTCCGCGATTCTCACTGTGAAAATTACAGTGGGAAGACGCGGAACATAGTTTTGAATGCGCGTATTCGTAGCTGAGAGGAGGACAGGGAGAAGAGTTCCCAGTGCCGGCGCTGGAGAAAGGTAAGTGGCTGAAGGGGTTTTAACCCCTTCAGCCCAGTGGGAGGGGGACACGAGGGTGCCCCACTCCTAAAAACTATATAGTGCCAGGAAAATTAGTTTGTTTTCCTGGCACTATAGTGCTCCTTTAACAACAGTACTGCACAGTGTCTTTTCTCTGCAGGAACAGGCTATAGACACCAGTACCACTACATTAAACTGTAGTGGTTCTGGGACTATAGTGTCCTTTTAGGGTCCATTCACACATCCGCAATTCCATTCCACATTTTGCAATTGCGGACCCATAAATTTCTATGGGGCCGCACAACGGGTCCTCAATTCCGATCCTGAAAAGAATAGGCATATTCTCTTAGTGCCGACAATGTGCGGTCTGCAAAATGCGGAACGCACATTGCCGCTGTCCATGATTTGCGGATCCGTGGATCCGCAAAACACACACGCATGTGTGAATGGACCCTAAATATGAGGTAAATTAGTTTCCAATGTAGTATTAATAACTAAACAATTAAATAATAAACATATTGCATTGTCTACTTACCACCAGGACAATAAGATGATCTGGTCTCTGGCTGCAGTCTGGCTCTTGGTCTGGCTCTGGGGACTCCCTTGTCACTCTCTTCCCCCCCCCCCTCCCTTGTCACTCTCTTCTCCCCCCTCCCTTGTCACTCTCTTCTCCCCCCCATCCCTCGTCACTCTCTTCTCCCCCCCTCCCTCGTCACTCTCTTCTCCCCTCCTCCTCGTCACTCTCTTCTCCCCCCTCCCTTGTCACTCTCTTCTCCCCCCTCCCTTGTCACTCTCTTCTCCCCCCCTCCCTTGTCACTCTCTTCTCCCCCCCTCCCTTGTCACTCTCATTCCCCCCCTCTCCTTTGTCACTCTCATTCCCCCCCTTGTCATTCTCATCCCCCCTCCCTTGTCACTCTCATCCCCCCTCCCTTGTCACTCTCATTTCCTCCCCCCTCGCTTGTCACTCTCATCCCCCCTCCCTTGTCACTCTTATTTCCTCCCCCCCTCCCTTGTCACTCTCATTTCCTCCCCCCGTGCCTTGTCACTCTCACCCCCCCCCCCTTGTCACTCTCATTCCCCCCCACCTCTAGTGTAGCGTGGCCGAGCTCTGTTCGGTCCGCGATACAGGAGCATTTGTTTCCTGTACCCGGCCGGACTGAAAGGAAAGGAAGCACTTCCTGTCAGTCCGGCCGGGTAAGGGAAACAAAAGCTCCTGTATCGCGGACCGAACAGAGCTCGGCCACGCTACACTAGAGGCGCTTCCCTCCTGTCAGTCCCTCTCTTCAGGCTGCGCCCGGGCGGTACATGCACAATCATAGATGCGCCACTCCGGGCTGTAAAAAACTTGCGGCAGGACCAGCCCGGCCGCCACTTAACCAACGCTTTTTTTTTTAAACCCCCCCCCCTGCTAAATTGCGCCCTAGGCGGCTGCCTAGGTCGCCTTACAGGTGACGCCGGCCCTGTTGGAAAGGGTAGAGTTTTAGACGCACATTGCCGCAATAGTAGCAGAAGCAGCATAGCATGGAACATACAAGGAAGTAGATTGGCTATATGGGTGGTGGTAGCAGTAGTAATTGTACTAGTAGTAGTGGCTGATGCGTAATGTTAATAGTAGCGGCAGCAGCCATATGGTACATGTTGGCAAGTATCAGCCACTGTACGAAACATGCTGGTAGGAAGGCAGCAGCAGTGGCATGATGGTAGCAGTGAGATGAAGGAGGCAAGCAACATGATGGTAGGCAAAAATTCAGGCAGACAGCTACAGTTGCAAGATGGGGCACCGTCAGCAAGGCCAGATATATTCATCAGCCTCAATCCTTCCCAATCCAGGTTTGGTTCATTTTGACAAAAATGATGTTTTGAACACTGGTGGAGGACATCTTGGTCCATTTGGGTGTCACTACAAACCCTCTCTGAGATAACACTGGAGGTTGGGCAAGAAGGAAGACAAAGAGCACACTATGCCAAGTTGAAGAGACTGAACTGGCTTCTGCTGCTTTTGGTGGCAGGAAATAGGTTGACTGTACAGTGGGCAGAGAGAAGCGTTCCTTTCAGACAAGGTGATGGTAGGCATCTTCTTGACTTGATACATGTGATAGGAAGGGGCGGGAGTGGGAGCGATGCTGTGCCCTGCTGCTGTTGGGGACAGGAGCATGTCAATAGTGGAGGAGGCAGATGAGGAGGATAAGTGCATGGCGCAGGAGCCAGGCCGACCCAATCAAGGAGGGGTCAAAAGGACCTGGCCTTGTTGCTGGGGTGTTTCCTCGCTATTGCCATGAAAAACATTGATTCTTGCTAGTCAAGAATAGTTTTTTTCATGGTCACACATTCTGTTATGGAGCGAATGACAAGGATCAGTCTTAGCAGGAGTAGAAGAAGCTGATGATGATGACAAAGACACTTTATTGCTTGAGGATGCTGGTTGGCTGCCACAATTGGGCATTGGGAATGCTGGACAGTTGTAATTTCCCAAAGGATACAGTGATGCCACCTCATGTGCTGCAATAGAGCTCTGGTACCTATGTGTTTGAATACCTGTGGCTTATTTTAATCCTGCATATTTTGCACATCGCTGTGACTTTGAGTGCTGGCATTGTGGAGAAAAAAATGCCATAAAGGGAGTTGCTCACACAGAGATAGCAGAAGCTGAGCTTGGTGTACATCTGGCACATTTTATGTCTGAGCCTACAGTATTAGTGGCATCACCAGTTCTTGACCTGACCACAATATAAGTAGATCTGGTCCTGCCAGTTCTTTGGGAGGTTTTAGCCGTATGCTCTATATTGCCACTGCAGCCACCTCCTTTGCCTCAAATTTCTCCGTCTCCTCTTCGGCACTCTGATCTGACTTCCAAGTCCTTTCCAACACACAATCATCATTGGAGTCCTCTCCCTCTCTGCTACTTTTATCAGACTCTGATATATAGTGGTGGGTTCCTTGGCCCCCCTGCAAATTCCCTGCTCTGTATTTGCCCTGACTGCCACTGTTGCTGCCCCCACCGCCAATACCGTGGCTATAGGTGACACTGTTACCATCATCAACATAACTATACATGGGGTCTCCAGCTTCCTCCTCAATTGACTGTCTGCCGTAGGGCGTGGTGGAGTTTTGTTGCCTCTTCTTAGGAAAGAAGAAGACATTCCACTAGAAGGGGGCAGTGAAGGCAGAGATGATGCAAAAAAAGGTTTCTGGAGATGTATGATGGAGGAGGAGGAGGAATGCTGTGACCCCTTGCTTGAAGGCATTGTTTCAGACTCAGAAGTCACCTCCACTTATCCTACTGTGACTGAGAGGAGGAGTAAGCCATCCAATCCACAATCTCATCCTCATTCTCCTCAATGATATAGTTGCGCCTTTCCAAAGCCCAGGGGAACTGCCGTATACTACTTGTGGCAGGATTGCTGGTGCTGCTACTACCCACATTCTGGCTCTGGTAGAACAAGACCTGGCCCTGGGTCTTTTGTTTGGAACCCTTCTGTATTCCTGAAATTTTTTGGCCTAATGCACACGGTCAGACAAAGTATAGAATGGTTTGCAAGTCTGTTTTCTGGAACTTAAAGACAGAGAAATGCAATAAAATGTCCTCCTCTTTTCACAAACACACTAAAGACACTGATACTGAAAATAGACTGTCAGTGATGCAGTATCGACTGCACTAACAGATTTGGGTCTAATGTCTTATGTTCATTCAAATATGAAGATTCAGAAAAAAACTTTCTCTAGTGTACAACCCAAGAATTGCTTATCACCTGTGTCGGTATACATGTATTATACACTGCTCAAAAAAATAAAGGGAACACAAAAATAACACATCCTAGATCTGAATTAATTAAATATTCTTCCGAAATACTTTGTTCTTTACATAGTTGAATGTGCTGACAACAAAATCACACAAAAATAAAAAAATGGAAATCAAATTTTTCAACCCATGGAGGTCTGGATTTGGATTCACACTCAAAATTAAAGTGGAAAAACACACTACAGGCTGATCCAACTTTCATGTAATGTCCTTAAAACAAGTCAAAATGAGGCTCAGTAGTGTGTGTGGCCTCCACGTGCCTGTATGACCTCCCTACAATGCCTGTGCATGCTCCTGATGAGGTGGCGGACGGTCTCCTGACGGATCTCCTCCCAGACCTGGACTAAAGCATCTGCCAACTCCTGGACAGTCTGTGGTGCAATGTGACGTTGGTGGATAGAGCGAGACATGATGTCCCAGATGTGCTCAATTGGATTCAGGTCTGGGGAACGGGCGGGCCAGTCCATAGCATCAATGCCTTCGTCTTGCAGCAACTGCTGACACACTCCAGCCACATGAGGTCTAGCATTGTCTTGCATTAGGAGGAACCCAGGGCCAACCGCACCAGCATATGGTCTCACAAGGGGTCTGAGGATCTCATCTCGGTACCTAATGGCAGTCAGGCTACCTCTGGCGAGCACATGGAGGGCTGTGCGGCCCTCCAAAGAAATGCCACCCCACACCATTACTGACCCAATGCCAAACCGGTCATGCTGGAGGATGTTGCAGGCAGCAGAACGTTCTCCACGGCGTCTCCAGACTCTGTCACGTCTGTCACATGTGCTCAGTGTGAACCTGCTTTCATCTGTGAAGAGCACAGGGCGCCAGTGGCGAATTTGCCAATCTTGGTGTTCTCTGGCAAATGCCAAACGTCCTGCACGGTGTTGGGCTGTAAGCACAACCCCCACCTGTGGACATCGGGCCCTCATAGCACCCTCATGGAGTCTGTTTCTGACCGTTTGAGCAGACACATGCACATTTGTGGCCTGCTGGAGGTCATTTTGCAGGGCTCTGGCAGTGCTCCTCCTGTTCCTCCTTGCACAAAGGCGGAGGTAGCGGTCCTGCTGCTGGGTTGTTGCCCTCCTACGGCCTCCTCCACGTCTCCTGATGTACTGGCCTGTCTCCTGGTAGCGCCTCCATGCTCTGGACACTACGCTGATAGACACAGCAAACCTTCTTGCCACAGCTCGCATTGATGTGCCATTCTGGATAAGCTGCACTACCTGAGCCACTTGTGTGGGTTGTAGACTCCGTCTCATGCTACCACTAGAGTGAAAGCACCGCCAGCATTCAAAAGTGACCAAAACATCAGCCAGGAAGCATAGGAACTAAGAAGTGGTCTGTGATCACCACTTGCAGAACCACTCTTTTATTGGGGGTGTCTTGCTAATTGCCTATAATTTCCACCTGTTGTCTATCCCATTTGCACAACAGCATGTGAAATTGATTGTCACTCAGTGTTGCTTCCTAAGTGGACAGTTTGATTTCACAGAAGTGTGATTGATTTGGAGTTACATTGTGTTGTTTAAGTGTTCCCTTTATTTTTTTGAGCAGTGTACAATAATATCGCAGTATTGTAGGTGTGCAATTTTCTTGACAGCGCTCAACTTACCATAGGAGTTGATATTATTAGGGGGGATGGTGGTCTTTATTCTTGTCGCAGTATCCTTCTGCACTGCCACTAATATCTGAAATTGTATTTTGCTGTATTATGCACTTATTTATTCTCTTTTAATTAATAAAGATTGAGTTATACTATATGTGTGCGATTTAATGGGTTTATAGTAAAACACAAGTTGTCAACCTACTATGAGATTACTTTCCCCCGTTCTTCTTACATCAACACTTGAAGTACCTGCAGATGCATTGATAAAGATTTTAGCCTAGTATTTCACATTAACACTCAGATTTCAAACACAACCTCAGTATTGTATTCTGTATTGCTATATTTAAAAAAAAAAAAATAATAATAATAATGGAACTGTCTGGAGATGCCCTGACACATATTTTGGCCTAGTGTTTCACGGTATCACTCAGAGATTGAAAATTTTGGACACTTTATTGTAAGATACACTTTGCACACTAGTATAGCTATATTTGGAAAAAAAAAAACTTTCCGGAGATGCCCTCACACGGATTTCAGCCTAGTATTTGTCACAACTATGGTCATGGTCGTGACTCCTTGGGAGCCGCATGCATTTGCCCGCGGTCTTGTATTGTTGTAAACAACAGGTGAGGGCTAGTATCTTGCCTCATGTGTGGTTGCCGCTGGCAACTTGTGGTTGTTGGGCAGTGGAGCAGCCTGAGCTGGTTGTTGGGCGGTTTGCTGTCCATGCATGCGGTTGTCTTTGGCAACGTGAAGTTTTGTGTATGCACTTTGTCTGTTTGTTGTGCACGAGGTTATTTATGTGTGCACGTCCCCTTTAAGTGGCTGTCTTCCCTTCCCTGGTGTGAGAAGGGTTAAATCCCTTCCTAGTATGTGAGCACTGGGTGTGTCTGTGTGGGTGTGGCTACTTGGGCCTATATAGCCTCTGCTGAGAGCAGTAGTCAGAGGGGTACTTCAGCCATGGTCTGCTGGAGTCATCCTCCTACTTTTATACCACCTGCCAGTGATGGCCACCCTTGTGGTCATAAGCAAATGTTGTTATGTGATGTTAAGTTTATGTTTATGTGGTGTCTGTTATTATTGCAGCTATGGTTCTGGCTTCCTGTGTGTTTATGTGTGCTGTGTCCTTTTATGTCTGTGTGTGGACTTCAGCACTTGTGTCCAGGGATCCAGTCAGTGTGTCTGTGGCAGGAAGGGGTGGAAGTCTTTCACTCTCCTGCCATATCCATAGTCTGTTTATGTTTCTATCCCCTTGCAGCTCGGCCAGTTTTAGACTCCTGTTTCTCCGCATCCAGGAGGAACAGGTGGTCTACCCAGCTCCTAGTTCAGGGATCGGCGGAGGGTGAGTAGGGATCCGAGGTTCCTGAGCATCAGCCCTCCTACCATCAAGGTCGGCTCATGAAGCTAGGAGTCAGGGTCAGATTAGGGATGCGATAGGAGGTGACCTGCTCCCTAATTCTGTGGTCCTGGCCGAGCAGCCACTTACATCTCGTGGCAGCGCACGGCTGAGGGTTTTCCCCATCCTCAGCCGTGACAGTATTTTACATTATTTGTGACGACTGTAGAGAGGGGCAGACAGACAAACACCATAGAATGTAGTATGTAAATGGATCAAAACCCATCAGGCTACGCAGCACCAAACAAGAGACAAAGAGTGGTTAGAAGACAATATCAGAACCAGAAGGACTTTGCAGTTCCAAATGAAAGACAGGGAGTGGTCAGAAGACAAGCCGGGGTCAGAAACACAAGAGATCGGGGGGGCGGAGCTTGCGCCGGATGAAGATGGTCGCATAGCTCTGTGCTCTGTAAAGAGATTCGTCCCTAACGCCAGCTAAAACAAGCTTATAGAGGCAGAAATGGTGAAGATCGGGAATGCCAAGCACAGTGACTCCCCAGCTCCCTCCAAAATACAGATTGCTGGGGGAGACATGGAGAAATTCCTAAAGAAAGCCGCCGCAACAGTTGCTGCCAGGGAACCCAAGATGGCGCCGACATCACAGGCTAAAGCACCGAAGCGCGCTCCCACACAGTCAGATGTGGAGAGTGACTCAGACGACGCACAAGCCAGCTCTGACCTGCCGGTCACAAGAAAATACCTTGACCGTGCTCTGGGCAGGATAATGGAGCCGATCCTGGCGGAATTGTCAGCATGCAGGAGCGAGGTGAGACACATTGGGGACCGTGTGGAAGGCTTAGAGCAGCATCAAGCGGCAATCTTAAACCACCAGTCTGCGGTGTCAGATTCTTTCCGCCGTTGCACCCTATATTTAAACGACCTTCATTCTTCATTAGAAGATCAAGAAAACAGGGGGCACCGAAACAATCTGAGATTCAGAGGGGTGCCGGAGGCGATTTCCCCTGGGGATGTCTCAACTTCCATTATTGAAATATGCGATACACTGCTGGGCCCTAACTTTCCTCAAGAAATAATCATAGAGCGGGCACATAGAGCCCTCAGACCCAAGCCCAAACCGGCCGAACCACCCAGGGACATAATATGCAAGTTCCTGAACTTTCAAGTGAAAACCGCTATCCTGGAAGCCGCACGTAATCATCCTGATTTAACCTATGAAGAAGCCAAGATTGAAATATTTCAGGACTTAGCCCCTTCAACTCTGAAGAAGCGTAGATCCCTCAAGCCCTTAACAGATTGGCTACGCTCAAAGAAAGTTCTATACCGATGGTCCTACCCATTTGGCTTATCTTTCACATATGCGGGCAAGAAAGTGAATATATCGTCATATACAGACCTCATATCTGCTTTTGAAATTCTAAACGTGCCGCCTATGCCGATTGAAAATTGGGAACTTTTCCAAGACCTCAGCACTCTGCCTGAGATACCTAAGGTGGCTCCTTTTGAAATACGACGCACGCCGAAGTCTTCCCGTTCCAAGAAGAGAGGTCTCCAGCTCACCCCAAGAAGTCTGTCTCAAGAACAGTAGAAATTTTATTTGTCTATAATTTGTTAGCCTTAGGCAATGCTGTTACTTTGAGATCTTAATCTGCTAATCACCTAGAGTCTTAGATCTCAATGCTATTATGTCCCCTAATAGTCTATGCATATGTCTTTGAATTTTACCTTCACATTTCTGCCTTACTATTTGGCCCTTTCCGGGCGTTATACGATCTCACAAACGGTCTACTGACCAATTAACCCCCTACCGTTCATGACATATCACACTATGTCTATGTTCATATTTTTTATTGGTTTAATGAGTTATGTTATGTTCTTTTCCCCTACACCTAACTCAAGGTATTTGCTCATCATATTGAACTGGATCGATTCTTATATGTGCACAACTTCCATGGTACATGAGACCGGAGACTACAATAAACCTGACACACCTTTTAAAAAGAGACCACAACAGCTACAAGGTAAACCCACACACATCACAAACAATGGCTGATTTGTCTGTGGCTTCTTACAATGTCAAAGGCTTTCACTCCCCATCTAAACGGAGCCAAATCTTTGCCATTCTAAGAAAGGCCAAGGCAGGTGTCATATTTCTTCAAGAGACACATTTCCGCTTTAATCACTACCCAGATATGCGGTTTTCTCACTTCTCTAATTGGTACCACTGTGGAGGTAACTCATCAGCTTCTAGTGGGGTCAGCATAGGGTTACAGGGGAGAATCCCTTTCAAGTTTGTCAGCCAAAGCTTGGACCCAGAAGGCAGGTATATCCTACTCAAAGGCACTATAGGGCCACAAACATACACTTTTATTAACTTGTATGCCCCTAACTCCAATCAATCCCGCTGGTTAGCTGATGTTTTCCCTATTATAGAAGCCTTTAAGGAAGGCATAGTAATTGCCGGGGGAGAATTAAATGTAGCTTTATATCCCCAACTAGATGTCTCCTCTCATAAATCGACCCATTCTAGAAGATTTCTAAAAAGTGTCAGAAATACCCTCTGGGATCTACAACTAATTGATGTCTGGAGATCTTTTAACCCGAGTACTCTAGATTTCACTTTCTATTCCCCAACACATAAAACCTATCACAGATTAGACTATCTGTTTATTTCTAAAGAACACATACACTTGTGCAGAGAGGCATCTATTGGTGCCATTCATATATCAGACCACTCCCCAATATATATTTCAGTTTCGGCCCCTAATGAAACGCCCTCATGCTTCAATTGGCGGTTAAATGAAACCCTACTAGAATATCAAGATTCGGTCGAGCGAATTTCCAAGCATATTACAGAATATTTCTTCCTAAATAAAAGTCCTGATATAACAGCAAACACTCTCTGGGATGCTCACAAGCCTGTTGTAAGAGGGCAATTTATTAACATTGGTACGCACCTCAAGAGAGTGAGGGACAGAGAAATAGATGATACACTTAAAAACATTCAGAAGTTAGAATCATAGCATAAAACTAAACCCTCAGACACTCAATTCCAAAAATTATCAGAATACAGGGCTAAATTTAGATCTCTTTTCAACCACTAGAGCAGCCAAATATCACATGAGTTCTCAACATAAATTTTTCGCCCACGGGGACAAGGCCACCAAATTCGCAATGAATAGGATCAAAGGGAGGAGGTCTACAAATTTTGTCCACCAGTTATCCTCACAAAACGGGACTCCTATTTTCTCAGTTAATCAGATTGCCGCCCAATTTAGATCATTCTATAATGATTTATACAATCTCCCCTCAACAATCGAGCCAAAAACTCGGGCTTCCATCGTATCCTCCTTTCTGGAAGCCGCTAAACTTCCTAGCATAGATCTGGAACAGAAGTCGGGCCTTACAGCTCCCTTTTCCCTGAATGAGTTAAAAAAAGCAATGAATCAAATGCCGACAGGAAAGAGCCCAGGCCCCGATGGCCTTCCGTTAGCATATTACAAAAAGTTCCAGGAACTACTACTTCACTATCTCTTAGAAGTTTGCAACCAGACTCTTGAGGGAATTCCTCTTTCAAGAGATATGACGGCGGCTCATATTACTCTCATTCCCAAAGAAGGGAAAGACGCCAGCTTATGTTCCAATTACAGACCTATTTCCCTCCTAAACATAGACCTCAAACTCCTGGCCAAGATGTTAGCTAATAGATTAGCTATTCTCCTCCCCCAAATTCTACATGGTGATCAGGTAGGCTTTGTCCGTAACAGAGAAGGTAAAGATAATACCACGAGGGTGATTAATATTCTTTGTCATGCTAAACGAGTTTCCTCTCCCTTGATAGAGTTAATTGGTTATACTTGAAACAAGTGCTATCAGTATTGGGCCTACCTGACTCCTATATTAAAGCAGTTTTCTCAATGTATGAACAAGCAACAGCTTTAGTTCTAGTTAATGGTAATATATCCGCCCCCTTTCCTATTAGAAACGGGACTCGACAGGGCTGCCCCCTGTCACCCCTTCTATTTATCCTGGCTCTTGAGCCCCCTTTGGCAAACATAAGATTGGACCAGGAGGTAATAGGTCTATGTTTGGGAGGCAGGGAACAGAAAATTGCCGCATTTGCGGACGATGTACTAATAATGACGACTAACCCAAAAACGTCCCTACCCCGAATCCAGTCTCACCTGAAAACATACAGCACAATGTCAGATTTCTAAATTAATGCTAATAAATCACTTGTCCTATGCATAGGTATCCCCCGGGCAACCAAATGCCTTTTAATGGTAGATTCCCCATTTAATTGGTCTTCCCCTAATATCACTTACTTAGGGGTCAAAATTAGCCCAGAAATAACGGAGCTTTTTTCTCTTAACTATGTCCCTTTGAAAAAGTCTATCTTCGAATCTATCGACAATTTGGCTAGATCTAACCCAATATTGTCCTGGTTTGGTCGAAAAAAAACTTCTCTCTTCCCTAATACTCCCCAGACTTACATATCTACAGCAAGTTCTCCCCATTCCCGTCCCCAAACACTACTATGACTCGATTATGAAAAAGTTCAGGTCCTTCATCTGGAGCGGGAAGAAGGCGCGACTTTCTTCTAACCTCCTCATTAGGCCTAGGCACGCTGGAGGAATTGGTCTACCGAACCCTGAGTTATATGGGAAGGCTATTCTTATATCATGCTTATTAGCCTGGCTGAGCATCTCCCCGCCTTCCGCTGTGGTCCGGATAGAACTAGAAATACTGAAGCGACCAGCTAGAGCGCTTCTACTGGGCCAAGAGACGGTCCTTTCTGGACATATGTCTCACTACCCGATTGTCCGGGCCGCACTGGAGGCATGGAAATGGTTATCTTCCACACATTGCTCTATCCCATTTCCTTCGCCCATGCTGTCGGTAACAGATGTGCTAAACACAGGCCCTCCCACATTAAGAGAATCTACCTCAGTAGAACTGCTGTCTTCTTCAACTCCAATAATCTCTCTAGCTCTTCCCACCGGAGTATGGATGGACTCAAGAGATACAAACGCACTGCTCAACCCCCATCCACGAGATTTTATTTCAGTTGCTTACCTTAGGGCTTACCTAAAACAACACATTAAAGTAGGAGATCTCCTTCGCCCCTTAGTTTGGCTAGAAGTTATGATTTCCTTACAGACACTTCCCAAGAAACTCATCTTACGGATATACAGCAAACTGCGTCTACCCTCTGCTATGGTTAAACCATCTTTTGTTATGCAATGGGAGTCAGATCTAAACATCACATTTCCTCTTGAAATTTTGCCTAAATTACTCGAATCCCCCCACGGTGCCTCCCGCTGCGTCAGAATATAGGAAAATGGCTACAAAATTCTTACAAGATGGTACAACACGCCAGATAAGATATCAAGATTTGCTGGATCCGTTTCTGGCGTGTGCTGGAGGTGCCTTGGGGAGAGAGGAACCTTTTTCCATATTTGGTGGGCTTGCCCTCTTATCCAAAAATGGTGGAGTGAAATCTTCTCTATTGCTAATGGTGTTTGTGGTACAATGATCCAACCCTCTCCGCAAATTGCTCTTCTTTCATTTTCTCAGGATAAGGCAAATGCCAAACCTCCATTTATATTTACACAGATGGTTTTGGCGGCTCGCCTTATACTCCCTAAATTTTGGCTCCTGACTACTGTCCCATCTATAGACCAATGGATTAAAAAAATTGACCAGATCCATAGGTTCGAGGAATTGTCCTCTTGGGAATCTCGTACACATTTGACCTTCCTCGAAAAATGGTCTTTGTGGTCTGAATACAGATCCCCTAAATCCTAGCTCATCTGTTGGAACCCAATTCAACTGGGACACCTCTGTGATTACTGTAACTACTCTGCACAAACAGGCAACATGCTATAAGCCTCGTTCTGATAACATTACACCTCAAGCATTAGATAACAATACGTCTCCACATGGTCTCAACACCCTACTTAGGCCTTGATTTCCAAATCTCACAATTGCCTCATATATCGAAACCTTTCCAAAGATGATAGGAATTGACTGGTATCCCAGTTCGTGTACTGTGCATTATAATGGTATCTAACTTGTACTCACTCTATGCTTGCTTGTACTCTGATGTGGCCTGCGAGCCTATACCTTGAAACGTTGTTATTCCCTGTTATATTGTGAAAATTTACAATAAAAATATAAATAAAATAAAAAAGAAACACAAGAGATCCAAATAAGCACAGGAGCAAGAACCAGGAACACAGCTAGTGAGTCCAAGACTGCCACTGGTGTATGGCTAGGAAGAGATTTAAATAAAGCGTTGAGTCCCTGGATAGGAACCTGATAGATCCATGACTCGGTGCTCCATTAGTCAAAAATACTAGCACACAGTAATAGAGCAGCTGAGCAATCAGCCACTACTAATCTCTCCCAGCACATGCCAACTGAGAGGAGAAACAGAGCATTTTATCCTGTTGCTAAGGATGCGGTAGCGCCACTAGGTGGCATGGCTCAGCAGCGCATCTCTCCCAATGCAGCCATGCCGAGGCAAAGGCTTGCGCCGCTGGAGCCCAGACAATTAAGTTTGTTACAATACCCCCCTTTGAAAAGGGGTCACCGGACCCTCAACATAGGGATAAGGCTTCTATGGGAGCTCAAGATAAAACTTCCTAATTAGACTAGGAGCATGAACATCCCGAGCCACAACCCATGTTCTCTCCTCAGCACCATATCCCTTCCAATGGATAAGGTACTGCAGAGAGCCCTGAACTTTCTGGGAGTCAATAATGTTCTCTACTTCGTACTCCAGTTCACCTTGCATAACAACATCAGGAGGTTTAGAGAAATCACAGGAGGAATATACAGTGCTCAAAAAAATAAAGGGAACACAAAAATAACACATCCTAGATCTGAATTAATTAAATATTTTTCTGAAATACTTTGTTCTTTACATAGTTGAATGTGCTGACAACAAAATCACACAAAAATAAAAAAATGGAAATCAAATTTTTTAACCCATGGATGTCTGGATTTGGAGTCACACTCAAAATTAAAGTGGAAAAACACACTACAGGCTGATCCAACTTTGATGTAATGTCCTTAAAACAATTCAAAATGAGGCTCAGTAGTGTGTGTGGCCTCCACGTGCCTGTATGACCTCCCTACAAAGCCTGTGCATGCTCCTGATGAGGTGGCGGATGGTCTCCTGAGGGATCTCCTCCTAGACCTGGACTAAAGCATCTGCCAACTCCTGGACAGTCTGTGGTGCAACGTGACGTTGGTGGATAGAGCGAGACATGATGTCCCAGATGTGCTCAATTGGATTCAGGTCTGGGGAACGGGCGGGGCAGTCCATAGCATCAATGCCTTCGTCTTGCAGGAACTGCTGACACACTTCGGCCCATGAGGTCTAGCATTGTCTTGCATTAGGAGGAACCCAGGGCCAACCGCACCAGCATATGGTCTCACAAGGGGTCTGAGGATCTCATCTCGGTACCTAATGGCAGTCAGGCTACCTCTGGCGAGCACATGGAGGGCTGTACGGCCCTCCAAAGAAATGCCACCCCACACCATTACTGACCCAATGCCAAATCGGTCATGCTGGAGGATGTTGCAGGCAGCAGAACGTTCTCCACGGTGTCTCCAGACTCTGTCACATCTGTCACATGTGCTCAGTGTGAACCTGCTTTCATCTGTGAAGAGCACAGGGCGCCAGTGGCGAATTTGCCAATCTTGGTGTTCTCTGGCAAATGCCAAACGTCCTGCACGGTGTTGGGCTGTAAGCACAACCCCCACCTGTGGACGTCGGGCCCTCATATCACCCTCATGGAGTCTGTTTCTGACCGTTTGAGCAGACACATGCACATTTGTGGCCTGCTGGAGGTCATTTTGCAGGGCTCTGGCAGTGCTCCTCCTGTTCCTCCTTGCACAAAGGCGGAGGTAGCGGTCCTGCTACTGGGTTGTTGCCCTCCTATGGCCTCCTCCACGTCTCCTGATGTACTGGCCTGTCCCCTGGTAGTGCCTCCATGCTCTGGACACTACGCTGACAGACACAGCAAACCTTCTTGCCACAGCTCTCATTGATGTGCCATCCTGGATAAGCTGCACTACCTGAGCCACTTGTGTGGGTTGTAGACTCCGTCTCATGCTACCACTAGAGTGAAAGCACCGCCAGCATTCAAAAGTGACCAAAACATCAGCCAGGAAGCATAGGAACTAAGAAGTGGTCTGTGGTTACCACCTGCAGAACCACTCCTTTATTGGGGGTGTCTTGCTAATTGCCTATAATTTCCACCTGTTGTCTATCCCATTTGCACAACAGCATGTGAAATTGATTGTCACTCAGTGTTGCTTCCTAAGTGGACAGTTTGATTTCACAGAAGTGTGATTGACTTGGAGTTACATTGTGTTGTTTAAGTGTTCCCTTTATTTTTTTGAGCAGTGTATTTCTTATTGGCTTGTTCATACTGGATGCTTTGAGCTTGTTCCTGGTTCTTACAAACCTGGGCCCAAACTGTGCATAGATCATTCAAGATGTCATCCACTGTAGGGCTCACAGAATTTAAAGGGGTATTCCGGTTACCATAAATATAAGTTATGTTTTAGACTTATTCATCATCAAAAATTACCTAATATAATGTAAATTTCACATATTTACTGTTCAGTAGTTATAAAAGTAGTTTTCTTTCTCTGAGCCTTTTTTATGTCGAGCATGCTCAGTGTGTTGCTATCAATTCTCTAGCTAAATGTCTTGTGAAACAAAGAGAGTGTTAGTGTGTTGGTGATTGCTGATTGGAGGGGGCGTGACTGGACTGTAATATCAGGCAGCCAATCAATAAACATCAACACTCATGAGCAAGCACAAACTCACAGCAGGAAAGTTAGGGATTGTGGGTATTGTAGTCTTTAAAGTTTTGTGAGGGAAGATCAGGCGTTGTGATACTCGGAGTGTTGCAGGCTCACATAGGAGCTAGACAAATGGATTGCTAGGTAAATTAAAGCTCTGGTTATATGTATAGGTATGGGTTCTGGTTGGGTCACAGCTTACAGCCTTAATGCAGTTTTTCAAAAATTAAGTTACTTTAGTGGAATACCCCTTTAACTCAGACACAGGAGAAAAACGCAGATTAAACCCATAATAGCTGACACATGGGGAGCTGACACAGTTGTTGATAGGAATCTCCGCCAGAGACAAACCCTTTTCCATTTGTTTTGACAATCAGACACAAAACACCTCAAAAACTGCTCCAAAACCTGTCCATTTGTCTCAGGATGGAACAAAGAAGAGAATGACAGTTTTATCCCTAACCTTTTACTAAATTCTCTGCAGAATTGTGAGGCAAACTGAACTTCTCTATCAAAGACAAAGGACTCGGGTATCCCATGTAATTGTAGAATATTGAGGCAGAAATTATAAAGGGTGGCTCTCCTTTTGTCTGATGATGTAGGTGCTCCAAACCAGTGTTACACCCTATTCACCAAATAAAATAGATAAAGAAAAGTGAATGGGCACTCTGATAGATGGAGTTGCACAGGTTCATTGTCCAATAAAATAAATTAATATCCACAGAAATGCAATATAATAAATGAGAATAAGAAAATAAAATGTAATAAATCGATAACAATATAAAATTATAAAATATCAGGTCAACTGGTGGACTGTTCAAAATATAGCATATATTAGGAGGAGGTTGGTCCAAATCGTATAGCGCTTAGAGTGGTGCGCTGAAAAATATGCACCACAGGTGGAAGTGGTATTTGAAAGAAATGAGTGTGTGTACCACTTGCCATCTGGGCCATTTGCCCCCTTCCTGACCAGGCCTAATTTTGCAAAACTGACATATCTCACTTTATGTGGTAATAACTTTGGAACGCCTTTACTTATCCAAGTCATTCAGAGATTGTTTTCTCGTGACACATTGTACTTCATGACAGTCATAAATTTGAGTCAAAATATTTCACCTTTATTTATGAAAAAATCCCAAATTTACCAAAAATTTTGAAAAATTCGCAATTTTCTAAATTTCAATTTCTCTGCTTTTAAAACAGAAAGTGATACCTCATAAAATATTTATTACTTAACATTCCCCATATGTCTACTTTATGTTGGCATCATTTTGGAAATGTCATTTTATTTTTTTAGGACGTTAGAAGGCTTAGAAGTTTAGAAGCAATTCTTAAAATTTTTAAGAAAATTGCCAAAACCCACTTTTTAAGGACTAGTTCAGGTCTATAGTCACTTTGTGGGGCCTACATAGTGGATACCCCCATAAATGACCATATTTTAGAAACTACACCCCTCAAGGTGTTCAAAACCGATTTTACAAACTTTGTTAACCCTTTAGGCGTTCCACAAGAATTAAAGGAAAATGGAGATCAAATTTTTAAATTTCACTTTTTGGGCAGATTTTCCATTTTAATAAATTTTTTTCTTTAACACATCGATGGTTAACAGCCAAACAAAACTCAATATTTATTACCCAGATTCTGCGGTTTACAGAAACACCCCACATGTGGTCATAAACTGCTGTATGGGCACACGGCAGGGCACAGAAGAAAAGGAACTCCACATGGTTTTTAGATGCCATGTCCCATTTGAAGCCCCCTGATGCACCCTTACAGTAGAAACTCCCAAGAAGTGATCCCATTTTGGAAACTAGGGGATAAGGTTCCAGTTTAATTGCTACTATTTTTGGGTACATATGATTTTTTGATCATTCATTATAACATTTTATGGGGCAAGGTGACCAAAAAATTGGTTGTTTTAGCACAGTTTCTATTTATTTATTTTTACAGCGTTCACCTGAGGGGTTCAGTCAAGTGACATTTTTATAGAACAGATTGTTACGGACGTGGCGATACCTAATATGTATACTTTTTCTTATTTATTAAAGTTTTACACAATAATAGCATTTTTGAAACAAAAAAATTGTTTTAATGTGTCCATGTTCTGAGAGCTATAGTTTTTTTATTTTTTGAGAGATTTTCTTATGTAGGGGCTCATTTTTTGCGGGATGAGGTGACGGTTTTATTGGTACCATTTTGTGGGACATACGCGTTTTTGATGACTTGGTGTTGCACGTTTTGTTATGTAAGGTGACAAAAATTGCTTGTTTTGACACCGTTTTTTTTTCTTTTTACGGTGTTCACCCGAGGGGTTAGGTCATGTGATATTTTTATATAGCTGGTTTTTACGGACGCGGCAATAACAAATATGTCTATTTTATTTTATTTTTTCTATTTTTAAAATTTTTTGATTTTTTATTTTTTCTTGGGGAATTTTTTTTTTTACATGTGAAACCTTTTTTCTATTTTATTTTTTCAACCCTTTATTTTATTTTTTTTTTCTTTACACTTTTCGTCCCCCATAAGGTCATACAAGACCTCTGGGGGACATTTACTTCACTTTTTCTTTTTATTTTCACTGTTGATTTCTCCTGTAACTGGGGCTGACATAGTAGCCCCAGTTACAGAAGAAATGCACCCCCCAGAGAGGCTGTACAGCATAATTCTGCGCTGTACAGCCTCAGAGCAGGGCTGATCGAGATCTGTGAAAGACCTCACACAGCTCCTGCACTCTCCGGTCCCAGCGCATAGCGCTTCCTGCTCTGCATACACAGCGCTCAGTGAGCGCTGTGTATGCAGCGATCCAGAAGGCAGGGACACCAGGGCACTGTCCCTGCCTTCTCTCTGGGTTGCCCTGCTGTCACTGACAGCGGGCAACCCGATCAGCAGCTGCACGATTAGCGTGCAGCTGCACTTTCTGAACGGACGTTTTAAAACGTCCGTTCAGAAATAGAGATCCACCTCCCGGACGTTTATAGTCTATGGGCGGACGGGAGGTGGTTAAGGAGTGGTGAAAGGAATAGGTATATTCCAAAAAGTGCAAAAAGAAAATGTAAAAAAGAGAGAAAAAGAACATATGGCTGTGTATCACAAATATAGGTTAAAAACAGTGGTGGCAATCCAAAGGTATTAATAATTCTGTGTAAGGCTGGGTTCACACGGGCGTCACGTTTTGGCTCAGGATGCGTCCCGAGTGCATTGCGGCAAACCCGCGCAAGTAGGTACGCAATTGCAGTCAGTTTTGACTGCGGTTGCATTCCGTTGTTCAGTTTTTATCGTGCGGGTGCAATGCGTTTTGCACGCGCGTGATAAAAAACTGACTGTGGTACCCAGACCCGAACTTCTTCACTGAAGTTCAGGTTTGGGTTCGGTGTTGTATAGATGTAATTATTTTCCCTTATAACATGGTTATAAGGGAAAATAATAGCATTCTGAATACGGAATGCTTAGTACAAGGTCAATTGAGGGTTAAAAAAATAATAATAAACTCACCTCCTCCAATTGATCGCGTATAGAGTTGAGCGGACACCTGGATGTTCGGGTTCGACGAGTTCGGCCGAACTTGAAAAAAAATATCGGGTTAGGGACCCGAACTTGACCCCGAACCCCATTGAAGTCAATGGGGACCCGAACTTTTGGGCACTAAAATGGTTCTAAAATAGTCCTGGAAAGGGCTAGAGGGCTGCAAAAGGCATAAAAATGTGCTTAAGAGCATGGCAACTGTTCTGCAAACAAATGTGGATAGGGAAATGACTTAAAATAACATAAAATACAGAAAAATTAAAAATTACAATCTGGATCTTAGAGTAGGAGGTTGAGGAGGCGGTGGATGGGTGGATGTGGCGGTGTAGGTTGACGTGGCGGTGTAGGTGAAAGCGGCGGTGAAGCAGGAATAGGTGGGAATGCCATCAGCAACGTGCGCTTGTAGTCGCGCATCTTCTGATCCGTAACAGATGTTTTCACTAAATTTAGTTCCCTGTCAGCAATGCAGAGCAGGGGTTCATTCACGGCAAAAGGGGGTTCATGTCACCCAGCAATAGAACAGAGGATTTTGAGAGATTTAGGCCCATGTCACCCAGGCACAGCAGGGGTTCATTCACGGCAAAGGGGGGTTCATGTCACCCAGCAATAGAACAGAGGATTTTGAGAGATTTAGGCCCCTGTCACCCAGGCACAGCAGGGGTGTGTATACGCCAAAAATGGTAAAATGTCACCCGACAATTAAAAATAAGAATTTTTTCAATTTAGGGCACTAAAATTGGCACATTTTTGCATTAAAATGGCTCTAAAATAGTCCTTGAAAAGACTAGAGGGATGTAAAAGGCAGTAAAATGTGCTTAAGAGCATGGCAACTGCTCTGCAAACAAATGTGGATAGAGAAATAACTTAAAATGAAATAAAATAACTAAAAATTACAAATTATTAACCTGCAACTCAGAGAAGGAGGTGGATATGGAGTCGGAGGTTGAGGCGGTGAATGTGGTGTTGTAGGTGGAGGCAGCAATGGAGGAGGAGGAGGTAGCCAACAATGTTTTATTTTTATTTTTTATTGGGGTAGGTAGCCCCCAAAATAGTGGGACAAATAAAAAAAAAGAAAACAAAGGATCATTGCACTTGACTTGAGTACAAGAATGTATGTTTGATGGTGGTATAAATGTCTATTCTGCACAAGGTACAGACAAAACTTGTGGGATCCAAGCCTGGTTCATTTTAATGAACATGAGCTTGTCCACGTTGGCTGTGGACAGGCGGCTGCGTCTGTCTGTAATGACGCCTCCTGCCGTGCTAAATACACGTTCAGAGAGTACACTGGCTGCAGGGCAGGCCAGCACCTCCAAGGCATACAGGGCAAGCTCTGGCCATGTGGACAATTTGGAGACCCAGAAGTTGAATGGGGCAGAACCATCAGTCAGTACGTGTAGGCCTGTGCACAGGTACTGTTCCACCATATTGTTCAAATGCTGCCTCCTGCTTACACGCTCCATATCAGCAGTTGGGGCCGGTTGTTGTGGCGAGGTGACAAAGCTTTTCCACATGTCGGCCATGCTAACCCTGCCTTTTGTGGTGCTGGCACTGACACAGCTGAATTGGCGACCTCTTCCTCCTCCCCTGCCTTCGCCTTGTGCTTCCACTTGTCCCCCGGCGTCAGTCGGGAATGCTCTCAGAAGCGCGTCTACCAGCGTGCGCCTGTAGTCGCGCATCTTCCGATCACGCTCCAGTGAGGGATTTAAGGACGGCACATTGTCTTTGTAACGGGGATCCAGCAGGGTGGCCACCCAGTAGTCAGCACACGTTAAAATGTGGGCAACTCTGCAGTCGTTGCGCAGGCACTGCAGCATGTAGTCGCTCATGTGTGCCAGGCTGCCCAGAGGTGAGGACAAGCTGTCCTCTGTGGGAGGCGTATCGTCTGCGTCCTCCGTATCCCCCCAGCCACGCACCAGTGATGGGCCCGAGCTGCGTTGGATGCCACCCCGCTGTGAACATGCTTCATCCCCATCCTCCTCCTCATCCTCCTCCTCGTCCTCCAGTAGTGGGCCCTGGCTGGCCAAATTTGTAACTGGCCTCTGCTGTTGCAAAAATCCTCTTTCTGAGCCACTTCTAAAAGACTGGCCTGAAAGTGTTAGAGATGACCCCTCTTCCTCCTCCTCATCCTGGGCCACATCCTCTTCCATCATTGCCCTAAGTGTTTTCTCAAGGACACATAGAAGTGGTATTGTAACGCTGATAACGGCGTCATCGCCACTGGCCATGTTGGTGGAGTACTCGAAACAGCGCAATGGGGCACACAGGTCTCACATGGAGGCCCAGTCATTGGTGGTGAAGTGGTGCTGTTCCGCAGTGCGACTCACTCGTGCGTGCTGCAGCTGAAACTCCACTATGGCCTGCTGCCGCTCGCACAGTCTCTCCAGCATGTGCAAGGTGGAGTTCCACCCGGTGGGCACGTCGCATATGAGGCGGTTAGCGGGAAGGCCGAAGTTACGCTGTAGAGCAGACAGCCGAGCGGCGGCAGGATGAGAATGCCGGAAGTGCGCACAGACGGCCCGCACTTTATGCAGTAGCTCTGACATGTCGGGGTAGTTGTGAATGAATTTCTGCACCACCAAATTCAGCACATGCGCCAGGCAAGGGATGAGCATCAAACCGGCTAGTGCCAGAGCTGCAACAAGATTTCGCCCATTATCGCACACCACCAGGCCGGGCTTGAGGCCCACTGGCAGCAACCAATCGTTGGTCTGTTGTTCTATACCCCGCCACAACTCCTGCGCGGTGTGGGGCCTGTCCCCCAAACACATCAGTTTCAGAACGGCCTGCTGACGTTTACCCCTGGCTGTGCTGAAGTTGGTGGTGAAGGTCTGTCGCTGACTGGATAAGGAGGTGGTAGAAGAGGAGGAGGAAGCCGAGTAGGAAGAGGAGGCAACAGGAGGCAAAGAATGATGCCCTGCGATCCTTGGCGGCAGAAGGACGTGCTCCAAACAGCTCTCCGCCTGGGGCCCAGCCGCCAATACATTTACCCAGTGTGCAGTTAGGGACATATAGCGTCCCTGGCCGTGCTTACTGGTCCACGTATCTGTGTGCGCAGTGCACACTTGATTTTATCGGATACTTGGTAGTGCAGGGAGGGCACGGCTCTTCTGGAGAAGTAGTGGCGGCTGGGAACGACGTACTGTGGGACAGCAAACAACATCAGCTGTTTGAAGCTGTCCGTCTCCACCAGCCTGAATGACAGCAATTCAAAGGCCAGCAGTTTAGAAATGCTGGCATTCAGGGCCAGGGATCGAGGGTGGCTAGGTAAGAATTTACGCTTTCTCTCAAAGATTTGTGAGATGGAGAGCTGAACGCTTCCGTGTGACATCGTGGAGATGCTTGGTGACGGAGGTGGTGTTGTTGGTGGCACATCCTCTGTTTTTCTGGGCGGCAGGTGCCAACGTTCCTCCAGAGACAGAGGAAGAGGCCGAGGCAGCAGCAGAAAAGGGAGCAGAAGGGGCCTGAGCCCTTTCTTGGCTTTGAAGGTGCTTACTCCACTGCCGCCCGTGTCTCGCATGTAGATGCCTGGTCATGCAGGTTGTGCTAAGGTTCAGAACGTTAATGCCTCTCTTCAGGCTCTGATGGCACAGCGTGCAAACCACTCGGGTCTTGTCGTCAGCACATTGTGTGAAGAAGTGCCATGCAGGGAACTCCTTGAAGCTGCCTTTGGTGTGCTCGGTCCCTGGTGACGGTGGCCAGTAGCAGGCGAACTGTTTTGGCGACGGCTGCTCTGCTTTTGCACCCTGCTCCCGCTTTTGCTACGCTGTTGGCTCGGTCTCACCACTGCCTCTTCCTCCGAACTCTGAAAGTCAGTGGCACGACCTTCATTCCATGTGGGGTCTAGGCCCTCATCGTCCCCTGCATCGTCTTCCACCCAGTCTTCCTCCCTGACCTCCTTTTCGGTCTGCACACTGCAGAAAGACGCAGCAGTTGGCACCTGTGTTTTGGCACAATCAGAGACGTGCTGAGGTGGTATTCCCATGTCCTCCTCAGGAAACATAAGTGGTTGTGCGTCAGTGCATTTTATGTCTTCCACCCCTGGGGAAGGGCTAGGTGAATGCCCTTGGGAAACCCTGCCAGCAGAGTCTTTAAACAGCATAAGAGACTACTGCATGACTTGAGGCTCAGACAGGTTCCCCAATATGCACGGGGGTGATGTGACAGACAGATGGGCATGGGTTTCAGGCACCACCTGTGCGCTTTCTGCAGAAGACTGGGTGGGAGATAATGTGAACGTGCTGGATCCACTGTCGGCCACCCAATTGACTAGCGCCTGTACTTGCTCAGGCCTTACCATCCTTAGAACGGCATTAGGCCCGACCAAATATCGCTGTATATTCTGGCGGCTACTGGGACCTGAGGTAGTAGGTTCAGTAGGACGTGTAGCTGTGGCAGAATGGCCACCTCCTCTCCCTGCACCAGAGGCTCCACCAACACCACCACCACGACCATGACCGCGTCCCTTATTAGATGTTTGTCTCATAGTTAGCGTTCACAAAGCAAAGCAAAAAGTGGTTAAGTCTGTTAAAAAAAATTAACCGCCAATAAAAACCCTGATGTAGGGTATTGCACAATTTTTTTTTTTTTTTTACTCTATATGACAGCGGTATTTGTGGCCTAAATGTGACACTCACTTATGCACGTTTTATCCCAGATGTGTAGTATATCAGAGGGGTTTTTCACCCCAGTAACCAAAAAGCCGTATTTATGGCCTAAATGTGACAGTCACTTATGCACGTCTAATCCCAGATGTGCAGTATATTAGAGGGTTTTTTCACCCCAGTAAGCAAAAAGATGTATTTCTGGCCTAAATGTGACACTCACTTATGCACGTCTTATCCAGATCTGCAGTATATCAGAGGGTTTTTTCACCCCAGTAACCAAAAAGCCGTATTTCTGGCCTAAATGTGACAATCACTTATGCACATGTAATCCCAGATGTGCAGTATATCAGAGGCTTTTTTCAGCCCAGTATGCCAAAGCCGTATTTCTGGCCTAAATGTGACAATCACTTATGCTTGTCTAATCCCAGATGTGCAGTATATCAGAGGGTTTTTTCACCCCAGTATGCCAAAGCCGTATTTCTGGCCTAAATATGACTATCACTTATGCATGTGTAATCCGAGATGTGCAGTATATCAGAGGATTTTTTCACCGCATTATGCCAAAGCCGTATTTCTGGCCTAAATGTGACAATCACGTATGCACGTGTAATCGCAGATGTGCATTATATCAGAGGCTTTTTCAGCCTAGTATTAGAGATGTCCCAAACTATTCGCCGCTGAACAGTTCCCGGCGAACATCGCTTGACCCTGTACCTCACATTCAGCAGACACATTCCAGCCAATCAGCATACCCTCCCTCCCAGACGCTCCCACCTCCTATCAAAAAGCAAGGACAGCATCCATCTTAGATTCATTCTGAAGCTGCAGTGTTAGTGAGAGCAGGGAGAGTGCTGCTGCTGCTGAATTAATAGGGAAATCGTTAGCTAGGCCAGTGTTCTGTGTCCACTCCAGTCCTCAAAGACTCATCTGATCTGCTGTAAGGACAGCATCCTGACAGCACCCCAAAAAGCCCTTTTTAGGGCTAGTACATCAGTCTGCTTTTTTTATTTTTATAGATATATATTGCAGTTGCCTGCCAGTGTGTGTCAGGCCCACAGAGTGTACTGTGCCCACTACTCAAATCTGGTGGCACAGTAGCTTGCAGATAAAAAAGTAATACAATTTTTTCTCTGTAATATAATTGCAGTTGCCTGCCAGTGTGTGACAGGCCCACAGACTGTACTGTGCCCACTGCCCACCACTCATACCAGGTGGCACAGTACCTTGCAAGCATAGTACCACTAATCTAAAAAAAAATGACAGGCAGAGGCAGGCCACCCCGCAGGGGCCGTCGTGGTGCTGTGATTTCCTTTGGCCCTAGAATAATGCCCAGTGTTCAGAGGCCACGTACCCTGAACTTGAAAAGTTCTGAGGACATAGTTGACTGGCTAATACAGGACACCCAATCTTCTACAGCTTCCGCTCGGAACCTTGACACACCATCCTCCTCCAGCTCAGCTTCGGGCACCTCTCAAGTTTCCACTCGCCCACCTGCCGCCACCACCACTAGCACGACAGCCGCTTCACTTGATCTGTCAGAGGAGTTACAATTTTTCTCTGTAATATAATTGCAGTTGCCTGCCAGTGTGTGTCAGGCCCACAGAGTGTACTGTGCCCATTGCCAGTGCCCACCATTCATATCTGGTGGCACAGTAGCTTGCAGATAAAAAAGTAATACCATTTTTTCTCTGTAATATAATTGCAGTTGCCTGCCAGTGTGTGTCAGGCCCACAGAGTGTACTGTGCCCACTGCCAGAGCCCACCACTCATATCTGGTGGCACAGTAGCTTGCAGATAAAAAAGAAATACAATTTTCTTCTCTGTAATATAATTGCAGTTGCCTGCCAGTGTGTGTCAGGCCCACAGACTGTACTGTGCCCATTGCCCACCACTCATATCGGGTGGCACAGTACCTTGCACGCATAGTACCACTAATCTAAAAAAAAATGACAGCCAGAGGCAGGCCACCCCGCAGGGGCCGTCGTGGTCGTGGTGCTGTGATTTCCTTTGGCCCTAGAATAATGCCCAGTGTTCAGAGGCCACGTACCCTGAACTCGAAAAGTTCTGAGGACATAGTTGACTGGCTAACACAGGACACCCAATATTCTACAGCTTCCGCTCGGAACCTTGACGCGCCATCCTCCTCCAGCTCAGCTATCCTCCTCCAGCTCAGCTTCGGGCACCTCTCAAGTTACCACTCGCCCGCCTGCCGCCACCACCAACACTAGCACCACAGCCGCTTCACTTGATCTGTCAGAGGAGTTATTTACACATCAGTTGGAACAAATTAGTGATGCGCAACCATTATTGCCAGAGGATGTAGATAACAGGGATATGTCTCAGTCAGGCAGCATTACACACATCGACGTACGGTGTGATGATGATGATGCTGTACCCGCTGCTGCTTCCTTTGCTGAGTTGTCAGATACAAGTGAAGCAGTTGTTGATGACGATGTGTCCGTGGGTGTCACGTGGGTGCCCGCTCGAAGAGAAGAAGAACAGGGGGAAAGTTCAGATGGGGAGACAGAGAGGAGGAGGAGACGAGTTGGAAGCAGGGGAAGGTCGTCGCAAGGAGCTAGTGGCACAGTCAGACAGCATGTATCGGCACCCGGGGTCAGCCAGACAGCACGCCAATCGACGCATGCTGTTGCCACCACCAGAATGCCGTCATTGCAAAGCTCAGCAGTGTGGCATTTTTTTTGTGTGTCTGCCTCTGATAACAGCAATGCCATTTGCAACCTGTGCCAAAAGAAAGTCGTGAGAAGTCCAACACCCACCTAGGTACAACTGCTTTGTGAAGGCACATGATCTCAAATCACAAACGCCTATGGGATCAACACATGATGAGTACAAGCAGCACACAAACTCAAAGCCACCATCCTCCTCCTGGTCTAGCATCTTCAGCCACTTCAACCACTGGTGTCCTCCTTGCCCCCTCTCAACCACCCGCCACTCCGCCTCTCACCTTCAGCAGTTCCTGCTCATCTGCCCAAAGTCAGGTGTCTGTCAAAGAAATGTTTGAGCGTAAGAAGCCAATGTCACAAAGTCACCCCCTTGCCCAGCGTCTGTCAGCTGGCTTGTCGGAACTCTTAGCCCGCCAGCTTTTACCATACAAGCTGGTAGAGTCTGAGGCCTTCAAAAAATTTGTAGCTATTGGGACACCGCAGTGGAAGGTACCCGGCCGAATTTTTTTTTCATAAAAGGCAATCCCCAACCTGTACTCTATTGTGGAAAAGGAAGTCATGGCATGTCTGGCACACAGTGTTGGGGCAAGGGTCCATCTGACCACTGATACCTGGTCTGCAAAGCACGGTCAGGGCAGGTATATCACGTACACTGCACATTGGGTAAACCTGCTGACGGCTGCCAAGCATGGAATGCGTGGCTCTGCAGAGGAGTTGGTGACACCGCCACGACTTGCAGGCAGGCCTGCTGCCACCTCCTCTATTCCTCCTACTCCATCCTCTTCGCTAAACTCCTCGGCTGAGTCCTCTTCTGCTGCTGCGTCTTGCTCCACATCAACTGCACCCCCCCAGCTCCCCAGAGGCTATTCCACATCCCGGATACGACAGTGTCACGCCATCTTGGGGTTGACTTGCCTGAAAGCAGAAAGTCACACCGGACCAGCACTCCTGTCCGCCCTGAAAGCACAGGTGGATCAGTGGCAGACCCCGCATCAACTGGAGATCGGCAAAGTGGTGTGTGACAACGGAAGCAATTTGTTGGCGGCATTGAATTTGGGCAAGTTGACACATGTGCAGTGCATGGCACATGTGTTGAATCTGATCGTACAACGCTTTATGCATAAGTACCCAGGTTTACAGGAGGTCCTCAAGCAGGCCAGGAAGGTGTGTGGCCATTTCAGGCGTTCCTACATGGCCATGGCGCACTTTTCCGATATTCAGCGGCAAAACAACATGCCAGTGAGGCGCTTGATTTGCGACAGCCCGACACGTTGGAATTCAACACTTCTAATGTTCGACCACTTGCTCCAACAAGAAAAAGCCGTCAACGAGTATTTGTATGACCGGGGTGCTAGGACAGCCTCTGCGGAGCTGGGTATTTTTTTGCCACGTTACTGGACGCTCATGCGCAATGCCTGTAGGCTCATGCGTCCTTTTGAGGAGGTGACAAACCTAGTCAGTCGCACCGAAGGCACCATCAGCGACATCATCCCATTTGTTTTCTTCCTGGAGCGTGCCCTGCGAAGAGTGCTGGATCAGGCCGTAGATGAGCATGAAGAGGAAGAGTTGTGGTCACCATCACCACCAGAAGCAGACTTGTTGTCGTCGATTGCTGGACCTGCGGCAAAGCAGAGAGAGGAGTTTGAAGAAGAGGAGTCAGAGGAGGAAGGTGGCTTTGAGGAGGTGGAAGACCAACCACAGCAGGTGTCCCAGGGGGCTTGTTGTCACCTTTAGGGGACCCTTGGTGTTGTATGTGGATAGGTGGAGGAAGAGACCTTCAATGACATCAGTGAGGACAAGGAACGGGACATGGCTAGCCTGGTATCCAACCTTGTGCAAATGGGGAGTTTGCGGTTGTGCAAATGGACTGTTTGCGGTTGTTTGCGGTGCGTTAAAAGGGGAGTTTGGTCTGTCACTGTCTATGGCGGTTCGCCCGTTCGTGAACATTTGCGGAAAATCGCGTTCGCCGTTCGCGAACGGAAAATTTTATGTTCGCGACATCTCTACCCAGTATGCCAAAGCCATATTTCTGGCCTAAATGTGACAATCACTTATGCTTGTCTAATCCCAGATGTGCAGTATATCAGAGGCTTTTTTCACCCCAGTATGCCAAAGCTATATTTCTGGCCTAAATGTGACAATCACTTATGCTTGTCTAATCCCAGATGTGCAGTATATCAGAGGGTTTTTTCACCCCAGTATGCCAAAGCCGTATTTCTGGCCTAAATGTGACAATCATTTATGCATGTGTAATCCCAGATGTGCAGTATATCAGAGGTTTTTTTCAGCCCAGTATGCCAAAGCCGTACTTCTGGCCTAAATGTGACAATCACTTATGTACGTGTGTAACGAAAAAAGATAGGGGGCGGCACCAATGTTCCGGCTGGATGCACAGAGGACCCACACGATCGGCGGTGCTCAGCTAAAGAAGCAAGATGCAGAAATCACGGTGATGTAGAACAGAATGAAATAGCGGCACTCACCCGTGTGGAGTCAAATCAGCAACTTTATTATTCGAATGCTACATCAGGCAGGGGGCGGACAATTCAAAACACACGCATTGATCAGCGGCGGCCTTTTCGCGCCAAATGCGCTTCTTCTGGCTGTGCGTCCCAGATGTGCAGTATATCAGAGGCTTTTTTCAGCCCAGTATGCCAAAGCCGTATTTCTGGCCTAAATGTGATAATCACTTATGCTTGTCTAATCCCAGATGTGTACTATATGAAACAGATGTATTTTTTTCACCCCAGTAAGCAAAAAGCTGTATTTCTGGACTTGCAGACATGCAGATAGCCTGTGCTGGTGCACTATCGTTGCATAAAATGGCTGCCGATTATGTATTGATATTGACAAACTGAAGAAAAAATAGTTTGTTTTCAGTAGTAGTTGGCTCAGGGCAGGCTGAAAAAAATTGTGCACTGCACCCACAAAACACATTTGCTGTAGATCGCTGAGTAAAGAAGCAGTTCTGAATCTTCATAAGATTTCTCCCTGATCTCTCCCTCACAGCAGCTGCAGCCTCTCCCTACACTAATCCGAGCAGAGTGACGGGCGGCGCTACGTGACTCCAGCTTAAATAGAGGCTGGGTCACATGCTGCAGTTGACCAATCACAGCCATGCCAATAGTAGGCATGGCTGTGATGGCCTTTTGGGGCAAGTAGTATGACGCTTGTTGATTGGCTGCTTTTCAGCCTTTCAAAAAACGCCATAAAAATCGGCGAACACCGAACCCGAACCCGAACTTTTATGTAAATGTTCAGGTCCGGGAGCCGAAAAACCTAAAGTTCGGTACGAACCCGAACTTTACAGTTCGGGTTCGCTCAACTCTAATCACGTAGCTACCGGTCTCCTGTTCTTTCTTCAGGACCTGTCAAAGGACCTATGGTGACATCACTGAGCTCATCACATGGTCCAATCACATGGTCCATCACCACGATGATGAACCATGTGATTGGACCATGTGATGTGACGTCACCACAGGTCCTTTAGCCGGCAGCTCATGATTAAAGAAGTAAGAAGACATCGGCAACTATGCGATCAAGTGGAGGAGGTGAGTTAATTTTTTTACATTTTTTAACCCTCAATTGACCTTCTACTAAGCATTCTGTATTAAAGAATGCTATTATTTTCCCTTATAACCATGAAGTGAATGGGTTCGGATTCAGTGCGGGTGCAATGCGTTTACCTCCCACATTGCACCCAAACGGAAATCTCACCCGTGTGAACCCAGCCTAAGTCTCTGCCACTCAATAGGAACTTATCTGATATTCTGGTACAACTTCATCTGTTTCTTCTACTATAAAATCTCCCTGGTAAATGTGTCTTTGATACAGTGTTTATAACTGCCACACATTACACAGAGGAATTGTCAATATGCTGTATTTGTATCTTGCTCCGGTGTGAATTCATTGATGGAGATTCATATTTAGAATACTTTTGCGGGCTATGTATAATGAGGTCTGTTGGTACTCACGTTTGTAGGTTCAGTAGTCGTTCGTGGCATCCCACGTGGAGTGACTGAACAGTAAGCTTACCTCTATCTGTATTCTGATGACAGGAGAGCAGTATTTGATAATGCCTTGCTTGAATTATTCTGTAAAGAAGGTGCAATAGGCTGTGTCTTTTGTTAATGCAATACTGTGTCTCGCTGTATTCGCTGTAGCGATCCCGCTCTCTCAGCTGTAAGCTCTGTGTCTTGGGCGTCCAACGTGTCTCGGGTAGCACAAACGCAGGTAGTGGGGGTAGATAGACTCAATGCTACTTCCTGTAGTGGGCCGGCTACAAGCTGTAACTCTTGCTGGGTACCTTTCAGTGAAGCGCTTCACTAGATGTCATATTAAACTGTATTTGTTATCATATTGCCAATTTTTGTAACACAGGATCAAGTGTATCATCCACGCCAGACGCGTTTCAGAGACTCTGCTGTCTCCTTCCTCAGTGGCCGCACTTGATCTGTATGGTAAACCGGGTTTTATATATATGTCCTCCTGGATAACTGGAAGTCATGGACTGGATTTTGTAGTGTGCATTGGAATTCTCCTATAATTTCGGTTCCCTTGCGATTTGTATGCGTTTTTTGGGATACTAGTGCGTTTCTTGCTCATAAGTACCTTTGGCAGCTATGTGGACTCTTCTATAGTTTATTTTCAATTGAATACTTTGCATTGCTGTATTATTTACTTGCAATTGTAAGCTTCTCATAGATAGCATTCCTCAATGTAATTTTGTAATATATATTAGCGTCCTTATTTGCAGTTCACTATTATTTTGTGTGTATTTTCTACATACTAGTGCTTTTTTTACTTAGTCATAAGCAAGTTTGATTATGCAAAATATTATATAATTTATTTTGGTTGAACGTTTCATTAATTACTTGCTATTGAGAGTTTCTTGTGAGCAATGTTATTCAATATCATTTTCTTATAAAATCTGAGCTAAATTTAATGGTCAAGAGAATCTGGGCTAGATTTTAGTGATATGGATTGGAATTTCCATTCTGTTGCGATTCTTATGAGTCTTCCATGTGTTTTCTGGGTATTAATGCGTTTTATGTTCTCTAATATTTTTAACAGCTATGAAAGCTCTTCTATAGTTTATTTGGCTTAACAAATTGTGTTGCTATTGTAATTGCTTGCTATTAGAAATTATTCATAGGGAGCATTTTTCAATGAAATGTTGCTATATAGTCAGAGCTATACTCGCTGATAGCACATATAAAGACATATAGAAACATGCTGACATCCTGTTTTATATTTGTATTCAATTATTACTCAAGGGCAGGGCCGGATTAAGAGCATCATGGGCCTGGTGCTGAGGATTTTGCTGGGCCTTTTTATGGAACTGCACTCAGTGTCTTAATTACATATATATTTTATCGATACCATTAAAGTATTTTATTCCTGCAACTACCCCTTCATTTGGCGTCTATCTGGGCAACATGGAGGGGGACCCTGAGGGTGGGGGCACCCTCAGGGCACTATAGTGTCAGGAAAACCGCTTTGTTTTCCTGACACTATAGTGATCATTTAACATGACTATGAAGATTACTGTTTTCTAGCTGCTGTGGACTGTGGACAACAGCAGCTAGAAACAGTAATTTTCATAGAGCTGTGTTATGATTTATGGACACAGCACTCAGCATGCTTAGCCAGTCAGATAGAAGGCTGGCTAAGCATGCTGAGAGCTGTGTCTAAATAACATAACACATTAAAGGGATTCTGTCACCAGGTTTTACCCCTTTCAGCTAAAAATATGCTGATGTTCAGGGCGTCTTCACGATTCTTAATGTGGGCTTATAAATGTCATCTGTGGGCTTATTTAGCTAAAAAACAGCTTTTACTAACCTGTCAGTCAAACAAATAAGGTGCCCAAGGGGATGTTAATGGATGCAAGGTGTCGGCCGCACCCGCCGCCGTTCGTGCCCAGCGCCGCCTTTCCGGACTTCTGCGCCGCCTCCTAATCCTCTGTGCCGCCTCTCGCTCTCCCTCCCTCCCCCCTCCTCCTGCTGTAAGATCTCGCGCATACAGGGGTTGAGCGAAGTGCTGGCGCATGCGCACTTCGCTGTAAAAAGCCAAATGGAGAAGTCTGCACGGGTGCATCAGGCAGAGCCCTGTGCGCAAGCGTGAGATCTTACAGCAGAAGGAGGGGGGAGGGAGGGAGAGCGAGAGGCAGCACAGAGGATTAGGAGGCGGTGCAGAAGTCCGGAAAGGCGGCGCTGGGCACGAACGGCGGTGGGTGCGGCCGGCACCTTGCATCC